>NC_137690.1:15778065-15798065 GCF_963989245.1 Nansenia antarctica
GTGAGGGGCAGAAGAGGCTCCGTTGAATTAGAATGCATTGTTGCAAATTCATATACATCTGGGAGAGTTTTTATTATTAGGGTTAGGGTTCAACAGAATGTTATTTTCGGAGAATGTCGGTTCAACTAATTCTAATTCTGGAGGGGGCCTCTGGAGGCTCAGGTGGTCCAGCTCATAGCTCTCTCTGGGCCACACCCTTCTCCCCTCCCCCTCTCTCGGCTCCTATGTAGCCTTACCTGCTCAGGTGTCACCTAATCCCTCCCCCCGGCCGTCCACTATCACCGACCCCCCACCCCCAGACAATAGGGCTGGGGCTGACATTACCATGACCTAATAGGGGCTAGCATGAACTACACTGCCAAAGAGGGCACACCGTGGAAACTAGAGTTACACTCAGGAGAGGGAAGAAGAAGGGGAGGGGGGGGGGATCAGAAAAGTGACTATTTAACCCTTTCTTCCTCTCCACCCCTTTGGCTTTTGTGCCAGAACAGTGCGGCGGTGTACGATTCAGAACATGATACGTAATGTGGCAATTTAAAAAGGGGGGGAAGAGAGAGGGGGAGATCACTGTTTCTCAGCTATCTGTGGCCATGGGAAATGTCTCAGCATGTCATTATGTGGCATGCTGTGCTGGCAATTTACTAATTTCCCTGTGGGGATTGGAGACTACGGATATTTGGAGACTAGGGATATTTGATGATTACTCTCTCACCTGTGTTCAATTCTCCTGTACACAGCATTGCATTTAAAAAAAAAAAAAAAGGGTTAGCTTGGTTAATCCTTGTGGTTTCTATTTGTATTGGTGGTTCATGTCTCACATTTTCAAGCATTGTGTTAAGCATTCTCTGTCAGCTTTGGGTCATGATCTTAACTAGTAGGGTTAATCAGCCCCCCCCCCCACACACACCTTCTCTTGCTTAAGTGCTTTCTGGTTTTGATGTTCACATTATGCACTTTGTTCTGTGAGAACAGAACGTTTGTCTTAACTTGAGCGTTACTTTCTGTGTTGTCTGAATGCCTTTCATGATACTCATGGAAGTTAGAGAGATTATTCTTGCTTATTTATTGTAGTGAAATAGCATGAACTGTTCAATAGAAAGTACACATTTTGCTTGACTGTTTTTGTGCCTGTTCTCACCCTGTTTCCCGAACACTAACTATCTCTGTCTCCTCTCCCCCTTCCCATCCTCTCTCAGCTTCAGGTGGTGTTCGTGTAGGAAGAGAGAGAGTGTGAGAGAGAGAGAGAGAAGGAAGGAAGGTGGAAATGGAACTGCCAAATCATGCCAAACAACTGCTGCTGCAACTCAACCAGCAGAGGGCCAAAGGCTTCCTGTGTGATGTCATCATCGTGGTGGAGAACGCTCTCTTCCGTGCCCACAAGAACATCCTGGCGGCCAGCAGCATCTACTTCAAATCCCTGGTCCTCCACGACAACCTCATTAACCTGGACACAGAGATGGTGAACCCATCTGTGTTCCGGCAGGTCCTGGATTTCATCTACACAGGGAAGCTCCTGTCCTCGTCAGACCAGAGCAGTGAGCAGAACTTCACTGCCCTCTTGACCGCAGCCAGCTACCTCCAGCTCCATGACCTTGCTGCCCTGTGCAGGAAGAAACTGAAGCGCAGCGGCGGGAAGCCCCTGCCAGGTAAACCCTCCACCCCGGGTCCTCTGACCCGAGTACGTAACAACAACCAGCGCCTCTCCTCCTCTACCCCTGCTGGGACTCTACGCTCTACGCACTATGCCCCTGCCCCCTCCGACGCAGACCAGCCACAGCCTGACGAAGGCCTCCAGGACAAGCACTCGGACGATGAGATGTTCATCGACACCTCTGGGAAGATCGGGAACAGAGGGAACAACGGAAGTAATGGAAACCTCAGTAGCGGCGGGAGTGGTGGAGAGCCAGACCTCGGGCTGGACCTGTCCAAGAAGAGCCCCCCCTCGGCGGGCACAGCCACTGATGCCCTTAGCCCCCACAGCAACTCCCAGGAGTCCCCTCAATCTGCCTCAGTATCCACAACCAACAGTGCCTCACTGGATGACTCCTCCACCACCTTGCCAGGCCTGGATGCCTCCGGCCCAGAGCCTATGGAGCTCACCCCCACCCCCACCCCCAGGGCCACCGAGGACGGCCAGTCTCAGCCCACCGCTCCCCCACCCCGCAAGAGCTCCCGCCAGGTCGCCCGCAAGAAGGAGTGGCCAAAGAGAGAGGCCTCTGGGCTAAAGGCTGAGGACCGTGACAGGCCCCTGGCCAACGGAGTGATTGTGGGGCCAAAAGATGGCCACTCCTCTAGTGGTGGAGGTGGGGGCAGCGGAAGCAGCTTTGCCTCTGACCAGTCATTCCAGTGTAAAGAGGAGGAGGAGGGAGGAGAGAATGGCCAGGACCACAGTGACGAGAGTGGGCAAAGTGATGGAGAGAGTGGAGGACGAGGGAGAGGTGGCGGGCAGCGCAGTGCCAACTATGTGTACCGGCAGGAAGGATTCGAGCCAGCATTCGGAGACAACCTGTACGTGTGCATCCCCTGTGGGAAGGGCTTCCCTAGCTCAGAGCAGCTCAACGCCCATGTGGAGACACACACGGAGGACGAGCTCTACATCAAAGAGGAAGGAGGGACTTTCGTTAAAGAGGAAGAGGAGGAGGAGGAGGCAGAAGATCTCTCTGCCCCTGTGGCCCCTACCACCTTCGGGAGCACGGAGCCCCGCCCCTTCAAGTGCACCGTCTGCAGTAAGAGCTACAAGGACCCGGCGACACTGAGACAACATGAGAAGAGCCACTGGCTGACCCGGCCCTTCCCCTGCAACATCTGTGGGAAGATGTTCACCCAGAGGGGCACCATGACACGCCACATGCGCAGCCACCTGGGCCTCAAGCCGTTTGCGTGTGAGGAGTGTGGCATGCGTTTCACACGCCAGTACCGTCTGACGGAGCACATGCGTGTCCACTCTGGGGAGAAGCCGTACGAATGCCAGCTGTGCGGCGGGAAGTTCACCCAGCAACGTAACCTCATCAGCCACCTGAGAATGCACACCTCGCCCTCCTAAAAAACACAACAAGCCAAAGAACTCTGGGAAAGGAAAAATCCTGCTTTCTTTTTAAAAGTCCCATCTCACAAGCAAAGAAACGCACACCTCCTCATATGTGCGTGTACACACACACACACACACACACACACACACACACTCACACACACTGATTCCAATAAATGACCCCCTGGCTAAGTGTGTAACATAGCAGTTGTCCAGAGTCCTGGTGTCTCTGTGTGTGTCTGGCGGTGGGATGACATTGGCTATGGAAACACCTTATGTCTAAGGGGATGACATCCCTCTCTCTCTTTCTCTGAAGTCACCTTTCATTGGTGAATTGAAATGACTTGTGGTCTCTGTAGTCTGGTAAATGTGAATGAGGGTACTGCTGTAACCTCAAATCCCACTTCGTACCTCTGTCCTGACACACCCCCTCCTTCCTCAGGAGTATTTGGTCTGAGTTTTTTTTAGAACTGAACCCCAAAGGGTTACTTCAGGGTACCCCAATACTCCAACATTGTCAATGTCAACCAAAACCCATCCATCCCTTGAATTTTACACAGGTCTAATTGTTTCAGTCGAACAGCAACGTACATGACGGGCAATAATTGAAAATAATGTTTTTGTTGTGACCATACAGCTTTATATCCTGGTAGTAATGGAGTGGGGCTCTGTATGTGAGGAAATTGTAGACTGACCATCTCCACGCTTTAGCTGAAAGTCCTCTGATGGAGAGGGGGTTCCAGGTGGGTTACTTTTCGGCCAGGGGGTACATTTGACCTACTCCACACAAACAAACACACATACAGACACTCTCACCTTAAAATCTCCTGTTCAGCTGTCCTCTGGATAACAGAGAGGGGGGGGATTGTCATTTTGTTTTTGCCGGCTAAAACTCCCAGGAGTGAATCCTGTGAGGAAAGAAATAACCCTTGAGGTACTTGTTTTACTCAAAGAACTTGTAATGTTTCTGTGAATGTTTAAACTGGAAGGTCTTGGGATGTTTTTTCTTGTGGAGGGGTGGGGTGGGTGGGTGGGTGGGGGGTTAGTTGAATGGGGAAGAGAGGGGAGGGAGGGAGTTTGGTGTAGGCTGAACTTCAGGTTCAGCGGGTACGTTCATATTTTGTCTGTATAGCTTTCCTCCCCTCACAAAAAAGAAAAGTCTATTTGTATAATAGGCTTGTGACCTCGCTACCTCTGATTACTCTTATGAACTCTATGTTGATTAGTTGAAAGTTCTTATGTAATTAATTGTATAAAGTGTGTAGATTACAGTGACTTTTCACCTAATGCTTTAACCTGCCCATCTCTCAACACAGGTTTTTAATGCTTTTAGATTTAACATGTTAACATTATTTTTAACTGTTGCTTTTGCTTGTCGTAAAGATAGCTTTGCGGGTGCTGTACTCAACATGGCCCCACCTCAACATGTACTGTAGCTTCCTTGCCTGGAGCAAATAGTGGTTAGTGAGTTTAGATGCACAGTGTTCCAAAGATCTTATGAATGTTAAGGAGAGCGGAGCTGACTAACAAATGTTGCTAGACAAGTTCATAACCAAAGTTATAAAAAAAAAGATGTACTTAAGATATATAGCATACTAAATTATTTCACTTTTGATTTTTCTTTTACTGTATAAAAACAAATTATGAATTATATTCCAGGTCCAAACAAAGAAATCCAGTTGTGTTGGAACCTTGACCAATGACAGCAGAGAGTTTTTGTGTGGTTTGCAAGGAAAGCTTGTGCTGATTGGTGGGCTGGTATTAATGTAGACTTTACTCCTAAAGAAACTGTAAAGTTTACGATGTTCCCTGAAAGTTTTTTTTTCTTTTGTTTGTATCAAAGGTCCTTCATCACTTTATATTCCCTAACTTTACAACAGGACTTGATGACATTGTATGTGTTCTGTTCAGACCAAAAAAAAGAAGAAAAAAAGATAGAAACTATAATCAAATTTTTAATGTGAAGTTCTACGTTTTCTTTTTAGTTTTTTGAGCCAGACTTTTGCGAGCTTGTATTGAAAGTGAGGCAAAGATGCACTGGACAACTCGACTTATCTCTCACCTGCTATAACATCAATTTCTCTGATTGTATTCACTTATGTGTCACAGTTGATGAAACTGCTATATATTGCCACCCTTATAAGACATCCTTGTTTAAATATCACTACATTAGTATTGTTACTAAACCATCACATTGTTACGAAAGGGAAATACATCCTTTTGTTCTAAGTGGGCTCCGCTGGAACCCAAAGTTCTCCCTGAGGAGTTGTCCAGTGAATCAAGACTCTTGCGGTACACTATGGGAGCGCAGCTTTCAGTGCAAGTTTTTGGTATAGGCATTCCTCTATGATGTTGGTTTCAACTGTCTTTTTGATTTCTATTCCTCCTTCGTCCTCATGTTATGGTCTGTGAAATGTTTTGTCGTCATAGGGATGCAGCTACAGTCAAATAATCGTTTCAAGGTACCTGTGTCCTGGACTCCCAGAGCCTGTGTTATGTAGGCTGAATGTCTTGCTGTTTTTACCAAGAGGAAGCAGTTACTGTTGAGTGATTGCATGGTACATCTATGGATTTGTAACACTCCCTAAATCTGATATCCATTACCTAATTCATGTTTTTTTGTGATCTCTTTTTAGTTCTTCGGGAGTCCACGAAGCATAACCTTTAAACGCTATTGTACTTGTCAGCACTTAAGCAGTACAGCGTAATGTCTGTGATGCAAAAGGTGTTTTTGTACAGCAAGATCTCTAGCCATCTCTGCAAAGTCTTGCAGCTGTGGTCAAACAAACGTTTGTTTGTTTGACAAATAGAAGAAAAATACGAACTCCAAACTGTGACCATACTACTACTACTCAAATACTTCAGGGATTGTTCTGCATCTATGAATGTAGGACTCTCAGCTACATTTGTAAGACATAGTATTGTATCAATTTCTCTGTATTTTAATCATGGGAAAAGCAAAACACTAGTTTCATATTTAAGATTCAAAGGGGGGTACTTTTTCAACTAACACAAAGAGCCTTGACAAAAGGTGGGGCAGCTCAAAACGAAAGTCTACTTTTTAGTTAGTTAGTATCAGAATATGTTCAGAAATAGTCACAAAGTTGTACAAAGAACTAAGTAAGAAGAAAAAAAAGCTCATACCCAAATCCACAAACTATTTTTTAAACCAAAGCACATTTGAATGATTATGGAACTGTGTGTGGCTCTAAAAAAGATACATATGTATTTATCTCATTGTTTACATAAACTTTTACAGTTTTACAGACCTCAGTTGAGGCTAGGCCAGTCAGAGGGGTGGTTTTGTGTGTGTTTTTAATGCTTTTCCACAGAGGTTGCTGCCAAAACAAAAGCTTAGCGTCAACCCTGTGGTGGACTGCTGCATATTTAACTAGGGGGATGGGGTGGAGTTTGGGGGTGTGCCCTAGCCCCCCTCTGCCAGCTGGCTTTGGGGTGACCCTTCCCCATTGCCCCCTGCCCCCCGCAGCTTCTACCCTCTGGCCTGTCTTCAGATAAGACAGCAGTGGTGGGGGCAAGGGGATGGGGGTGGGTGACTTGTCCTTGACATATTAATCAAAGGGCATTGTTAGTGCTTGTCCTTGATTCTCTGTTTGTCCATGTTAGCCCAATTGCACTTGAGCTATATCTCTGCTGCTTGGGTCTTCTTAATACGTGGGATGTTAAAGGGTGGGTGGGAGTTGCTTGAAGGGTTGGGATGATTCTAGAACTCACAGAACCTCTCTGATCCTAGCTGTGGGGATCTTTTAAACCTTTTTGGAAAAGTAGCTGTGATTGGTTAATTGCATGTGAACAGGTCTATCGGCTACGGTCTTAACTGTGAATGTTCATGTCATTTTTCTGCTATTTTGATGTTATGAATCTGTGATTATTTCTTAGCCGCCGATGTTCTCTGTGTAAAAGCAACGCAAACCTCTGGCTGGCCTGGCCTCATACAAAGTTGGTGCAAACACTTATTGACAGTGTTCTTTTTTTATCAAATGTCTATTGTTGTCAGTGATGAATGTATTTATTTCTCTGGTCCTGCCCTCACCTCTGCTAAGACTTTGCTCAATGTGTGAGACTGAGGTGCTAGCAGGACCTTTTTTTGTTTTGTTTTGTTTTGTTTTGTTTCGTTTTGACGATTTCAAGCTGAGAAACAAAAATGAGACACAAAACATAGCCATTAACCACAATCTGTGAAGTTGACTTTTTTGGGAGGGAGTGGGGTGAAACGGATTGGTTTTTACGTCACACAGACTCAACTATGACGTTTTATGGCATTTTATATCTTCTCTCTCAGCTTAAACAAACAAACAGATAGTCTGTATGGTTTTTACTTCATGTTATTCACTGTGGGTGTTTTTGCCCATGTGTTTTGGGTACTACGAGGAGGACTCACTGGTTGGCTGCACACTGGGGGAGTTGACCTTTAACCCCTTGTGTCTTTGCGTCAGCAGGGCGTGGGGCTCTGTGGGCGATTATATATATATACTGTATCTCTTCTCAAACATGCTCTGCCTGGGTGTTGCCAAGCTACTGCCATTTTGAAGACAATATTCCTCAGCTGAACAACACTTACTCACCACATCACCTCACCCCTCCCTCTTTATGAAACATTTTTGTCTTAAACCACTTGCCGCTAGTCCCGTCTCTCGGGTGTTTGTTGTTTTCTTAGTGTCTGCGCCAATTATACAAAGTGAAGGGTTTTAGGGATGTGGGTCGAGATAGCTTTATAAAATGCACTTTGTATGTTTTTCGAAGCCTCTGGGAAGACCCAGACGTGATCATATCGGTTCTCATTAACTGACAGTTTACTTTCTTTCTCTTACCTCATTATTGTAGTGTTTCTGTGTGTTTATTAATATATCATATCATTATGCAGTGTTACAAAAGCTTTAAGAAACAATGTACAAAGTTCTGGGAACTCAAACGAGACACTTTTCCCTCTCAAAGCTTGAGTTTTCGTCCTTAGTCATCTTTCTCCGTTACTGTAGTTACACCCATGTGATTGTCTAGTTAAACCTTTCATACCCCTCCTGCCATCCTCTCCCAGGCTATCCATGGGGACTGGTCTGTGCAGTGACTACAGAGTAGCTCCTTACCTCGGCAGACTAAAACCAAAGCTAGTTTTAAAATGGCCCCTGGAGCAGCCCTGTGTGCTCTAGAGCCAAAGTGTCTCTCTAACCTTGTCCTTCTAAGCTTTACTACCCATTGCTTTACCCAAGATGCACCTCGCTCCCCACCTGTCCTTTTGACCCCATCTACAACCTCTTGATATTGTGCTGATGACTCCAGCGATCATGATTGTGATTATTCTCCACATATCTGTGACTTCAGTGCGTTCTACAGCTTCCACATCAGTATTTACCTCCAGGGACATTGCGCAGTGACTGCGTCTTAAAAACACACCAAATTACCTCAAAACTCTGTGTTTACAGCAATATGCTAACTTGCCATCTCAGCATTTCTCGTTTTTTACCGTCCGGTTGTAACCAAAATATCACTTTTCGAATAGTGTTTGTTAGGGCCTTGTCAAATGATTCTTTTTTGAAGTACTCTCTTGTCTTGATGAATTTTTACTGGCACTTCATTACTGAGTGCACTCCACTTTGATGGAAAGACATTATTAGCTGCTAAACTAGTACTTGAAAAAGTTGATTAAAGGAGTTGTCCGTGAAGCAGGTGTATCGAGCTTCTCTCCAGTCCGTTTTTCATGAACAGGCGTTCAATAATGTATCAGGATCTAGGGGCTCGGCGGCCCTGGAATGGACATGGGTCTTTGACTATGAATAATTGAAGGATAACACCCTCCCCCCTTGCAAGCAAGCAAACAAACAAACACACACATACACACAGGCCGACACATACATATATACACACACACACACACTTACATTCTTGTACGCACACAAATGGTCTAATATGTTGACCTCCTCTGGCTAGTGGCAGCACCCAGGCTAGGCTCTTCTCTCCACTCCTCAGAGAGCTCGTATTCAGGTCAGAGCCGTCGCCTTGGCGATTGGGGCTCGTAACTCAAAGTGTCATAAAAGTGTAATACAGCTGACCTCAGCACTCACAACCTTACAGTCTTAATGTACAGCGGTGAGGAAAATAAACTGTTATTTTATGATCTTTTCATTAAAAGCTTGATCGAAAAACCAACCTGTTGTTTTCTGTCTTTTTCTCCTGGTGTCATATTTTGATTGGTGTGTGTTTACTTGGTATGGGGTGTGTGCAGTGTTGTATGCACCTGTTTAGGCGTGAGTGACTAAAATAATCTGTATGCAAATCTTTGTCATAGTGATCGTTTCGTTGTGTAGTCTGCCTCAGGGTTAGAATGTGCATTCTAGGTACATGACGTGTGTGTGTGTGTGTGTGTGTGTATTGAAGGACAAATTATTGTTTTTGTCTTTGGCATAGAGGATGAGAAATGGCCTACATCCACCATGTCAGTTGAGGAGTGGCACACATAGCAGCCCTGGGCCTTACTGCACTATACCTGGCTGCCCTTGTCTCAGACACACACACACACACACACACAAACTCTTGTTAGACTACTGCCAAGGCAGGGAGTGGCTGCTTTAGCTGAGGGCTGTTCGTTGGTCTGTCACCAAAAAGAAATCATTATACAAAAAACTATTGGGGGATTTGTGGGAAATACACATACAGGTAGAAACTGTTCTGGAACCAGTTGGTCCTGTTCTGGACACTCTACCGTTTATGAGATGGTAACAGAGAGAACAGGGCATGGCTGGGATGGCTGCTATCCTTGATCTTCCCGGCCTTCGTCTTGCACCTTCCTGAGTAGATGTCCTGTACGGCTGGGAGTTCACAGCTCAAGATGGACTGGGCCGTTTTCAACACTCTGCAGAGCATTGCAGTCGAGGGCGGTGCAGCTGCTGGTACTCTCGGTGGTGCATCTGTAGAAGTGGGTGAGGATCTGGGGGAACATGCCAAATCTCCTCAGCCACCTGAGGAAGAACAGGCGCTGATGTGCTGTCTTGATCACTGTGAGGGCGTGGTGTGACCACGTTAGGTCCTCAGTGACGTGGACACCGAGGAACTTGAAGCTGCTCACTCCCTTGTTCTTATCAGAAGATATACAGATGCACTGTATGTGCAGTGAATTTTTGAATCATCGTAAGATATTTTCCTGTCCTTGTCTTCTGGATCTATAGACATTCACTAACCTTTCAATTAGCTGTATATCTCTTCCATTTACTCTGTGGCGCAGGAGGTAGAGTCGCCGTCTAATGATCACAAGGTTGGCAGAACAGCGGTTCGAGCCCCGGTTGGCCACATGTCGAAGTGTCCTTGGGCAAGACACTGAACCCCAAAATTGCTCCCAGTGAGCGGGCCAGTGCCTTGCATGTGTGTGTGAATGGGTGAATGAGAGGCCGTTGTAAAGCGCTTTGGAGCAGCAAAAAAGGCGCTATATAAGTGCAGTCCATTTACCATTTACTCTGCCCTCTATATTGTTCCTCCTCTCTCTTTCTCTGTTTGTTTGTCACCGTCTCTCTGCCTTTGCCCCCTACATTCTCTCTGCCATCCTTGTTTTCTTGCCCCTTTGCCCCTTTTACTCTCTGCCTTCTGTTTTTCTCTCTCTCCCCTCTTCTCCCTCCCTGCTCTTGTTCCCTGGTTTCCCTCTGGTCGTTTATGGCTGCACGTTTATGGCTCCTCTGTGCCATTATGAATGTGCCTCGAGGTGTCATATGCTAAAGGACCCTGAATGGGGTTGCTGAAGAACAATGACTGGTGTGGATAGTCCTACTCCCTCCCTGCCCTTGCCCCTTCCCCCACCCCCACCTCTCTCTTCTCCTGTACGCCAGCACGAAGCAAGCACAATGTGTAAGTGGGGAGAGGGTGGATGGGGGCACTCAGGGGAGCTTGTGTTCACCTCCCCCCTATAAGGACCTGGAGTGTGCTTATCATGTGCTGGCCATGGGTCAACATTTGGAGTGTTGCTTTCCATTTTCAAGATATAGTCTCCTAAAAGCGCCAGAAGCTATGAAACTCAACCACTGAATTTATTTCAGGCAAATTTGATCGAATTTCTCATGATCGTAGGGAAGAGGGTGTTAGAAACTCCTGACAGCCCTATCTCACCAGTGTTCCCACTCCCCATCCCAGTAAAGGGTCTGTGGGAATGAGAGGAATTTCCCTGGGTCTGCCCAGGTGGGTCCAGGCTTGCTGCTACTCGTCTAGGATGGCCCACAGAGGAGCAGCCAAACTGGGGAATGTGAAAGGGATGGATGCCTCCCCTGGGTGGGTGAGGACATGATGGATGTCTGCTTGTAAGCACTGTACGACACCTTTAGTTCCACTGCCAATTCACCACATATTCACCAAATCACCAAATTCACCTGATACATTGCTTGAAGATGAGAAGTACTGTATGCTCTGAGTAGATTACGGTATTTCAGTGGTTATTCATTCTAATCCAGTTGGGTAGGACTCCAATGCCTAGAGATGGTGTGTGTACTTGTGCATGTGAGCATTGGTGGACAAATGTTGTAATCATCTTTCAATGAGATCCAGTGTTATCCAGTGTCCTGTTATGTGATCCAATTAACTCAAGAGCTAGGATTTACTAGGATTACTCGATGTCTTCAGACCCAGCCGATCCCTCATTGGTCAACACAGACTGACTGGTCAGTATGTAGGTTGTACTATTGGTAAAAATGTGTTGGAGCGGTCAGAATGATTGGTCAGCCAGGTTGAGAATGTAGTTACCTTTCAAACTGGGGATACAAATCCACACGGATCATCCTCAAATAAAATGTATACATTGTGCTTGTGTCTATCTTCTATGGTATGCTATACACATCAATTATTAACCACCGGGTTGAATTAATGCATAACACCTGCAGGTGTTGATCTGATCATATCCCTGGCAGGGAAGAGGAAGAGGGAGAGATTGAGTGGAAATGCAGATGTGCAATTCCTCTGATACATACTCTCTCTGTTCCTCCCTTGCTCCATGCCTCCATCTCCCTCCAAGACTCCATCCCTTCATCTCTCTCTCTTCCCTCTGATACATACTGTATCTGCTTAACCCCTCCTCCATCCCTCATTCCACTCTCTTTCTCTTTATCCCTCCATCCCCCAGGTTTTCTGGAGCTCCTAAAAGGAGAGCAGAGTACCTCTCCGGGGAGACACTTTCCTGGGCACAAAGGTGCAATGCTGCAGGCGGTGTGTCTTTCTCCTGTTATATGGAATTTTATTGATTGAGTGTGTGTGTGTCTGTGTTTTAAACTACCTGGTTTTGGCCGCTTTCAGTGTTCATTACGCAGTGCTGAGTCTCTTCAAACAGGCCTGATCGTGTATTATAAAGGTTGATGCCTTCATCAATAAAGTAGTAGTATTGATGGGTGGTGAGTTGACTGGGCACATCGTTACAGGTTCGGATTTGATCTAAAATTCACTGGCTTCTCTGTATGGAGCTGAGGGCAGATGGATGCCCAAGGCCTCTCTGCAGGCAGGGGAGTAACACAAGGCCGAAACACACACAGGTGAAGGCTAATGTGCCTCCTCCTCTATCTTTGTACATATACACACACAGATGAAAGACTTTTCTATCTACATAAGACATTCACAGCCAACATAACCTAAGTGAAAAAGTATACTTATGTGTATCGAAAATGGATTAAAGGAGTATTAAAATATATTCATCTTTTTCTATACTTACAGTTTTTCTCAATTGCTAAAACACATTTCACAAAACTTTCCTCCATTTTCCCAAAACTCTAAACACAACACACTTTTCTAAAGCTACATAAACAAAACCACACCTTCTCTCTTCAAAACTCAAACTTTCACACCAAAACAGCTGCTCAAAGCCTGCAAAAATGTAAACACCATATGCATCATTACAGACTACAACAAGACAACTGAAAACACAATGTTCAGTGTGTGAGAATGTTCTTTTTTTTCACAACTGTGAACATTCTAAATCTGCTACTGCGACACTTTAATGAATGTGAAACAAATATTACAGTATGTGCAATATGACAACCCATGTGTACATAAGGTTCAGATATAGGAAAACGTTAGGATATTTATAGTATAGCATAGTGTACAGCACAGTGTTTTATTGTATAGTAGATAGTGTACATAGCCTTTATTTATGTACAGTAAATCAGCTCTTTTCTCTTTTTTGTTTTACCCTTGACTCTCTTGTTTTTAGTCTTTTTTCCAAGCACCAGGGGAGCCCCCCCTCCCAAATTTCGTTGTATGGTACCTGTACTGTATAAATGACAATAAAGACCATTAATTCATTCATTCATTCAACTGCCAAAGCACATTTTTAGAAACCTTACAGTATCTGTTCTCAGAATATATCACTGTAGAGTATTGGGCATTCATAGATTTGTGTGTTTCATATGAACAGTATGTAAATCTACAGAAAATACAGTATGTATGTTACGGTACATGTGGGAATACGGTACATGTGGGAAAACTAGGGTTAGGTGCTAGGGTGACTTGGTACGTGCTGGCATGTCTAACCCTAACCTTAACCTTAACCCTACCCCTAATCCTAACCCTAACCTTAACCCTAGCACCCTAGCACCTAACCCTAACCCTAGTTTTCCCACATGTACCGTATTCCCACATGTACCGTAACATGTACACTACTGTACTGTATCACAACTCAATGCAAACACTACAGAGGATCCATTACACACAACAATACTCACTGAAAACAATGTTCAGGGTGTGATGTTTATTTATTTATTTATGGAACTATACCACACACACACACCACAATAATTTGCAACAAGTGTCTTAAATGTTGAGTCGTTATGTTTAATGAATGAAGCCAGGTGTGTTCATTGTGTTCAAATTTTGCTGACTGTGGCAAGCATTTTGCATCACATGAGCTTTAATTTGAGAATTTGAGCAGAGTTTTTTGCAACTTGTGTTTTAGCAAGACAAAATGTGTTTAGATTTATGAGAAAAGGAGGATTGTGTTTTGTGAATTGTGTCTTCATGTGAAATGTGTTTATGGTTTTGGCAAATGGGGGCTAGTTTTATTAAATGTTTTTAGAGAACTGGTCATTTGGTTTAGAGAATTGGCTTTTGTGTTTTAGCAATTGGGAAAAACTGTAATACATTTAAAATTGTACTTTATATTTAGTGTATTTACAAAAGTATACATTGTCATGTGATTGAATCTGTACTTTAGTATACATACAAAGAGTACTTTAGTATACATACAAAGAGTATACTTGAACATCATGTCTGTAAATGTGTACTTCACTGTACTTATTGTTAATAGTATACTTAAAATAGTATACTTTTAGTATACTTACACAAAAATCATACTTTATTATCATATCCTTATTAACATGTACTTATGAAATGGTATACTTGTATTTCAAAGATTTGTAATGCATTATTAATATACAATTATTTTTAATTTGACAAAGAAGAGTCCCTGAGTCTTAGGTAGACCTAGTCCTTCAACTTTACTCTAATACCTCTAATAACTCTAATACCTCTAAGCACATTTAGAGCATATTTTTAAAGATTGGATTATGTATTAACAGTCATACCCTTCAGTTTTGTATAGTTAGATACCTGCTATCCCTCAAGTATGTGTATTATCTTAGTACTATTATACATTTATTATTTAAAGTTATGGTTTGCAACATAAGGTATGCCAGTTTTGCTTGACAGTTGACATGCTGCAAGACTTACAGAGTTGCATGGTCAGATGTCATGTCCCCCTCAAACTCAATGAGACTTCATGCAGTTTTTCTCAATTGCTTTCACACTAATACTGGAACTTGAGACACAATGACCAAAACCTGAAACTCATGTACCTTATCTCATACCAATTCTGCACAAATAGAAACACATTTCCTTGAACTACACACAATTCTCTACATTTGGCACAATCTTTATTGAAAAATCTCTTGTTCACATGGAATGCTAAACTCATTCAAAATGCTAAACTCAAACCATCAATCACACAATCACACTTCTCATATGAGCACCCATATGAAAACCTATGGCTTTTCAATTAGCAATCATAGCTTTAGCAATAAAAGGGCCAAAGGTGAGCACTCCTGTGATGGAGAACAATGGATGCCAACTTTGCAGAGAGAGGTAGAGCGAGAGGTGTGAGAGTCAGAGGAGGAGGAGGACGAGCAAGAGCAAGAGGACAACCAAGACTACGACCTAGGAGAGCAATTACCTCTGATGAGATTCGGGCCACTTTGGTTGACCACGTTGATGAAGTGGGTTTCAACCTCGCAAAACGGGGAAGGAACGTCATCGGCCAGCGTAACATTGTTGAGGTTCCTGGCTAGTGAGGGGGGAACATCACGATTTCCGCAGCTATAAATCACCAAGGTGCCCTCCATCACCATTCAATCCTTGTCCCCTACAATAATGTCCATCTCATCACTTTCCTGAACACACTATACAATATCCTCACCCCAGTCGAACAGATGGATGGCCCAGAGCAGCCCTGGTACATTGTCATCTGGAACAACGTAAGTTTCCACCAGGCTGCTCTGGTCTGCAACTGGTTCATCAACCTCCCTTGTTTTTCCGTTCTTCATCTGCTACCATATTCTCCATTGCTCAACCCTATTGAGAAGGTACTGTATATGAACGCAGGCCCCATGAGCGCTCACCCCTCTATAAGCAGTGGAGGATGCATGGTGATATAGCTGCTGAAGCATATCAGGGCTGGATTCATCATGCTGGGCCCGCTGCTTGGCCAGGGAGAACATTACCTGTGATGTTGTCGATGAGGTCCTGTGGAAACGAAAGGCAGGATGCAACCTCATTTTCTTTTTCTATACAGTATATGCAAGGCTTTTTTTTTCTTTTTTCTATTGTTTGTTCTGTATGAAGAACATTTTACAAATCCAACTGTTTGCTGAGATGTATACAGTATTTTAGAATAAAAAACATTCTATTCTTGTATTTGTGTGTTTTATATTTGAGTATGAAAAGAACATTTTCATAACAGGCTACGTATGTAGAGTAACAGTGGAAATGCTAAATGCCTACTGATAATCTTATCAGTGTAGTGTTTTCCGCTCATCATAGTGTTTTCCATTGAGCACATCAGTGTTCAATTGGTTCTTAGAAATGTCTATTCATTTGATGGTGTGTGTGTGTGTGTGTGTGTGTGTGTGTGTGTGTGTGTGTGTGTGTGTGTGTGTGTGTGTGTGTGTGTGTGAGTGTGTGTGTGTGTGTGTGTGTGTGTTATTTGACAAAAACATTTCATTTGGAGAAGACATAACATTATTTTGAATAGTGCTTTTGCAAGAGATTTGTGGAGTTTAGGGTTTTGTGTGTGAGATTTTGGATTGTGTTTAGAGTTTTGAGAAAATGAGCCATGCTTTCAGAAAACGTGTGGAAGTCATTGAGAAAAACTGTAATACATGAATGTTACATGTGTTATGACATTTTTATCATGGCTGTGACGTGGTCGTAGCCACGAGATGAAGCCGAGTAGTAGTAGTAGTAGTAGTAGTAGTAGTAGTAGTAGTAGTAGTAGTAGTAGTAGTAGTAGTACCGGTAGTTACAGTAGTAATAGTAGTAGTAGTTACAGTAGTAGTAGTAGTAGTAGTAGTAGTAGTAGTTACAGTAGTAGTAGTAGTAGTAGTTACAGTAGTAGTAGTAGTAGTAGTAGTAGCAGTAGTATAGTAGTAGTAGTAGTAGTAGTAGTAGTAGTAGTAGTAGTAGTAGTAGCAGTAGTAGTATAGTAGTAGTAGTAGTAGTAGTAGTAGTAGTAGTAGCAGCAGCAGTAGTAGTAGTAGTAGTAGTAGTAGTTACAGTAGTAGTAGCAGTAGTAGTATAGTAGTAGTAGTAGTAGTAGTAGTAGTAGCAGTAGTAGTAGTAGCAGTAGTAGTAGTAGTAGTAGTAGTAGTAGTAGTAGTATAGTAGTAGTAGTATAGTAGTAGTAGTAGTAGTAGTAGTATAGTAGTAGTAGTAGTAGTAGTAGTAGTAGTAGTTACAGTAGTAGTAGTAGTAGTAGTAGTAGTTACAGTAGTAGTAGTAGTAGTAGTAGTAGTAGTATTAGTAGTAGTAGTAGTAGTAGTTACAGTAGTAGTAGTAGTTACAGTAGTAGTAGTAGTAGTAGTTACAGTAGTAGTAATAGTAGTAGTAGCAGTAGTAGTAGTTACAGTAGTAGTAGTTACAGTAGTAGCAGTAGTAGTAGTAGTAGTAGTAGTTACAGTAGTAGTAGTAGTAGTTACAGTAGTAGTAGTAGTAGTAGTAGTAGTAGTAGTAGTAGTTACAGTAGTAGTAGTAGTAGTTACAGTAGTAGTAGTAGTAGTAGTAGTTACAGTAGTAGTAGTAGTAGTAGTAGTTACAGTAGTAGTAATAGTAGTAGTAGCAGTAGTAGTAGTTACAGTAGTAGTAGTAATAGTAGTAGTAGCAGTAGTAGTAGTTACAGTAGTAGTAGTAGTAGTAGTAGTAGTAGTTACAGTAGTAGTAGTAGTAGTAGTAGTAGTAGTAGTAGTAGTAGTAGTAGTAGTAGTAGTTACAGTAGTAGTAATAGTAGTAGTAGTAGTAGTAGTGTGCATTGCTAGGTAACAACATAAATAATGGCATTTTCTAAGGAATGGGCTTGGTCATGTATCTTGAGTAATATATCATGGGTAACATAGGCTCTAACAATGGGAATTCCAAACCATCCGTTGTATAATGAATTATATTTAAGGTTGTTTTTTGTCCTGCTTTGTACAGAGAGACATTGCAAGTTGCGTGGCTCATTATGCCTCAACCCTCACAATCTTTGGAATATCTTTGCACTGTTGTGTTCTCTTGCTTTTCTGGGGCTGGGCTTGATGTTTTTTTTTCATACTTGCTCTGACCACAGTCCAGTCATCGTGATGCAGATAGTTTGTCACATGGAAGATGGAAGATCAGAAATGTTCTTTTTAAAAAGACTGTACATAAAATTAAATATGTCATAATAAAAACATTAATCATTGAGCCAATTCTTGGATACCATAAAACTCTAGGTCTGTCACCATGGAGGAAATAAGACAAGAAAGGAAAAAGGCTATATTAGTGGGACATAGCCACTGGTGTAAGATTGAGGTGGGAGAGGTAGAGAGGTGGCCCAAACTCCTTTTACCCACACCACCAGTGTTGCACAACAACAGAGCAGACCCCAATAGGAGAGGGGGGGGGGAATCCTCATGAAACCCAGAATCCACAACCAGGTGCAGCTAACTGCCCCCCCCCCCCGCCCCCGCCCAAACCACCCCCTCAGCAGCCCTCTCTTTCAATACAAAACAACATACAGTACCTATGTATATCTCCCTCTCTTTTTTCTTTCTTTCTATTCTCTTTATCTCTTTCCCTAGAAATGAATCTTTTCTTTCTTTTTTTCATACTTTCTTTTCTGTCTTTTTTTTTAGCTTGAGGCCTGAATTGAGGCCGGGTCTGCTGAGTCACACAGCGCTGGAAGGTGAAAGGCAGAGAAAGCGAGAGGAGAGAGAGAAAGAGAGGAGAGAGAGAAAGAGAGGAGAGAGAGAAAGAGAGGAGAGAGAGAAAGGGCTCGGCAGGTGGTGGGCACTGCTGCGGCTTTAGCCCGCCAGAGTCTTTTCAGCTGGCACACAAACCGCTCGCCTGCCACTGAGGCCCTGCTTTCCATCAGAATATTCCCCCTCTCTTTGCCCCTCTTTAAACGCTAAACGAGGTGAACAGGCTTGGGCTCGGATAATAGGATCCTTTCTCTCTCCCTATGCCATGTGTGAAGACTGTAACAATGGCAGGACCGGGAGGCGAAATGATTCAAAGTGAGATTGTTCACCTGCTCCCTTCAACCCCTGCTCTCTGCTCCTTTCAGAACATGCTAATGCCAGCTAATTTACAAAGTGGTACTGTACGACACACACTCACACACACACTCACACTCACACACACACACACACACACACACACACGCACACGCACACGCACACGCACACACGCACACACACACACACACACACACACACACACACACACACACACACACACACACGCGCACACACACACACACACACACACACACACACACACACACACACATAATTGCATGAAGCTCTTTAGCTGTCTGTAAAGACAGTTTGGGTTGTTGTGTTAGAAGACCATGTGGGTAATTACAGCCATTTGAGAGACGTTGCATTTGACCAGTTGTGGTGCTTTGTCTTCAGTCTACTTTTCTTTCATTCAAATTATTGCTGTAAATTCATGTTGTGTTATAATTCCCATGAATTACACCATGTATCTGTGCTCTCTCACTTTAGGTTCAATATCTAGCTTCATCCACGATAAAATAAATATCAATAAACTGGTTTGTTCCTTCCTGTCTTTCATTAGTTTTTTATGGTGAGGCTTACATTAAAGTCATGAAGAGTGGAAAGCTGCTGTCACAAGGGGAAAAGTATTTGTTCAGAGGGGTAATCAGTGTCATGGTAAACTGAGTAAACTCATTTGCCTTCTTATCTCCTCCCCTTCGCACTAATTTGTTTATCATCCTCCCTGTTTGTGTGTGTGTGTGTGTGTGTGTGTGTGTGTGTGTGTGTGTGTGTGTGTGAGTGTGTGTGTGTTATTAATTCTTCCTTGATTATCATAATTCCCTTCCCTTGGTCCTGGGTAAATTAGACCTGGGTGCTAATTTATCATTCACACCCTGATTTACTGTGTTCATCTTTCTCCCTTGTACATGTATACACACACACACACACACACACACACACACACACACACACACACACATACACACACATGCATATTACCAATTTCTCACACACAAGAGCAAACATCAGTGTAGTCACTGCTCAGTTTGAGTACATCACATGAGTATCTGTGACGGTACATTTATGACTGCTTTTGAATCTCCATTGCACACATTCAGTAGTTGTTTGAGAAATTGTTTAATGTAGACTGCCCTGAATGTAGACTGCCCTGACATCCTTCTCGCTTGGTTACCTTTAGATGAGAATATCTCTTT
>NC_137690.1:15803065-15818065 GCF_963989245.1 Nansenia antarctica
TTGGCAGGCTTCCCACTGAATAGTACTCTCCATTGTGATTATTCTTACTGAAGTGTATGAGTGTTTATGAGAAAAGTTTCACCTCTCTCATCTGATACTGCCTCCCTAATGAAGATGTCTCATATCTTCTAACACACCTGATTCAAAGAATGAATGTGATCAGGGGAGGCTGGTTCATTAGGGGCAATTGGACAATGCCCCACCAAAGGGAGAAGAGAGAGATTTTTTTTCTATGACTTCTAGACAGTGTTGCTTCTGAATATCATAGTCCAATCAGCTAGTGTTCTGTGGAGTATATCATAGTCCAATCAGCTAGTGTTCTGTGGAGTATGTTCCAATCAGCTTCAAGTCCTGCCCCTTTCAAATTGCACTAGGCTGTTCTCATAGACTTGCATGTAAAATCTATTTTGGTAACTTCAGGCCATTCGGTCATTTGTCTATGGGGTTTTGGGACATGCACAAAGAATCGTACGTGCTTACGTCATGTCATACGGCCGGCGTCACGTTCGTTCACCTGCTTCACCATGGCTAGTAATGTTCTGAACAACTCGGTTGAATCTTTAAAAGAAACACCGTTCAGCCGTCGTAGCAACCAGGAGAAATTAACAGTAAAGGAATTAGGACCACCCAGACCAAATTTAATTATAAAGCAAGTTTATAAGGCAGGGAAAATTGGAAAATCGTATAACCGAGGATTTACGAGGGGTTGGTATGAGAAGAAAACATGGCTAGCGGGATGTGAAGTAACAAATGCGTTGTTCTGCTTTCCACTACCGGACTTTGTAAACAAATTGAACACATGGATTAGAAGGAGGCATCTTTTGTTCCCAACTTGATATTGCAACTGGACCTATTACCGAAGTCAAACTTGTGTAAGTAAGTGAATCATCTGTCCTTCAGTCATGATAGGAAAACCAAATCGATGCTGGGAGAAGGAATGGCAGACTGTATTCTGATTGTATCTTCTATGCTCTTTGTATGTTTCTATGCTCTTTGTATGTTTCTATGCTCTTTGTATGTGTCTTGGTGTAGGAGAAACGTAGGACCACGTTGGAAACAAGTGTTTCGGTACATGTTGACGTGTAGAAACTGTAGAGAGAAAATTGTAGAAATTGTAGAGAAAACTGGGGGGGTAGAGGTGATGAAGAGGTCTGTACAGGGGGGGGTAGAGGTGATGAAGAGGTCTGTACAGGGGGGTAGAGGTGATGAAGAGGTCTGTACAGGGGGGGTAGAGGTGATGAAGAGGTCTGTACAGGGGGGTAGAGGTGATGAAGAGGTCTGTACAGGGGGGGGTAGAGGGGATGAAGAGGTCTGTACAGAGGGGTAGAGGGGATGAAGAGGTCTGTACAGGGGGGTAGAGGGGATGAAGAGGTCTGTACAGGGGGGTAGAGGGTATGAAGAGGTCTGTACAGGGGGGTAGAGGGGATGAAGAGGTCTGTACAGGGGGGTAGAGGGGATGGAGAGGTCTGTAGAGGAGGGTAGAGGGGATGGAGAGGTCTGTAGAGGAGGGTAGAGGGGATGGAGAGGTCTGTACAGGGGGGGTAGAGGGGATGAAGAGGTCTGTACAGGGGGGTAGAGGGGATGAAGAGGTCTGTAGAGGAGGGTAGAGGGGATGAAGAGGTCTGTAGAGGAGGGTAGAGGGGATGAAGAGGTCTGTACAGGGGGTAGAGGGGATGGAGAGGTCTGTACAGGGGGTAGAGGGGATGGAGAGGTCTGTACAGGGGGGTAGAGGGGATGGAGAGGTCTGTACAGGGGGTAGAGGGGATGGAGAGGTCTGTACAGGGGGTAGAGGGGATGGAGAGGTCTGTAGAGGTGGGTAGAGGGGATGGAGAGGTCTGTAGAGGTGGGTAGAGGGGATGAAGAGGTCTGTAGAGGTGGGTAGAGGGGATGAAGAGGTCTGTACAGGGGGGTAGAGGGGATGAAGAGGTCTGTACAGGGGGGTAGAGGGGATGGCGAGGTCTGTACAGGGGGGTAGAGCTATTCTCATGCTAAAATTGACTGTAAATCCAGATTTTAAAGTTGATATTCTTCCCCCATAACCTGTGCCCCACCCAAACATTTTAGCACCAGCCGCCACTGAATGTGATCAATTAAAGGCCATGATCATTTGATTAGTTAGATCTGTTGTAAGTTAGTGCTGGGAAGAAAACACTACATAGGAAGAAGGGTCGAGTTGGCCTGTAAGGAGAAGAAGAAGGGAGTGAGAAGAGGACAGAAGGGGAATGAGTAGGCCTGGAGATAGGAGAGAAGATGGGGGAGATGAGTAGTAGTGCAGTTATCAGTAATCAGCCATGGGCCTAAGCCTCTCTCTCCCCTCCAACAGGCCAACCTCCTCAGCCGTCTTACCCCAGAGAAAGGGACTTGGGACAGGGGAACACAGCCAGCCTCTCTCCCCTGGGCCTAGCCTGCCAGCCTCCTTGCTCAGAGAGAATGGGAGGGAAAACTAAGGAGCATACTAGCCTACATCTCTCTCCCCTCCAACCCTAGCCAAGCCTCTCAGCCTCCTCACCCCCTCACACACACACACACGCACGCACGCAAGCACGCAAGCACGGACGCACGCACGCACACACACACACACACACACACTCACACACACACACACACTCACACACACACACACACACACACACACACACACACACACAAGCACTGTGTGTAAGCCAGTGTGGGTGTGTGGGTGTGTGTGGGGTGTTCATTAGCGTTGCCATGGGAACCTCCATCACCCCTCCCCCCTTCCCCATCACACCAATTTCCCCACTAATCTATTCTTGAGACCGAGGAACGGCAGTAAATGATTTATAAATGGACTGATGGAATTATTACTGATCATCATTCATGAACATAAATTCATGAAGTAGTCAAATTTGACATTGTACATGCATTAATCTGCTGTTCAAATACACATGGATTTACAGTGACAGTGTTTACTGGGTTCGCCATCCTTCAGGGGTTCTCTCTCATAGAACACAGAATGCAACCCTGCTATCAGAGCATCTGCAGTTCTATTAGAATCTCCATTTAAGCAAAGGATAATTATCAACATTCCTCATCTATGGCTCTCAGCCTCATCTCCCTACCTCTCATCTCCCCTCTCTCCTCTCTCCTCCCTCCTTCGTTCCCACCTCGTTACACACACATATACACATTCACTTATACGTATCAACATGTACTACAATATTAATTACCCATACTCACAAGGCACTTACACACACAGTGTATACACGTATACACACAGCAGATAGAAACAGAGAAACAAGGGAGACAACGCAGCGGTGACAGTAATCAAAATATAAGAGAAGCATTATCTATGCAAAGGATATATCAGACATTTCCTCATTCAAGTCCGTCAGAGTGTCTTGTGCTCAAGTCCAAACCTACACATCCATATGCACATTTGGTAAGAGGAGATAGTGCCGCTTGAAATAGAAATAATGTCTTACAAAGGTCTGTGGTAAAATTCTAACCGTGTCCTGGGTTTAGGTTAGCTGTGAGTTGGATGTTTAGTTTGCCTATAATGCGTTCCTCCATTGTCCATAAGAAGTTTCTCAATGTCTGCCAGAGTTAGTGGCGCGTTGCTAGCTGCATGTTGCAAGCGTCTCGCCGTATTGATCACCTTCAGAAGACTATTCATCTGTAGGGTTAGGATTATTATTCTTTAATACAGGTTTGCACAGGTTACTGATAGAAATAAAGCAAATATGTATAGATTTTTGAAAGGGTTATAACAGAGCTCTCCTGGAATGCAACCTACTCTGCCATTACAAGCCGTCTTCTCTGTATACTGTATACCTCTATTACCCTCCTGTTTAATATGCCTCTCTACCTCTCGCTCTTTCTAACACTACTCACTACTTTACTCGCTCTCCTTCTCTCTCACCTCTCTCTCTCTCTCTCTCTCTCTCTCTTTCTTTATCTCTTATCTCTTATCTGTGCACGTATGTGTGTGTGTGTGTGTGTGTGTGTGTGTGTGTGTGCATGGGGGATGAGTAGGCCTTTAGAGAGGAGAGGAGAAGGGGATGAGTAGACCTGTATGGGCTTTACTTGGCCCAGCTCAGCAGTTTTTATCTCCCACTGGGGTCTCTGTGCCCCCTCCCCTCCTCCTCCTCCTCCCTCTGTCCCCCCCTCCACTCTTCCCCTCATCCCCCCTTAATCATAGTGACCCAGCCCATCTTGAGCCTGGGTGCTTTAGCATACTCAGCAGTACTACAATAATCAGTAATCAGCCATGGGCCTAAGCCTCTCTCTCCCCTCCAACAGGCCAACCTCCTCAGCCGTTTTACCCCAGAGAAAGGGACTTGGGACAGGGGAACACAGCCAGCCTCTCTCTCCTGGGCCTAGCCTGCCAGCCTCCTTACTCAGAGAGAACGGGAGGGGAAACTAAGGAGCATCCTAGCCTCCATCTCTCTCCCCTCTCCAACCCTAGCCAAGCCTCTCAGCCTCCTCACCCCAGAGAGAGGGCCTTGGCATAGGTGGTTACCTAGGGGAGAGACTGGGGACAAGAAGGGACTTTTGGGGATGGGAAAGGATATACACACAGTATAATCAGGTTTGCTCACATACACTCATGGTACATACACACAGATACACATGTAACATATACACTGAAAAACACATACACATTCACAGCAGAACACGGCCACATTCATATATACCACAAACAGATAATGCAGATATACACACACTGCACACACATAGCTACAGCACACAGTGAGGTCTTTTTAATCAGCTAGACATGAGTCTGGCTTACACACACTGCTTCACTATTATCCACACACACATACTGTATACACACACACACACACACACACACGCACACACACACACACACACACGCACACGCACACACACACACACACACACACACACACACAGCCCGATTTCTTCGGTTAAATCTTGGGTTATTTATAAATGTTTGCACTGCTAACCCCTTCAGTTGTACTGCAATAGCATAATGTCAACACACAAGGATTTTTTTTTTTTTAACCAGACATTCTTTTTAGCTAGACATGAGTCAGACTACACACCCTGCTTGCCTAATATCCGCACACACACACAGACAGCCCGATTTCCTTGGTTAAATCATATTTGCACTGCTATCCGCTTCAGTCATACTGTGAGAGAGCCAACACACAAGGAAAGGTGTGTGTGTGTGTGTGTGTGTGTGTGTGTGTACATGCGTGCGTGCGTGCGTGTGTGTCAATTCTTCTGAAATTCGATTAGAATCTCCATTTAAGCAAAGGATAATTACAAAAACTGCACATGTATGGCTCTCACCCTCCTCTACCTACCTCTCATCTCCCCTCTTTCCTCTCTCCTCTCTCCTCCCTCCCTCGTTCCCACCTTCCTTTTCTCCCTCTCTCTCTGTGTCATATGTGTTTCTCTGTCACCTCCTGGCCCTCGGACATGTAGGTTTGGAAACATGGAACATGGAAACATCCTTACAACACAAGTCTCTCTAATTACTCCTCTTTCTCTCTCTCTCTCTTCTTCTCACCTATCTCGCTTTCACCTGTTCATTAGTGTGACAGGGTGCTAATCGTAGAACGTGAGTGGAGGAGAGGGAGCCGCAGGGCCATAATGGGAAGCAGCATGGTGCATATGGTGCATAAACACACCAGCACTGCTGCCAAAGACACCCTGTGGATACGGAATTGATGTGTGTGTGTGTGTGTGTGTGTGTGTGTGTGTGTGTGTGTGTGTGTGTGTGTGTGTGTGGGTGGGTGGGGGGGTGTGGGGGTGTGTGTGTGTGTGGGTGGGTGAGTGCGTGTGCGAGTGCATGTGAGTGCTTTTACGGGTGCGTTTGTGTGTGCATGCGTGTGTGTGCATGCGTCAATTTCCCTGAGGGTGAGAGCATGTTAGACTGATCACACACAGTAGAACGAACAGACACACAGTAGAATGAACAGACACACAGTAGAACGAACAGACACACAGTAGAACGAACAGACACACAGTAGAACAAACAGACACACAGTAGAACGAACAGACACACAGTAGAACGAACAGACACACAGTAGAACGAACAGACACACAGTAGAACGAACAGACACACAGTAGAACGAACAGACACACAGTAGAACGAACAGACACACAGTAGAACGAACAGACACACAGTAGAACGAACAGACACACAGTAGAACGAACAGACACACAGTAGAACGAACAGACACACAGTAGAATGAACAGACACACAGTAGAACAAACAGACACACAGTAGAACGAACAGACACACAGTAGGACGAACAGACACACAGTAGAACGAACAGACACACAGTAGAATGAACAGACACACAGTAGAACGAACAGACACACAGTAGAACGAACAGACACACAGTAGAACGAACAGACACACAGTAGAACGAACAGACACACAGTAGAACGAACAGACACACAGTAGAATGAACAGACACACAGTAGAATGAACAGACACACAGTAGAACGAACAGACACACAGTAGAACGAACAGACACACAGTAGAACGAACAGACACAGTAGAACGAACAGACACACAGTAGAACGAACAGACACACAGTAGAATGAACAGACACACAGTAGAACGAACAGACACACAGTAGAACGAACAGACACACAGTAGAATGAACAGACACACAGTAGAATGAACAGACACACAGTAGAATAATAATAATAATAATAATAATAATTCATTAGATTTATATAGCGCTTTTCCGAGGCTCAAAGACGCTGACAATATGGGAAAAACTGAAAAAACACAGAAACAACAAGCAACAGATAACATGAGAACATAGAACACAGAGTTAACGAACGGGGAAGGGGAGGTTGTATGCATGTCCATGGGGGGAGGGGGGTGGCAGGGTTAGGGGAGATGGTTAGGGGTAGGGGAGGTTGTATGCATGTCCAGGGGGGGCGGGGGTGGCAGGGATGGGGGAGATGGCTAGGGGTAGGGGAGGCTGTAGGCATGGGAGAACAGGTAGGTTTTGAGGTGGGATTTAAAAGTGAGGAGTGAGGGTGAGTCTCTGAGTGGTTGAGGGAGAATGAACTGAGGGAGAATGAACAGACACACAGTAGAACGAACAGACACACAGTACTATTTGTGTCTGAAGGAACTGTGAGGTGTACACTCTATTTCTCAGCAGTTCTCATATTATGTTCTAAGCCTAAAGCTCCGTATTCGACATTCTGCTGACTAATCGCTTCAAATGGTGGCTGCGGCCAATCATAGTTAAAGGAACTACACATGAAATCTGGCTCCCTTGTGACCACGAGTTGAAATTGCAACTACAATGTCTGTGTGTTTACACTAGCCATTGGTACTAGCTAGCTTCCATCCCTAAATGGGCTAGCTACTATGATAAGATGGCATGTGAACAGGTAATAATACATATTTGCTATGGATAGTTTGGATTTGCATACTTTCTGTGAAAAGCTATGATTTGACAACAGAGTGGCTGTACCAGAAGAAGTCAATACGTTAATAACATAGTCAATTACAGGAGCCCCCCCTCCCAAATTTCGTTGTTTGGTACCTGTACTATATCAATGACAATAAAGACCATTCATTCATTCATTCATTCATTCATTCAATTAGAACGTATACGGGGGCTATTACTGTGAAACGCTATCACTCTACCATCCCTGCAGATTTCTCAAGGACAGTATATGCTGTAGTGCAGTGAAAATGTAACGTGGAGCTCCGTCAGGCTGCATATTAATCACTAAAACCTAAAGCTGCGCTGTACATACATGCTATGTTCTAAGCATAAGTAGTGTACTGTGACAAACATACAAACACATTCCAGCTATAATGAGATTTAAGGGGTATTGCAACTGAACAAGTCTTTCATTATTGGTTATGCTTTCCCTTCAGTACAGTATAGCCCACAAGGTTCTGGAATTGCAACCAGCATTGAGTATGAGCAAACGATTTGATACTTGACACGCGTGATACTGTAGGTGATAGCAGTATGGTGGACGCCTATTGGCTGTCACCAGTCCAGTTCCTTCACATGAATGTGAATGTGGAAAAGAGACGAGGAGAGGAAACCATTTTAGACTTGCAAAAGGGGTCCAAGTGTTCCTCGTCTGGAACGTGAATAACCATGAATAACCATGAATAACCCTCCCTATGAGACCTTGATTAGGAGCTGTCAGTACTGTTTGATTAACATTAATGGTGCTGGGCCCCGTCTCCACATCCCTCCCCCTCCCATCTCTCCACTGCTCTGTTCCACACATACCCTATCATTTCTACCCCCTATCTCCACTTATACCTTTCTCTCTCCCTCTCTCCCCATTTCCCTTTTTCCATCCCTCCCCTATCTAATACCCCCCCCCCCCCCCCTCTCCACTGCAGACCCTGGTTACCCCAGCCTGATACTGTTATTCCTTCCTCCCCCCGCCACTTCTCTCCCTCTCTCTCCCTGTCTCTGTATGCAGATGACTCCCCCTCCCCTCCATGCTCTGTGGATCCTGCTTGCTGCGGCCATGTGGCCCAGGACCATTCATCTCCGTCAGCCTGCATTAGTGCTATGGAGAGTGCACACACACACACACACACACACACACGCACACACACACGCACACACACACACACACACACACACACACACACACACACACACACACGCACACACACACACACACACGCACACACACACACACACACACACACACACACACACACACACACGCACACGCACACGCACACGCACACACACACACACACACACACACACACACACACACACACACACTGTGGTCCCCTGGTCTGGTGTACCTTGGGGGTGTGAAGGCCATGACAGCGGGCCCCTCCAAAGCTGCCCAATGAATATAGATCACCTCCCCATACTGCAGCAGTGGGGCCTGCAGACTCACCCTGGTCCTCTGGGACCCCATGCCCCCTTCTGTATCAGGACATGTGGATAAAGGTTCTCCTCACTAAACACAGCTGCTTTAATCATTATTTGGTTTGGTTAGCTTTCTTTGTTTATACTGTCTGTCTGATATGGGCTTATTTATGTTTGTATGTGTGGCTAGGATGGGGTGTGGGGTGTGGGTTCTTTATATATATATATATATATTATTGATGTATTTTATATTATTGGGATAGAGACAGGAAGGATGGGTGAGAGAGGAGGGATGACATGCAAGATATGTCGGGAGTCGAAATCGAGCCAGGAAACTTGCGATGGTATGGTATGCGCATTAGTGTGCTACGCCACTAAGCGCTGTGTGTTTGTGTCTCTTAAGAAACTCCCAGCTCTGTAATCCCCTCCTCCCAGGACTTATTCCCTGGTCACCCCAGGAAGGAATACATTTACTTCTGTTTTAGCAGAGCAGACGAGGTCCGGATACAATCCATTTAATTCCTCTTTCTCTTTCTTTCTGCCAACCTCTCGGATAGAGCTGCCAGTCTCCTCCTCCCTAAAAACTATGCCCCCCACCCCTCATCCTTACAGCATGCCTAATCAAAGCTTTGTTCTGAGAAACCCATTTTTATCACATTTGATGTGATCAAAGACTCAGTGGAAGTGGATTGATTAGGGTTTAGCTGTTTCTTTCAGCCAGATGTGACTGATCCTCTCGAATCACTTGTTTATATGCAGAATTCCAAGTATTTCAGATTTTTCTACTTAGGACAGACCGCAATCGGCATTTTGGTTTTGTAAGTGTGGCTACGACCACCAATGGCTAACTGCAATCATTTTGTAACCAATAAGCAATAGAAGAAGTCAATCTGCCCCATGAATGAAATGTAAACAATGCTAAATCAGAGGAGAATGACTTCTATTGGTTATTCTTTACAAAATGCTAGCAGATAGCCGTTGGTGATAGTGGCTAGATGAACAGGACCAATGCATGGATTAAAGTTTTCAAAGTAGCCTACAAAAACAAATATGTGATTTTGTAATTTGTGTGAACCAGCACTTTAACTATCAATAGTTCTTATTCCTCATGCTTACTTAGAGTAGGAGTAGTGTGTATGGTATGCACATATGTACTTACATGCAGGTCTGTATGTGTGTAATCTGACCTGCAACAGTGGTCAGTCTGTGTGCCTGGTGCCCAATCCAGTACAAACATGCAGTAGGCATCCTAATCTGCTTGGAGAATGACCAGCCAGCACTAAGCCCAATGCTGCCATTTCACTAAGTCCAATGCTGCCATTTCACTAAGCCCAATGCTGCCATTTCATGGAAAACAAGAGAGGCAAGAAAAAAAAGAATCCACGGAGCTGCTTCTATTGGCCACAGACCAGTGAGTGGCAAATCAAACCTATCAAGGCCTCAACATAGCTCTTGGAACAGGCGTCACGCTGCTGCAAATAGCAAATAGCAAGCTCAGATGAGTCTCAACCTGCATCCTCTGTATTGCCAACACATGTGACCGTCACCTTAATAACCGATGAAAACCAGCTACGCCAACGAACATCCCAGAGAGAGAGAGAGAGAGGAGATAGAGGGAGAGGGTAGAGAGAATAGAGGGCAATACTCTGAAGAAAAAGTGTCGCAGAGATGATCTTAAACCCAAGAAGAAGGATCACCTTGAGATGACCATGTTTCCACATAAGGTGCAAGTGATACAGTTGGTTAAAGGAGCTTTGCCATGAGTGGGTTACGCTGTTTAAAGACCATCATTTTAGAGGCTAGGATCATGTCTGGTTTCATCACATGGAGCGCACACTGAAGGGAATGTATGTATGTGGAACCGTACCTCAGATTCACCCTAATCTCTGTGGAGACGTAAAGGGATGGATAATGAGTATGTAAGCTACAGTTTAGACAGCTTGGTCAGTGAGAGAATTTGAGGCGGAGGCTTTAGAGGGTTAGGTTAAGGATGCAGGTCACGTGTGTATATAGGGCCTAAGCTCCTCAGTGTTTGGTCTCTATGTTCAGCCGGTCCATAACAGACGCAGGTCCAAATGCAGGTGTATTGGCAAATTGTGTCAGCAATAAAAGATGAAATGACTACAGCGCTGGAGTGCTGTTTTGTCTGCGATCAGGTGGGTTGAGAGTAGCGGTGATAGAGGTGTGTTTATGGCAATAAGCAGGCCAAGTCCCATCAGTTGCGCTGACAAATTCACGCCTCGGAAATAGCAATATTATTTCTGACACAGCCCCTTGCACCAGCACCCCCCATCAGTGGCGACCGTTTTTTACTGTGTTAAATTATAGTTCTCGTGTTACAGAAACATGTAGTTCTGCATAATATTGCTGCTTGTGTCTTGCTGCTTGGCCTACTGCTCTTTACCATACCCCCATCCACAACCTCCCTTGCTCTACCTCCTCCTCTCCCCCCTCTTCCTATTCCAGATTGTCTTCTCCTCTCCCGTCTTCCCTCTATCTCTGCTTCTGCAGCATTGAGCCTTCAAACTGTTCTGCCCCTCTTTCTCCCTCTCTCCCCCCTCTCCCCCACACCCCCCTCTCACTCCCTCTCTGGGACATCCTCCTCTTTAACATGCAGAGCTGCTGGCCCGTTGCCATGGCAATCCAGCAGAGTATGCATTCTGGTGGGAGAGAATGGAGGAGAGGAACCGTGTGCGTGCGTTTGTGCGTGTGCGTGTGTGTGTGTGTGTGTGTGTGTGTGCATGTGTGTGTGTGTGTGTGTGTGTGTGTGTGTGTGTGTGTGTGTGCATGTGTATGCACGCAGAGGAAATATGTAGGGTCTGGAATGAACCACTTCAAACACACACACACACACACACACACACACACATACACACACACACACACACACACACACACACACACACATGCACACACACACACACACACACACACACACACACACACACACACACAGTGCCAGGGGAGGAATGCCAGTGGACAGGATAGTCAGCATTGGTCCTGCAGTGGTCGACCTGCATGAATGTAATGACTAGAAGAAACTGGTTTAGTACTGTTCACCAACATTTTTCAACCAGCTGCCAGTCAAAGAAAGCAGTCTTCTTCACCCTCGCATCACTGACCCTGTACACCATTTTAAATAACGATCTTGCTCAGAGGCAAAGATAAACCCATGATAGGCATGCAAAGGAGGTACAGAGTGCCAGAGATCCTGTCGGATGACTAATGTACCCCCAAGCTGTTTGAGATCCAAACAGACAGTGGAGCAGCTCACACGCCCACGCCGAAAATGCTAAAATGCAGGAAACTACCCCAGGCTGTAATTAGAGAGAGAGAGAGAGAGAGAGAGAGAGAGAGAACAAGAGAGAACGAGAGAGAGAGAGAGAGAGAGAGAGATGGAGAGTAAACATGGACACACCTGAAACACCTTCAAGTGCTCTTGCTCATGTGCTCTCACACACACGCGCGCGCACACACACACGCACGCACGCACGCATGCACGCACGCACGCACACACACACACACACACACACACACACACACACACACACACACACACACACACACACACAATACATTAGAGGGATCAGTAACAGTGATCGGTGCTGTGAGAGCAGCACAACTGCATTTGCACATTAGGAAGATTAAGATGAACGTGTCAGTGGGCAGCATCATCATCAATTGACAACACCTGTCAATGTGAATATTCAAGTCCAGCATGTCCACCATGGCACGTGCAGCTTATAATATATATTAATATATTGCTTACTCAAACCTCCCTATCTTTCTGTCAGAGAGTGTGTTAGTGTACAGGTATGGTCCTTCTTGCCCAAGGCTTGACTTGATACTATGCCAAATGATCACCACATACTCATGTAGCATCATCATAACTATTACCCTACTCGGGTGAGGACGACACTACTTCAAGGTCTCACGTCGGCGATGTCACTGCACGATGCTGATCACTGCCAGCCGCTCCATTAGATATACACCTTATACAATCAAGTGGATTTTTGAACATTGAACAATGTTTTCATTGATTTATTGATTAATCCACTAAGGTTCAACACTGAAAAATTGGCCTGTTGAGGATTTCTTGGGATTCTTCTTTTCTGACGTGCTTTACAGTCATGCTAGTTCTCTTTTTCCAACTCACTTGCTTCTCTGGCCTCCTTTCTCACACTCCTCCCCTCCGTTCCCGTGTGGGTGTGCATGCCTGAGTGTGTGTGTGTGTGTGTGTGTGTTTGTGAGAGAGCAACAGAGAGAGAGAGTTGCTGCCTGCTCCCTGACCCCTCTCATGTAAACACGGACACACTCCGGCGAGGTGCTGAATGGCGGTGATTATGAGAGAGAGCTGGGAGCTCTGCCACACACACACACACACACACACACACACACACACACACACACACATACTCACTCTGGGAGCTCTGCCAAGGAGGGAAGACCCAGGCTCCCCCTGGCTCACTGCCAACACTCCATTAACAGACTGAGAGAGAGAAGGAGGAGAAGGAGGGAGAGAGTGGGAAAAGAGGAGGAGGGAGAGAGGGAAATAGTGGGAAGAGCAAAAGAGGGAGGGGAGGAGTTAAAGTGGAGGGAGAATACTGACAGTGGGATAGAAACACTCAAACTAAGTTAACTACTGTATGGATGCAATAAAAGACATCTCAGTGCTCGAGGTATTGCCGTTCATTTGATTGTCTATAAGGATATGACGCTCATTCAGAAAAAGAATGACAAGTTCACATGTTACTTTCAGAGTGTCATTCTCAGTGTACTCTTCTGATATGTTACAGTAGGCTACAATACTGTATATGTGTATGGCACTTGCATAGCATGTAAACCACTGAGAGAGCAGTGAGCAAGGCAAGACACCGAAAATCGTTGGGCACATACGGTTACTTGAATATCATGTGAGGTAGAGAGAGGGAAAAACATCATTAGAGTTGCATACTGTTGGTCAGTCATTACTTTCCTGTCCTTTGCCCCTCTGGGCTGTTATCACATGGGACAGAGTGGACTCTCAGCTGACTACAGGCAACCTCACACTAACCTCTCTAACCTCTAATCAGATCATGTGGTTGAGTCAAACCAAATAAATACCATAAAAACAGTTGCCCAATTTTATCGACTCTCGTCTCTCGTACTCTCATACTGTTTCCCAAAGGAAGTGTCCGGACCCAGACACAGTTGGTTGAGCCAAAAAATAATAATAATAATAATAATAGGAAGTTCTTGATCCCTTCCTTCAAGTTGTTCTTAGGGGACTGGTATCTGGCTCTGGGGTATGTTTGTATGGAGGTCTGCCAAGGCTATTATCAGATCAACTAGAGGAAGAATCTTCTGATTAAGTGTTATTTCAGGTCACATCCCCATTGTAAGGTTTCAGATTATTCTCTTACTGTACATTTGGTTGGGGGGAAATTGACTAAGTTCATTTGAACTCTCTTATAAATCCGGACTATTTTCAGAATACTTTAGTAAGCTTCTAGCTAGGTTCTGCATCTCTCTCTCCCACCAAACTTTTAAAAGTGAATGTCTTCATGGTTACCTTGCCTTTAAAGTCTGTATTGCATATAACCAGTGGTCAGTAGTTAAAAAAACTAAACATAAAATATGTGATCCTCACTCAAGAAGTTGTCTTAAAGACATCAAATATAAGCTAGAAATTATTTTAAAGACTACTAGCCCTCCTTAAAGTATGTGCGAGCGAATCTCATATTTCAGATATTGAATCAGTGTCCGATTAGATTTTATATACCTATTAAAGACATTCAGCTGACAAGCTCATTATCTGTGGTGCCCCTCCTCCTGACAGTCCAGTCTTGGTTTAGGAATGCTACAGCGCTACACTTACATACTCTAGCGTGGGTGTGACCTGTGTAATGTCCTTTTTAATCAGTGGTAATTGACATAGATAGCCCTTCATCCCCAGCCTGTCCTTGCCAGCCAACTGAGAAGCCTATACCTATTAGACCACCGTTCACTCTCCTCTTCTCTCACATCTTTAAAGTCCTGATTACAAATCTAATGACTGTCGTGGAATCTTATGAATCACTTTAGTAGTTACAGTATTATGAATGAATGAATGAATGAATGGTCTTTATTGTCATTGATACAGTACAGGTACCAAACAACGAAATTTAGGAGGGGGGGCTCCCCTGGTGCTAGG
>NC_137690.1:15823065-15875565 GCF_963989245.1 Nansenia antarctica
CCCTCTGTCATCATAGGGTCAGGGTGATAACAGAACAGAAACACAGATAACACCACCAACCAGACAAGGCTAGGCCAGGCTATAGTGGTCTTCCCATTTCCTTCTAACCTTTCTGCCAACTGTACCTTATTGGAATAGGAACTGGTGTAACTAGTCAGGATCACCATAGCAACCACAATCTTACCCAATGCCACTCAATACCCTTTGAGGAATAAATAAAACACTTTGATGGGGCAGTGGTGGCAGAGTGGACAGCTAGTCTTTTGTAGGGCACTGGTTTTTCCTCTCCCGCAAAAGCATAAACACGACTATTCACGGCTGTGTTGCAGCTATTCCCGATTAGCTCCAGCCTCTCATCAATAGGCCTGACTGTCTTTGAACAAGCAGCCCTTTCTCCTTCGCCCTCACTCCTCACAGTTTTAATGGCTGGAATGACTTGGAGAAGAGTTAATTATTGCGTAGCACATGGCTGGCATACATGGCCTCAACCACTCCAGTTCACTGAGAATGTATGTGTCACAAGACCCCCGTTGACTTCAGCATGTGCGCGTGCGTGTGTGTGTTTATGGCATCCGGTTTGAGGGACATGTGCCAGGCATTGGGGGCACTTCAGGTTTTCTAATCTTGTTTATTGGCTTTACCTCAGGTTAGTAAATAGATTACAGATAAACATGCACACAAATAACAACATCTCAGTTTGTGTGTAGATAATCACCCACAAGCTGGCTTAACATTGATTGGTGTTTTTCATGTAATGTAGCAATTAACAACAGATAGTGATACTATACACACATTATGATAATAATTGGAGGTCATAATAAATAAAATTGAATCAATCAATAAAATAAAATTGAATCAATGTGGTACAGAACAGAAAACCAGGAGGAATGCGTAACCAGTACTTTCATTGACGGCACACATAAGGAATTTCATTTATCTTTTTCTCAGAAAGGCATTTTGATTAAATTCATACAGCACAAAACTAAACTTCAGAAATGTGTGTTGTATATGGGAATGTTCTTATTCTAACAGTCCTGTCTGAGGAAATTGGTATAACACATATCATCAATATTGTTTACACTGTCTGAATTCCAGAAATGGGAATGACTCCATTGGGACATTCATGCTCGTAACCAGCAGTTATCCAGATGTTTGACTATATGAGCGTATTATAGTTATAACTCCTTCTGGACACAAGCATATAGAAAACACATGCACACACCCAGGCCGGCACGCACACATGCACATATATTCATACACACACTTATTTTATTTCAAATGTTTTTTTATTGAGCCAAAACAATGTTCATCATGGATCAACGCTCATTTTGATTTACACAACAGATATACAAAAGTATATTCAAGTATTTTCTATATATTTGGAGCAGTATAGAAATAGAAAAAACTGAAAACAAACAAACAGACCAAAAAGATATATATATTTTTTTAAAATCAAGAATAAACAAAAGATGTAAGAGTTCTGTCTTTATCTCCCCTGTACCCTGTATCTACCTTGTACCCTTTATACACACAGTTCTAATCTGGATGTCTCTGTCTTTGTGTTTAATTGAGTGTGAAATCCAATATTGTGTGTCCCTGACGGTGTTTTGTTTAACTTCTCACGGCTATCAGAATGATCGTCTCATGGCTGAATCATAACATGCTCTGATGAGGTCAGTGACAATGTGAAGCGAAACATCTATGCATGTTTTTTATGCACAGTACCCATACAGTATCTATCTCCTGCACATGTTTTTCACTCAATTATTTATTATCACATCTTATGTTTACTTTAGCCTACCTTTATGTCTGGAAATGAATAAATAAATATAGTTAGTGTAATTAGAAATGCATAGGCCTATCAACGGATTCTTTCTGGGACACCTCCATTTAGTACATTAATCTAAAATAAAATCAAAAATCAAAGAGATTTTTATAGTTGGTCACTGACAAAAGCTCAAACACGTGCTACACAGAAGGTGGCTGGAAAGGCGGACATACACAATGTATCCATTAGTGAGTCATGACTTGTCCTCACATTTGCCATGACTGTCATACATACCCATATGTCATTGCGACATAGGCCATAAAACCCACTTGCAGAATAGAAAAAGAGAGTATTCCCCTTAGTGGCTGCCTAACGTGAAACAGACATCAGTCAGAGTTAGGTGCAGATTTACAAATACCACTCCTCTCCAAGTAGGGGATTAGAATCCCTTGTGGACCAAGGGAGTGTACATGACGGACTCTGCTGGGGAGTGATCTCATAAAATATACATCAATGTGCCCCCTCTGGACATCTGTACTGAATTAAATATTAACCAAATATTGTACCTCGAAATCCCCTCATAAACAAACTATGGTGAAAACAAAACATAAAATCGACATTACATTAATCAGAGCCACCAAGTATTAGTGTGTGTGATGCTAAGAAATGATGCCACCCCCCCCCCCCCCCACACACACACACACACACACACTCACACACAGACACACAAACACACAGACACGCACGTAGCCCCATGTAGTATATGCACGGCTTCTGTCAATCATTGGAGACTGGCCCAAGGCATATTGAGTGGGAACATCTTGGGGCATTTCCTCAGGGATTGGCTCTCCTCTGCTGAGGCTTCACTGCTTGCCTCATGCTTCCCATCCCTGCCTAGTTTTGAAGTTGCTTGTGCTGCCACTGAAAAATGTATCCATTCATCACTAGTTTGAAGATTCTTCTTTTTTTTTTGGGGGGGGGGGTGTGAGGGGTGATATAAGTAAAGCCCATATAGCCTACTGATTGGTTTCAGTCATTAGGGACAGCTAGTGCCTAGGGAGATGATTGGAAGGGTGATTGGACCATCCGATCTAAAAAGAAGAAGAAAAAATATTTCAGGGCTGAATCTGGCACATCTAGTGTTGCGGCGGCCTGACTGGCCCAGTTATCACTCAGAATTACGTCCCAGACAAGGACCATGATTGTCTTGCCATATCTAAACCAGCTCTTTGCTACAAAACAGCTAGACTTGAGTCTTTGAGGGGAGAGGCAAGCTGGTGTGGGAAGGGTAGGGAGTTAGCCTTGAAGGGTACCCATGGATGAGGACGGTCTCATAAGTTTCATTTACCCATGGATCAGGAGTTCCCTGAGAGGCCAACACCGGTGTGTGTGTGTGTGTGTGTGTGTGTGTGTGTGTGTGTGTGTGTGTTTCTGTCTCTGGAATTCTAACACAACAAGGTGGGCTGCCTGCCCCTTTAAAAAAAATGTTTTAAGTAAACAGCTGAAAGAAGGTGCTGGAGAAATGGAAACACTCCCAATTTTATAGACAATGTTATGGACTGACCTTCCATGAGAACAACATTATTGTTTTAACCATGTTTTGAAGCTATAAACTGTTTGTTTACAATTGTATTGTTTACAAACAATGGAGTAAAACAAGCGTATGTAAAGTGCTGACGGGGTATGACAGTTGAACTAAGCTCATGAAGTTATACTCTTCAAGAATCAATATCTATCATGAATTTAAAAGTAAAACATGGATTTACTAATCCCAGATTGCCCCTTTAAAGCAATAGAGTGGACTACTTCAAAGCAAGCCTTCTCCTCGACTAGCAGAAACATGTAAGCACAGGTAAGCAGCCAAACACAGCAATGCTGCTCATGTTAAAAGCACTGCTCCAAGACATTACTACTTCAAAAGCAGACAGAGGGCATTGATGTCTGTCTGGATTCTTGTTAAGATTGACAGGTGTAATAACTTCAGGGTCTTTTCTGCCTTTGAGCAACAGGGACTCTAGCACTCAGCCACTGACATCAGCAAATGCATGAACACAGCCTACTATGAAAACGTTCTAGGATATATCTTTGATATATTTCTATTTCAGGCCATTTTGTATCCTTTTTTTTCTAGGATATATCTTTGATATATTTCTATTTCAGGCCATTTTGTATCCTTTTTGGGGGTTAGGGTTTTTACCTTTAGGTGGATTTTTCTCTTTCTTTTGAATATATTTTTCATCTAACAATAACATACCTATTCTAATACTGGGGAGGGCCTCCCTTTGCACTCAAAACAGTCTCAATTCTTCGTGGCATTGATTCCACAAGACGTTGAAAACATTCCTTTGAGATTCTGGCCCATGATGACATGATTGCATCACGCAAACGATTTTTCAGGTGCACTTTCAAGCTGTGAATCTCCCGTTCTAATACATCCCAAAGGTGTGAAGAATACTGTATATAAGAATAATGTTCATGAGACCAGTTTGAGAGGACTTTTGCTTTGTGACATGGTGCATTATCATGCTGGAAGTAGCCATTGGGTACATTGTGGCCATGAAGGAATGCACATAAAGGTCAGCAACAATACTCAAATAGGCTGTGGCATCAAGCGATGATTGATTGGTATTAACGGGTCCAAGGTGTAAGAGTAAGGTCCGTCTTTTCATGAGCAACACTCAAATGATGATGTATGCTGCCCTCTGCTGGTCATGGACATGCCATAGCAGCGTTATCATAGCAGCAATGCAGCATTATGTTTTAGCTCACCCAGCGTTTAATTTTTCCAAACGGTGAACTAGGGACACACACTGGGGTTATCCTCGCTATCATGTTAGCGGCTAATTTACGACAACTTCCTCTGAATAGAAGTTTCGATAACGGTACGACTATAAACCACTCCCCTGCTAACAATGTATTACATTTGCAACGAAGTTAACGGCTTGAGAATTGTTAACCCGAGGATGCGGTGTTTGCCCAGTCATGCGCCTCGTTTTTTTTTAAAACGACAATGAGAATGAAATCAGACACGTTCCTTTTTATTATCTGACGTTATTGAGACAGTAAGAAATTGACAGGACAATATTGAATTCCAAGGTCTGATGTGTTGCACAAGTTAGGGAAACATGTCCCTCCGCCTTTACCTGAAAGAGCCCCCCCCCCAACCATGATGAAAAGAGAAATTGCATTCAAATGACTTTTATAATATTAACAACAGTGATGGGTAAACATTCACTGAATTTGGTAGAACTTTTTTTTGATTTCATATCCTAGACATTCGCATCCAAAAGGCATGAAGATAGAAAAGGAGACAGAAAATGGGTCATGATATAAATATACAGTACAAAGAGAAGCTGAATCTTTACAATCAGTAACGTTAAATAAAGGCTTGGCCTAACCATACAGACATGGACGGCTGTATTTTAGAGATAAATCTAGTGGCTTTCACACAATTCATGCAAGGTGCTTTGCTTATCATTAGGTTGGGCACTCTTGGTGCAGGTTGACATACAAGTCATTTGCCATCCCCAACCATAATCAATAACAACACGTTTACCTGTACCTTACAAGTAAATCATTGGAAAGTCTATTGTACATCAATCCCCCCCCCCCACCCCAACCCCACCTCCCTTTGGCAACTAAATGTACATAGAAAACACATATCCATACAGTTTATCCCATGTCCATATGGTTAGCTATTAGTGTTAAATACAAGCAGTCGATAAGTACCATGCCACAGATTCAATAACTCTGATTGGTCCATTAAAACGAGAAGCACAGTAGTACAGTCCATGGACACAGAATAGGCCACATTGGTCAGAACTGAATCCAGTCAAGAATAACTACTTCAAGTATCCTATAACAGTTTAAACATACATATAGTCAACCCCAGAGAATAAATCAAGAGTTTCAGAATGCACATAATCCCACATTACAAATCTTTAAAAATTGGCACAAACTGTTAAAATGTTCATTCACTTAACGTGCAAATCATTAACAGTAAACATTTTCTTCAAGTGCACATTAGTCAAGATGCCAGTGCAATAGTGTAATAACTTTGATTTCAGCAAAATAGCAAAAAAAATTTGAGGGAGGGGAATGAAAAAAAAGAGGGAAGAAAGAAAAAGAGAAGGGGATGGAGGATTCCGGTGAACAAGAAGCAAAACAGACACAGAATCGCCAACACCTAGCGACCTCCCAACACCTAGCGACCACCCCCCAAAAATTAGGAAAACACAATAATCAATATCTAACAACAAAAAAACAAACACATACGCACAACCCACCACAACACACACATACCAACTCACACATACACACACGTAGGCACAGAAGCTTAGTATGGGATCTGGTTTTGGTAGTATTGGAGCATATCGTAGGTTTTACTCCTGAAAAACATGACAGGAAAACGTGATTAATATTGTGAAGCTTTTGATACTGAACAAATGGAACAAATAAACCTCTGGTGGGTCACAAAAACACCTGACATGCTATAGAGATGCTGGCAGGAGAAGGTGTGCTTAACTGACCTGCTGCTGAGGAAGCAGCTCTGGATGACTTTGATGATGTAGGCGGCTGCATCCTTCTCACTCACACTGGGGTTGAACCGCTGCCTAGACGAGGACACAAGGTAAAGGACTGATTAATTATTACACACACACTTACACACTTACACACACACACACACATTTTAAATACTTTATTTATGTCCACATACAAAGTAAAATTCGAAAGGACATAAATAATAACAGTGCATTTTGACGTTATGGAAACAGTCAGTTACAGTAGTGCTGGGCCAACAACCAGTTCTGCCACACACAGGATGTTATTCGCACCAGACCAGTGGGTTGATCAATAAGCCGAGCGGGTGTCCACAGTGGTTCTCAGGTGTCAATACGCCGCTCCCGAAGAACACACACACACACACACACACACACACACACACACACACACACACACACACACAACCCACTTGAGCAGTTTGATGGTCTGTCCTCTGAAGCAGGGAAGGCCAGTGTCCAGCATCAGGGTTACCAGGGAAACCACAGCATCCATGTAGGGCCTGGGGAAAGGAATACAAATAGCTTCATAAGGGACTGGTCACTAGGGACATTAGCATGAGCAAGACATGATGAAGACAAGCAGAACCGAATGTCGGAGGTAGCACTACTTTTTATTCCAAATTATTCTACATGTGTGTGTATACACACATAAAGACACACTCACCTGACAGCCAGGTATCCCCTCACACACATTTCCATGAACCATTTAAAGGGCGTGGCCTCCATCTTGCCTCCCATGATCATCACCATCTCATCAGTCAGCTTGATGTCTGGCTCCCAGCCGAGGTTACCACCCGGAGAACTCTCAAACATGAACCCAAAGTCTGCAGAGAAACACATACACACACACATTACCATTATGTACAACATTCTAGAAGTCAAAGTCTGAGGAGGAACACAAGCTTGCATGCTTGAGTGCGCACACACACCGATATGAATGAGGTGTCCCTGGCTGTCCAGCATGATGTTGCCATTGTGTCTGTCTTTGATCTGCAGCAGGAAGAGCAGCAGGCTGTAGGCTGCCATGCTGCGGATAAAGTTATACCGCGCCTAGGGGAGGGGGGGGAGACAGTATTGGGGACAATGAATCTTGATATTGACTGCAGGGCTAATGAGGACCAGTACACTGCTTGTAGGACAAAGGACTAATTACAAAGCTTGTATATTTGTCATATAGCTGTGATATATTGTAAAACATATTTACTTTTAATACATTCCATTAGTCAGTACCTCATTTGGGTGTGTGTTCTTTATGACTGAGTATGGTATATAGTGAACCTCTACCTTCTGGAAAGCCAGTGTTGACTCGTCCCCATACTGGTTCCTGAAGTAGTCATACATCCCAAAGTCTGTCTGTCTGCCCAGCTGGTCACGAGACTTACAGTCTGGGATGCACTCGATCACACCACACTGAGACCAGGGACCATAGAAGGAGAGACAGAGGGGGGAGGAAGAGAGAGAAAGAAAGAGTGAGACTGGTATGGTTCCTTCATTAAGGTAGGAGTAGGTTGGGTAAGGTAGTAATTGAGTAAGGGTAGGGTAGTAGTAGGTAGGGTTTTGCCTCACCCCAGGGGCGGTAGCCACCACTCTGTAGGGGAAAACAAACAGGTCCAGTCCCACCAGCTGGAAGATGTTTTTAAACAGGCCGATGATCTGAAGAGCCAGCATGTCCTAAAAAGGAGGGAGGGAGAAGGGGAACATGAGAAGAGACATTTAGAGACAGTCAGAAAGAAGAGGGAAAAAAGAGAGGGAGTAATTTAGAGAACGAGAAGGGGTCAGGAAGGAAGAGGACAGAGATAGAGAGAGAGGAGTGAGTGATGAAAAATTAACTAAAAAATAAACCTGTCTGCAGTCATCTCCGACTTTAAAGATGGCTGCCTGCCAGCAGATTCTTTGGGCCTCCTCTTCACTCTCAGCCTCGTCCAGAGAGTCAGACCCACACCGGAGGCCTGAGGAGGGGGAGAGAATCAAGAGAAAAACAAGAAAAGGGGGAGAGGGAGACAAGGAGAGGGGGCCACAGTGTTAAACCAAGTCACAAAGAGGGCCCTGTAGCAGTAGTTGATATACTAAAGCAGGGTCAAGAAACAACCCTAGTCTCTACTTCTTCCCTTCCAGATCTAAATGGACTGGAAGCAAAAGTAGTATGGCAGATGCTCCCCTGTACTGTAGATGCATTGGAAAGCTCGGTGGAGCTACCACTATATTGTTACACTTAATCCACTTCCTTCAGATCTGAAAGAACAAATATGGTAGGGACAAGAGGTTGTTTTTAGACCATGCGTGTTTGTGCCTGCAAATTACCTTCCTTCTCCAGTTCGCTGACTCCACACCTCTTGACTTTGAACTTGGCCAGGTAGGGAGCTTTGGCAGCACTGAGGTAGGGCACAAGCGTATAGCATCAAAGCAGTGGACTAAGGCCATTATCAAGAGAGTTCATTATGCTTTTGTATGCGAGGTAATTGTATTTCTGTAGTGTATTTTGGAGGTAATAATGTCTGGGCCTACCTCTGCATGGGCATTCCAGACTTGTAGTCTATGTCTAGCACTATGGCCTCTGGGTTACTGGGAAGGTAACATCCTGGCTGGACTTTGATATCAGACAGAGCCCTCAGACAGGCCCTCTTCCTTCCGTCCCCCTTAGGGATGGGTCTGATGAGGACAAAATATTAGTAAAAATAAAATAACAAACAGACAAACAGCCGAAAACTATGAATAACTCATTGTGTGATGAATTCTAGCCTGACTTCATTATGTCAGTGGGGCTCTGATGTTATTCACACAAGTTAATTATTATTCACACAACTTGTGGTAGTGGGAGTGGTGGTGAGGGAGAGGAGAGCCATTGGAGATAAGAGGTGAGGTTTGTTCAGAGACGTTTCCACCCTAGACAGTTGTAATTAGCTCTTGTTAGCGCCTTAATGAGGTGAGAGGGGAACACACTGCACCCCTCCTGAGGTGAAAACACTCGTTCTCTGACAGGGGTAAACAGAGTTCTCCATTACACCTGTTCCCATATGGACGGTCGTATAATCAAACTCCTAATAACCTGATGGGTGAACAACAAGGGGCTTTAGGGAGTAGGTTACATAAACACTAGTGAGAAGAGACACGGCAATGAACATCTGCACACTAGGGAAACACATTATTCTTCCACTGTGATAATTATCTGATGTGTATTGTTTTGCATAAGAGTGACTCAATATTCTGTGGAAAGTTTTGTTGTACTACTTTGTGTCTTTGGATGGAAAGGCTCATTCTCAGTTTGCAAATCATATTGTTAAGTTAGGTCATATTGTTATGTTAAGACAGTTCATTTGGGCAACTGTGTGTGTGTGTGTGTGTGTGTGTGTGTGTGTGTGTGTGTGTGTGTGTGTGTGTGTGAACAACGATAGAGATGCTTTGTGTGATTGTTGTAGGGATGGGGTGTTACAGGGAAGACGTACTTGAGGATGGCAGATATGTTGGTGATCTTGTTGAAGAAGTCAAACTCTCTCTGGTAGAAGTCTTTGGCCGGGCCAGATAGAGAACCAGTGATCTCCTCTACCATCTCCTCCAGCAGGTCCCCTATATCAGCTGCAGAGAAAGAGAGTGTGTGTCAGTGGTTGAGTGTGTGTATCTAATATTATGTGGGCAAACATTTGTGTGTGTGTGTGTGTGTGTGTGTCTCACGGTCTTTTTGGTGCGCCTCCTCGTCAGTGAAGATGTTCGTCTTCATGTTCCAGATGAACTGGTGAGCAAGCAGCTGAGACTTCTGGGCTGCCCACAAGATGTACTCTCTCACATAGCCCATCTAACCACAGGTCATAGGGAGGGAGGGAGGGAGGGAGGGAGGGAGGGAGAGCAGCACAATATCAGAAATTATTACTCCAACATCTTATAGAATATACATGACAGAAATCTCTCGATTTGGCACACTGAATGAATGGAATACTTCACCTTGTCATAACGGAGGGCTTGGACAATTTGTGGAATGTAGAATAAGATGGCATCCTAGAAAGGGTGATAGAAAGAGTTGATGGCAAGAAGAGTGAGTAAAGACGCCAGAATGTGCGTGTGTCTCCCGTGGGGGAATACATACCGGAGGGAAGGAGCGCAGTACTTTAACCCCGTACTGAGCGGTGAGTGGATGAGGGGGGTACATGCTGCTGAAGTAGGACAGGCCGGTGGGGGGGTCGGCTGGTGCCCAGCACAGGATATGACTCAGCTCTGGAGAGTCTGCGTCGATGGTGTGCCACGTCACCAGGAACTAGAGTTACAAGACAAGAACACAGAGATATAGATTTATACTTAGATCAGTTAGAATGGGATTAGTGCTAGGCTATGTAACCTGCGTAACTGCATACTTCCACACTATTTAATAGAATAGAATAGAATTTAATAGCGATTAGCCTAGAAGTGGCTACTAGTAGAGCAGCTAAAGCTTTCAAAAGTTGAGATACCACCACCCGAGGTAGAACAAAGCACAACACATGTTTTTTCATATCTTTGATATGTCTATTTTCTGAAATGGATGGATATTTGGATCCTCCCCAAAACTGAAAATTGTGACAATTTTGGATTCGACATCAGGGACAGCGCCTGCTTTATCACATGTATCTCTGGGAATAATGATCAGAAACTCACCGAATTTGGACTGCATGTCCACAGGCAGTTGATGCATACAGTGAAACAAGAAAGTCACCAATATCTCTGACTATTTTGAAAATACATACCATTAAGCATATATTGAATATAGGCAGAAATGTAATAGATAATTAAAACTATAAAATATATCTATGTAAATGCCTGTAATTAAAAAATGACAACAATCACCACAAAATAAAACAAAACAAAAAAGTACTAGAGACTGTTATCGCCTCATAAAAGCAAGTTGATTGACCATTCAGTTAACTCTCTGGTGTCATTAGCCCCTAGTAGACACCACCAACACGGCACAGTAAAGAATACAATGGAACCCGACTGGTGTTAAGAGAAGGACACAAAACATATCTAACAAAAAAAAAAAACGATATACATTTTGAACAAACATAGGTTCATAATGTCCAACATGTGTTTTCTTTATAGTACCATGGCTATCCTAGGTAGGATACTATTATGTACAATGGAGGTTACAATTTCCATTCTTGGGAATGATTTAAAGTCCACACTGGGTTGTTCTGAGAATTATAATGTCAGTTATCTCTTACTGTATTGTGTCAAACATTTAATACTAAGTGATCATTGACTGCTGACATCCTCACAAAAAACACAGGACCATCTTGAAGAAGCAAAAGGTACCATTTACCATCTACTTTTCAAGTGTTAAACACTCTTGTTGCCATGAAGTACCTAGCATTATAGAGTTAGCAAAGAGTGAGCATGTTTGTTTAACAGTAGGCTAATCATTATTGTAAACTTTGAATATGATGACCTGGTATATATATATAACCTGGTATGGTTGACAGACAGGATGTCATATACTGCATTCATAGAAAAATGCAATCTGGGAAGTTAAGTCCATACTCATGCAGTATGCAAGTATTAGTGCGTGGTACCCGATTCCGAACACAGCCAGCCTTAACACTGGGCCCAAACTAAAGCCTTAACACTGGGCCCGAACTAAAGCCTTAACACTGGGCCCTAACTAAAGCCTTAACACTGGGCCCGAACTAAAGCCTTAACACTGGGCCCGAACTAAAGCCTTAACACTGGGCCCTAACTAAAGCCTTAACACTGGGCCCGAACTAAAGCCTTAACACTGGGCCCGAACTAAAGCCTTAACACTGGGCCCTAACTAAAGCCTTAACACTGGGCCCGAACTAAAGCCTTAACACTGGGCCCTAACTAAAGCCTTAACACTGGGCCCAAACTAAAGCCTTAACACTGGGCCCAAACTAAAGCCTTAACACTGGGCCCGAACTAAAGCCTTAACACTGGGCCCTAACTAAAGCCTTAACACTGGGCCCGAACTAAAGCCTTAACACTGGGCCCGAACTAAAGCCTTAACACTGGGCCCGAACTAAAGCCTTAACACTGGGCCCTAACTAAAGCCTTAACACTGGGCCCTAACTAAAGCCTTAACACTGGGCCCGAACTAAAGCCACTACCTACCTCACTTCTTCTGATAGAGGAGTTAATTATACAACAATGTTCCAAATCCCATCAGATGTTCTGCTAACTAGGCCCCACAGAGGACCAGGAACTATAATGAAGAGAAGGAGATGGAACAAACAGCCATCAGATGTCAGAGAGGTTCATCATCACGTCCTGCTGCACCACTAAGGGAGCGTAGCTTGTTATGGAACAGGAGGCCACAGAGGACAGCTGAGGCTGTGTATACAGGTACATGATGACATGGCAGAATGATTCTATGTGTTGTGTATACAAGTACATGATGATCTGGCAGTCTGCTTCTCCTTCCATACACCTGTGTACAGCTGAGTGCCCCGTAGGACCCTACCCTCCCTATCTCCCCCTCAAACAGGTAGACAGGTAAGAGGCTCATTAAGGGAGTCTAGCCAGGCAGCACTAAGCCAAATGGACTGGAGAGCTTGAGGGAGGAAGGCAGAGGAGAGAAGAGGAGCAAACAGGAGAGATCACCTAAACAACAACAACCATCTCTACTGGGACAGAAAGAGAGGGGGACATTCTAAAACTCTTTATGGAAAAAATAAAAAAGTTTTTTTTTAAAAAGTAAAAAGGGGAGCTGATCAATGTAAGTTGCTTTGGATAAACGCATCAGCTAAATAGCATATATATATAATTATTATTATTATTATCATTATTTTTATTACATTATGATCAATAGCACCAATTATAAAACACAAGGATAGACCGTGGTAAAGAGACAAATATGGATATAAACAAATAGACGAACATATTTTCTAAGGATGGATGGTAGTGTACCAGTGTTCTCAGGTAGGGGGTCTCACCTTAACAGCCTCGGGCACGTCACTCACAGCTCCAGGGTCCAGACGCACCAGACGAGTCACCTCGGACACGATGGCCTCATTCTTAAACCTGAGGAAACAAATCAACAGAGAGTGCATGAGTGTGTGTGTGTGTGTGTGTGTGTGTGTGTGTGTGTGTGCGTGTGTGTGCGACTGTGTGTGCGACTGTGTGTGTGCGTGCGTGTGTGTGTGTGTGTGTGTGTTACTGTACCTAGCTGGTAGCTGCAGGGCTAGATAAGGTGCTATACTCCAGGCTAGGTTGACATTGTCCTTCCACTGTTTCTCAGTCAGGCTGATGTATTTGGACCTCCAGTTAGCGATGCTGGTCTCTACTGACTGCTCTGTGGATATAGCCAACTCCTGGGTGGACAGAGGGTTATACCACGTAGTCAACCGCTCTATCTCACTGGCCTAGACAGACAGAGACACGGAGAGGGAGAAAGACACCATTTAAAACAAGCAAGCACTTTACATTTACATTCAACTATTAGCAGACGCAAAATGACTTACAATTAGAGATTACAGGGACATTCTCCCTGGAGTAACTTAGGGCTAAATGCCTTACTCATGGGCACACTAGTGGTGGTATTCCCAGGTGGGATTTGAACTCATGACCTTCTGATCACCAGTCCAACCCACTATCCACTAAGGCCACCACTACCCAATTTATCCATGTCTTGTCACCCTTAGAGGTGTTGAAACACTATTGTGAAGGAGAAGAAAAAAGGTGCCCTGTTCTATAGTTAGTTACCAGCAGGGCCAGTAGTAGGGTCCTGCGCTTCATGTAGTACTTGTGCAGCTGAGACCCTCTGTTGCTCTTCTTAGAAAGTCCTGTAACGGTCAATAGAAAAATTGTCCAACACAATTATCCATTTATATATATATATATATATAGGCATATATATATATATATACCCTATTAAATGTTCTCTCTCTATATATATAGATATAGATCAAATATATAGTATAAGAGAGTATGTATCTTTTTAGCGTGGGGCATAAGAATCAAAGTTTGAGGTGGGTAGGTGTTTGGGTTGATGAATGTGTGATTACCTGATTTCTTGGATATTGTGGACATGCCAGAGGACAGTGGATATGTGTTGATCCATCCCTGAGCAGCCTGCTGCCTATGGCCCACTGCCGCATCTAGACTGCTACGGCTGTCTGCCACCATGACAGACAGGCTGTTCACCGACATGTCCTGAGGGTCTGCAGACCAGAAGAAAAAGAAAATCAATAATCCAATCAATTGTTCAATCTCTTAGCCATTCACTAGCATTTCAATCTCTTAGCCATTCACTAGCATTTCAATCTCTTAGCAATTCACTAGCATTTCAATCTCTTAGCCATTCACTAGCATTTCAATCTCTTAGCCATTCACTAGCATTTCAATCTCTTAGCCATTCACTAGCATTTCAAACGGCATTTCATCTGATTGCCATTAGACAAAACAAATGCCAAAACAAATTCAATGATTATGTAACATCAATCCACTTGGATCGTGTCTTATGACTGGGTCCTAGCTCTAGACACATTGTTCTTTGTTGGGTCAGTAGGAATAACATGTTGTAGTACAGGTCAGCTAAATGGTATATATTATAGTAACTGCTAACATGTTGTAATAACTGCTATAGAGATACCTTCTACCATACATCTTCAGTTTTAGGGTGTAATGTACTGTACCTGGTGGCACCAGCTGGTAGGCTGCCAGGTACTTCTTGTCAGAGAGCAGGCTGGCATAGAATTTAATCATTATACTGATGTCCTCTCTCAGCCTCTTCTCTGTCTGAGTGGGGAACTTAGGAGCAATACTGTGGAGAGATTAAAAGATGTTATGGTACTTCTGTGTTTCTCAAGCCTTGGAGTCTCACACTACTTCAGATCAGATCATATACATGTACATGAAACTACACTGAACAAAAATATAAAATACAAACACTTTTGTTTTTGCTCCAATTTTTCACAAGTTGAAATCAATGATCTAAGACTTTTTCTATGTACACAAAAGGCCCATTTCTCTCAAATTGTATTCACAAATGTGTTTAAATGTGTGTTAGTGGAGCAAAAACAAAAGTGTTTGTTCAGCGTATGAAGCGCTGCATTGATCTGCAGGGCCATCTAGTGGTGTCTAATTACACTGCAGTCCCCTTATGCATGTGTCTCTGTGTGTACCTGAAGTAGTCGAACGCTGTGGAGTAGATCTTCTCTCTGAGCACGTTTCGGATGGTAGCGTTGGTGACCACATCAGCATGCAGCAGAGTCAGACCCAGAGTCAGGAGCCTAGGGAGTAAAGAGTGAATATTTATTTCACCTTTATTTATTTATTTATAACAGGGGGTCACATTGAGACCAGAGTCTCTTTTACAATACAAATGCTGTTTTTCCAAGGTCAGTGGAAACATGCAGAACCTCAAGAATGAGTCACTACTGTGATCAGATGGCATAACTAGTTGTTCTATAATTTAGGTGATGTTACGAGATTGGATTTTTTTTTTTTTTAAATAAACAGAAGGCAATGCTGTTTTCTCCTCGTATAGAGGGATGGCCAACCTACGTTCTGATAGAGATGTGTGGTAAATGTGTCTCCCGTAATGAAGCGGAGGGCACTATGGTATACTACTACTACTAATAATAATAATAACTTTAATTTATATAACGCCTTTCAAAAAACCCAAGGACGCTTTACAAGGGAATGATCGGACAGACAAAACAGAAAACAAACAAAGCAAAACTGAAACAATGACTAGGGGCCAAAGGCCTTGGAGAACAGATGTGTTTTGAGGGCTAATTTGAAGGAGTCCAGGGTGGGGGCGTTGCGGATCACTATGGGGACAGAGAGTAGGTGCGGCCACGCTGAAGGCTCTGTCCCCAAAGGTCCCTAGGTTGGTGCGGGGGGTGGATAGCAGTCCCATGTCTGCGGACCACAGGTTCCGGGAAGGGGTATGCTGGGGGAGGAGGTCAGTTAGGTACTGGGGGGCGCAGGCGTGGAGGGATTTGTAGGTGAGGAGGAGGATTTTGTATGTGATGCGGGACTTGACCGGGAGCCAGTGGAGGTGAATGAGGGTGGGGGTGATGTGCTGCCAGGGCTTGGTGTAGATGAGGACCCTGGCAGCTGAGTTCTGCCACTACACACTAAATCCTGAGTTGGATTTAGTGTGTTACTATTGGATTCAGATCTGGTGACTGGGAATGCCACTGAAGAACACTGAACTCATTGTCATGTTCATGAAACCAGTTTGAGATTACTTTTGCTTTGTTAAGTGGTGAAGGCGAGCTTGAAGAGGTGGGTTTTGGCCTGTCTGATGGGGTTGGGGAGGGCATTCCAGAGGGACGGGGCTGTGGCTGAAAAGGCCCTATCACCCCAGGTCCGGAGTTTGGTCCTGGTGGTCTTGAGGGTGGTTTGGTCGTCAAACCTGAGGCAATGGGAGGGGGTGTGGAGGGGGACGAGGTCGGCAAGGTAGGAGGGGGCCAGATTGTTAATGGCTTTGAAAGTGGTAGGATTTTGAATTGGATCCTGTATTTGACCGGGACTCAGTGTGATCAGTGCTTGCATCCAAAGCTCTGTCTATGAAATTGAGAGTGGTTACATTTCTCTAGCCACATCTCTCAGTGGGGAGCCTGCTTTGTTGTTGCTTGAATTACAGAGTGCACCTTTAAAGCCAACTGTACCTGTATGGACATAATACAGAATCAAACAATAATCCAGTTTGAGCTGTCATATTGTACCTGTATCGGGGTCCTATAGCAGCCACGTGGCGGTTAAGGCTACTCTTAGCTCCACCCACACTGAGAGACAGCGACCTTTGGAGGACTGTGGTGAAGATCTCCACCTGGTCAGCACTGCAGTATTTGGCAATCTCAAACCTCTGCACCAGGAACTAGGGAGGGAGGTGGGGAGAGGACAAGGACAGGGACAACAGGGGTTAACCAGAGGGAGAATTAACCTAGTCATTGCTTTGATCCCTGCAACTCATCTCATCATGCTGAACCAAAGCATCCTTTCAGAGAGACTGTGATCATTTTCAAAGCCTATCTGGCAGATTCAGAGACGATAAGGCACACAATGACAGTCTCAAACAAGACCAGTAGCTTAGACCAAATGTGGCAGAGTTAGAGCCAGAAGGGTGGCCTGAGAGGTCCCAGTGGCACTGACCTCTATCCAGAGGAAATGAGGGGTGACGTCTGGTGGCAAGGGAGTAGGCTGACTCTCTTCTGAAGCAGCCAGAGGATCTGCTTCTACCTGGGCCTCTGAGAACAAGCCCATCTTCAACTCTACTGTCATCTGCCATGCTCCCGCCATCTCACGCATGAACTACAGACAGAGAGACAGAAGGTAGCAGGCATAAGTCACTCACACACCATGAACTACAGACAGAGAGATAGAGGGTAGCAGGCATAAGTCACTCAAACACCATTTTCAACTCTACGGTCATCAGCTATGCCAGGTCCATCCCAAGCATACACTATAGGGAGAGACAGAGGCGCACACACGCACGCACACGCACATGCACATGCACACGCACACGCACACGCACACTCTTACCGGGACCTCTACTCCATTTCGGGCAGCCAGGAACCACTCCCAACAGGCGATAGCTGTCTCCATACCATGTTCTGTAAACATCTTCAGAGGAGACCAGCACAGGTGGTGTAGGAGCTGAGGATCACAGTCTAAAAAAAGAGAGAGAGAGAGAGAGAGAGAAAAGTGAGTGTGAATAGGATAGTGAGTGTATTTAGATGAAGAGAGAGAATGACAGAGAATAAGAGAGGAAGAGAACAGATGCTAAGATTAAACCATTCTGGGAAATACCACCCAGATCATGAAAGAGTAGCAGATTGCAGACTTGCCTTTGGTGCTGATGAGCAGGGCAGCCATCTTGAACATGGTCTGAGTGAAGGCTTCTGGGTCTTTAGCATCCAGCGCATCACTCATTTGACGGACCATCAGTTTGTTCAGGTCCGCCTGGCTGTGGGTTGCCTCTGAAAACTGGATCATACCTGCCACCTGGGGACAGACACACACAGACACACACAGACACACACAGACACAGAAAATAATAATTTCAACATTTGGGCATCACCCACCATCCTCTTCCAAACTTCTTAACAAGAAATATCACAACTTGCTCCATAAAAAGGTATCAAACAGTCCATCACCTCTCCTGTGTAGCGGTTGCGTAGGTTGAGAGAGGCCATGAAGTTGGAGTAGTCCTTCTTCACACACGCTGGTCTCTCTGTCAGCTGGGTGGACTGTAGGGGTAAACCAGGGCAGGGCTTTGTTAGGGCTGCACCACAGATAGAAAGAGTTCAGTTAACTTAGCTTGAAACTCAGAACTTTAATGGCACCAACAGTTCCAAGACAATGATCTTGAAACAGTTAAGCGGCAACATGGCGCTTGGTAAAACTCTGGATTTCAAACTGAGTTGACCTAAGCCGTGAGGGGAAGAGTAGCGAGTGGTGAGTATAACAGTGCTATGATGACGTCTGGAGATGGTGTCATCCAGGTCATGCTTTGTTCAGACCAACCTGAGGGAAAGCAGCCTGGGGGGGGCACAGGAGGAGACCAGCACACACACCAGCAGGGACAACCAGTTACCCAGGTAGGCAGGCAACCAGAAAACCAGTAGGTCCATTAACCAGGCAAACAACCAGGTAGGCAGGCAGGCAGGCAGACATCGATGCAGGTTATAAAAGCAACGGGAGTGAGATGGAGTACAAGACATAGCAAATGAAGCAAATGAATGAGCAAACACAGGAGAAAGCGAGTGCACACAATACACACACCTGCAACACACAGAAAAATACACACACCTGCAACACACACACACCAAACTCAAAAAGACACACGCACACACACAAACACACACATAATAACACCATGCATACAGTATGAAGCACGTATACAAAAACTCCATGCACATGAAATAAGCACATAAGCACAAACAAATACAACACACCTCTTCTTATTTTAATGCAACTACATGATAAGGCAACTATAGGGCAATGTTTCAGCAAAAAGCTGTTAAAGTTGGATGAATGTTAGTAAAGCACAGAATCTTGACCCCGCCGCAACCAAACCACAGATCAGCTGTAGTCCTCCATCGGTCAATAGTAGACTGCTGTATAATCTGGTTGTCTAGCTGTCAGTCTAGTCAAATTGACATCTAAAATGTTTTCACTTTGATTCTAAATGACTGAATTTGATTTAGGTGCTGTCATTTCCTTGGTTGTCTACAACAGCCCTTACCTTAATCTGCTATTGGATAGTCTCTGCGATCTGACTTCCACAGGACAATGTCATGACAAACAGGTCAGAGACAGGTGTATTGTGTGTGTGTGTGTGTGTGTGTGTGTGTGTGTGTGTGTGTGTGTGTGTGTGTGTGTGTGTGTTACTCACCCCCAGTGTGGTACTCTGTCTGTTATATCCAGCAAAGTGTAGAATGCTCTCTGTTGCCATAGCGAGGCCTGTATGCTGGGACAGGCCTGACACCCAGTTCTGATGCTTATTCAGGTACTCCTAAAGAAGGAAGACATACAGTAGAGACTGGAGCTGTTTACTGCCACCCACAATGTGCTCGAAGGAGCATGGTGTCGTATTAAGGGTGCTTCTTTTGAGCAAGATGTGGTTGACCTACTGACCTGTAGGTGGGACTTGGTGACTGAGGAAGCCCACTTCATGGCCTCTTTCAGGATCTCGCCACAGCGAGCAGCAAAGTCCTTAACTATGCTCTGAGAGAGTGAGAGTGCGAGAGAGAGAGAGAGAGAGAGAGAGAGAGAGAGAGAGAGAGAGAGAGAGAGAGAGAGAGAGAGAGAGAGAGAGAGAGGTGTGGGTAGGTAACACTGTCCAACAAATGCTGTGTCAAAATAGTCAACTATATTCTCTCCCTTGTGGCAGTGAGTGTAACAGCAGTGCAGCCTCACCTCTCTGGCCTCGTACGTGTCTGGGACAGTGATCCCGTGGGGGGTGTCTGGGATGTCGTAGTACGGTGGGTCTTTATGGATATCCTGACCAAGGAGAAAAATATATATTTTAATGTAATGCCCAACCTCTTCTCAACGTCCAACCCCTACTATGAGACTCCTAGATCTGGGTCATTCTGATCACTATGGTAATTGCTCCCCACTTGAAGAATAGTTTATTGAATTTTTTGTTCGTTTTTTTAAAATGTGTTTTTAGGGCATTTCTGCTTTATTGGGATAAAGACAGTAGAGATTGACAGGAAGGATGGGTGAGAGAGAGAGATGGCTGAGGATGGGTGAGTGAGAGGGATGACATGCAGGATAGGTCGATGGCTGGAATCGAACCAGGGACCCTGCGATTACGTGGCATGCGCCTGAGCTACGCCACCCTGGCGCCCCCAATAGTTGATTTCTTATTGCTTCCACCTATCTCTCTCCAGGTGGTTGTCTGAGTGTGATAGTCAGCTGTCTCCATCCTGGTACTCACAGCACTGAGAGACAGAGACAGGGTCTGCAGGATGTCCAACATGGTCTTCAACACACGGCCACTCCACAGCAGGTGTGGAAAGCTAAGAGAGTGAGGTGGGGGAGAGAGAGCAAGAGAGAAGGGAGAGTGTTATGACACATTTTACACAATTATCAAGCAACGTTTCCATTTGCTAGTTAACAATGGTAAACTGTGAAATGTGAGCGTTTGGGGGTACACTTACGTTTCAGCCAATCTAGAAAGGTATTTGTCCGCCACTCTGCGGATCCTCTTGTGGGTGTGGTTAAAATTCACCAATAGGAACTGGGCGTGTCGTTCCAGTTCCTCTTCGTGCTCTTTGGTCTTGGGCTGAGAGGGGGGAGGGGGTTCAGCATGACTACGAGAGATATAAAGCTTAGAAAACTTTTTGTCTTTTTTTTTTTTCATTTAAAGGGCCCTCATATTGGTGCCAAACTACATTTCAACTGCATTGCAAACAAGAATGCTGGTCATTGAACATTTGGTGCCAACAGTTCCCTAAACTCAATACACCTATGGCCCAGCGCTGAGTAACAGCCCCTACCTTCTCAGCCATCATTTGGAGGAAGACATCAAACACCTTGTCGCCAACGCAGATCACACACTGCATCATTCCTGAGGAGGAGACACTCAGTCAGATAGATATAAACATCAAAAAGAGATAGAGATAGGTAAGTAAAGGGCTGTGTGAAGAGCAGACCCATCTCACCAGACTTGTCCTTCTGGATGGCTTTGTCCTCTAAGTAACGGAACATGACCTGGAACCGGTCTGCATCGTTAGAACGCAGCATCCTGAGAGGGAAAGCGATACATTAGGATGGGTTGATTAATGTTGGCTGGTTTTGGCACACTAACATGGCCGGTTGGAGGGTATCCAAGGAAATGATATATATATATATAGGTGTCTTTCTAACATCTTGCATACATTCCTATAGACCTAGAGCATATAGTATTTATAGAAGTGATAGGAGCTAACCTCATGTACTCCAGCCTGTACACTGAGAGCAAGTATGTAGACATGGCAAAGTCCAGCTTGTTGATAAGGGCGGAGCCTTCAGGGGAGGGGTCTAACAGGTTGATGATGGTGGAGCGTAGGTCACTCAACTCCGCCTGGAAGGACAGACAGGAAGGAGTCAAGGAAGTTCAGTTAGAAAACAACCCTTAACTAGCCCCTACCCAGGTGTGAGCGTTGGGTTGGGTTGGGTTGGGGTGTGAGTGTGAGTGTGTGTGTGTGTGTGTGTGTGTGTGTGTGTGTGTGTGTGTGTGTGTACCTGCGTGACTGTGTCGTTTTTCAGGGCAGAGTTGTACTGCAGCTCTGAGCGTAGCGGTTCTCCACTGGGGAAGGTGAGGAGGGGAGACTTGGTGGCGATCTCACACACTCCCTCATACCACTCCTCTGGCCACAGTCCTGAGACAGATAAGGGACAGGGAAGGGACAGGGAAGGGACAGGGAAGGGACAGGGAAGGGACAGGGAAGGGACAGGGAAGGGACAGGGAAGGGACAGGGAAGGGACAGGGAAGGGGCAGGGAAGGGGCAGGGAAGGGACAGGGAAGGGGCAGGGAAGGGTCCGGAGTGGGACAGGGAAAGGACAGGGAAGGGACAGGGAAGGGACAGGGAAGGGACAGGGAAGGGACAGGGAAGGGACAGGGAAGGGTCCGGAGTGGGACAGGGAAAGGACAGGGAAGGGACAGGGTAGGGACAGAAAGTTCTATGAAAGTTTTCTGTAGAGGCCGATTGGACTGATACTGATACCTAACACTTCACAGTGTATACTTCTACATGACTCTCTTTGTTTGTCCTATTCTCCTCCTACTTACCTGATCCTTCTACAGCAAAGCCCATCACTACAGAGTAGAGCCAGAAGTCCCTGAACAGCTTCTGGAGGCGTGGCTTAGCCTCTTTGATTGGCAGCAATCGTCTGGTCAGCTGTGGAAAGGTATAGAGTAGACGGGAGGGAAAGGTGGAAAGGGAAGAAAGAAAGAATATTACTGATGAGAGTATCTTTGTACATGATATAGTATTAATAAGTTAAGACCAATTTCTCAAAAGACTGGTTCCTCAGTGACTAAGATCTAGCACAATTATTGTGTTTGAAAATCCCCTTTTAATTATCAATGTCAATCTTTTGAGGAGTAAAGTTGTAAACATCTGATATTTGTTTCACTTTGAAGAGAGTGATATATTGAGTTGGGAAGAGTTAAAGATTTCAGATAGCCACACTACTTTGTGCCTGTTGTTTGATCTGTCCTATTTGTTCAGGGGAAGCCCACATCAAAGTTCAGTTTGGGCTTTCAGCCCTTTGTCCAGTGTTGCAAACAGAACGAACACACCAGTAGCCACCACCACAGAGAAAGCACAGGTAAGCCGTTTTACAGACCATGATTGTCATTTGGGGCATAAAATCCATTTTAAAAAGGCCACACTCATCTTGTTAAGTGATGTTAAAAAATGGGAGTCTTATTAAAAAGGAGAGGGATAAAAGCGTAAATTCCAGACAAAATCATAAGCTAAAATGTTAGAAATCAAAAGTAGGCTTAATATTGACAATGGTTATATTGTGCTAGCTTTACAAATTCTTGCGTAAATCTCCTCTTAAAATTAGCCCAATGTTTTGTGAAATATTGTCTCTATTTATAGAGAGAAGGGACACAGCTATCATGTCATATACTGAAAGTTTCCTCAAACCCTTCAAAGCCATATTGTGCTGTTCTGTCTCTGTCTGTCAGGATGTGGGTCATCACAGTCATCACTGTGTCATGTCTCTTGGTCAGCCCGTCTCTGGCCGGGGTCAAAGACCTGGGCTCTCACTTTATGGAACCAGAACCAAGAGGCCTGGACCCAGGAGCAGCTCTGGACATGGAGGCCATCCCCCTGGACTTCCACAGAGAGAACACAATCACTAATGATCTTCCACTGGAGGGATTTGAGGATGAAGACTACATTGACTTTGATAAGATACTGGCTGGGGATGACTACAGGTAGGTAAAGAAGTTAAGGATATGAAGGGTATGAATTGGTTTTATTAACTTGTCACCTCTTCACCATGACAACATGTGATGAGCTGTCTGACCAAAACAAACCAATCCATTACCATTACAGTGAGGGGGACGAAATAGACGAGATTGCCACTCCTGCTCCGGACATTGACATCTTTGCCGAGCCATCGGATCCCAAGACTCGCCGCGCCAGACTCCTACGCCTGTTCCACGGCCGCTCCCGTCTTCAACGAATCAACTCTGTCAATGCCCGCTTCGGTTTCAACCTCTACAGGAGCATTCGTAACGACGTCAACCAGACAGACAACATCCTACTAGCTCCTGCTGGAATCTCCATTGCCATGGGAATGATGTCGTTGGGGGCAGGGCCTGAAACCCAGGCACAGCTCTACAGAGCGCTGGGATTCTCAGATTTTGTCAACGCCAGCCATCACTATGACAACGCCACTGTGCACAAGCTCTTCAGGAAGCTCACGCACCGGCTGTTCAGGAGGAACTTTGGCTACACTCTGCGTTCTGTAAATGACCTCTACCTGAAGAAGGAGGTGGCTGTGGAAGATGGTTTCCGTAGGGACACAAAGGCATATTACTTTGCGGAACCACAGTCGGTGGACTTTAGCGATCCTGCATTTTTGGACAAGGCCAACCGACGCATCCTGAAGCTGACCAAAGGGCTGATCAAAGAACCGCTGAAGAGTGTAGACCCCAACATGGTGTTGATGCTCCTCAACTACCTCTACTTTAAAGGTAAGTTCAACAGTGAAGCAGTTAGCCTTAACTATACTTGAAAAGTTAACAAGGGCAAGGTACGGTATTAAGCACCCAGACTCAGAAGACATATTAAACTGGCTCTTATAAATGCTTTCTGATTTGTTACATAGACATCAAGTTGGACATAGAGATCTTTAACTGCAAGAAAGTTGTTTGCTCAGTCAAACTAGAGTTGAGAAACAATTTATTGACGAAAGCTCGGCAAACCAAATCTAAATTCCCACAAACAGGTGCGTGGGAGCAGAAATTCCCAAAAGAGATGACTCACTACCGGAACTTCCGCGTAAACGAGAAAACAAACGTACGGGTGGCAATGATGCAGAACAAGGGGAACTTCATGGCAGCTGCAGACCATGAACTACAGTGTGATATCCTACAGGTGGATGCATTATGTTCTATATCCACATACCGGTAGTCAATATTCCCCTGCAATTGTAATGTGCTCTCAGCATTGGAAAAGCACCAGAGTAAATAAATCCAATCCTATTACAGCTCCCGTACGCAGGGAACATCAGCATGATCATCGCCTTGCCACGGAAGATCTCTGGCATGAGGAACCTGGAGCAGGAGATCTCTCCCACCGTGGTCAAAAAGTGGCTCAACAACATGACCAACAGGTGAGAACACTCTTGACCACAGTTGACTAACAGGTAGAACGACCACACATAGTAAGCTTGGAGCAAGACAGTATCCCCACTTAACATGTGAGCAGACTGTGATAGCAAAAGAACATTACCAACAGGTGAGGGAGTAGGAGGTGATCTTAAAGCTATCAGAGATATGGGTCTAAAAGAGCCCACTTTGTTTGTGTGTTGTTTGTTTCCCCCAGGACACGTGAGGTGGTCTTTCCCAGGTTCAAACTGGAGCAGAGTTATGACCTGATTGAGAATCTGAAGGAGATGGGCCTGACCGACCTGTTTGATGACAAGGGGGACTTCACTGGGATGACCTCAGAGAATATCACCATTAACTGGGTATGTCTCTCCAGAAAAACACCAAACACCATATTCAACCACTAGATCATCATTAGAACCTCACTGTGCTATAACTTCTAAAACACAGTCAAAACTAAATTACTTCCAGTCAATCATCAAGTAATTTAGGCAATGTCCCCATCAAACCTTGATCTCCTCTTTCCTTGATGACGATACCAACTAACTTACTGAGTAAAAGCTTGACTAATGATGTTGATACTACAGTAAGTGCTCTCTCCGTCCTCAGTTGAAACACCAGGGCACAATCACGGTGAATGAAGAGGGGACGGAAGCTGCAGCTCTGACCCAGGTGGGCTTCATGCCCCTCTCCTCCCAGATCCGCTTTGTGGTCGACCATCCCTTCCTCTTCTTCATCTATGAGCACCGCACAGATTGCCTGGTCTTCATGGGACGGGTGGTGGACCCCTCACAGAGCTAGACCTGCCACTAATATTGTGTCCCAAATCAACCCCTAGGCCCTATTCCTTCACTGTGTGTAGATCTGAAGAGACTGAATATGGTGATGGTTACAGGGTTTAATCTAGTTCATAAAATATTGCTAAACAATGTTGTCATTTGTATTCTAACAGGGATATTTGTACATCATGAAATATATATACATTCTAAATAAAAGCACTGACAGAGCCATCCTGTTCATCAAACTAATCCTGCTGATCCTACAATGAACCAATTAGCCATGAAGGCCAGTTTGAACCTCTAAGGGGAGAGGGGGTGGGGGTTGTCAAGAGTGTTATTTGCTGTCGGTTAATGTTCCATCTCTCCTTGTGTCTACAGCAGAGGTCAGTAGAACAAAGTGTACCAACGTGTACCAATGCTTAATTTCTGTGACAACATTAATGTAATGTTGTTATAGTTGAGGAAATAATAAGACAAACACGACTATTGACATTTGAGACTATTTTGTTTCATTTGTAATGGATTTAGATGTTCTGAAAAGTGTACAGCTTTAGTGGAAGTTCTTTCTGCAAATCTGAGTAAACATTCGTCAGTAAAGTTAAACACTAACCAAATACTGCCCAGATTCATCTGTTAGGTTGGTATGTGTCAGCATCTGATCTGACAGAGAGCTTGCCCAGCTTAGGGTGTATTAATACTGGAAGTATAAATGGTTCAACTAAGAAAATGGATGTGTGGCCTTGGATAGACAGTATACTTACCACAGCGATGACAGGGATGAGGACCCCAAGGTTGCCTGCACTGCTTGATGCCTGAAGGAAGATGAAGAAGAATTACCAAAAAACTTTCCAAACAAATTTGTTGTGTGTGTGTGTGTGTGTGTGTCTCTGTCTGTGCATCCTACCTTCAGTGCGGGGCCCTTGTCTGAGGCCCTCTCACTGGCCCTCTTGCCCTCAAGGCCCAGTTGAACAAACAGTTCCAGTAGATTCACCATCAGCTCATCAACTAACACCTCCCCCTGCAGGTTGGCTGCGATATTGGCCAGAGCGTTTATCACTGCAAGGGAGCTGTATCTGTGGTAGGGATGCAGCACACCAAACCAAAAACATAAACAAGCAACAAAGACTAATGGTATCATTACCATTTGTGACAGGGTCAGGTAAAAAAAAAGTGCCAGGTAGGGGGGTCATTTTTCAGTTTTTGACAGATGATGAAAGGGCAGATTATAAGCTTTCAAATGAGTTTTGTTTTCATCATTCTCTCTATCTTTCTCACATGCTGAACAAACACACGCACACGCACACGCACACGCACACGCACACATAAAGCAGACAATACCCTTTGCTTCTCCACACAGACTAAGGAGTAGATCCACTGAGCATTCTTTATACAGTACATGGAAAGCAATGATTTAGCTAGATACTTAAATGATATACAGTATTTAGCTAATGCTAGTAACTATGCTAGTAACAGAGTAGCCTGCTAGTAAGAGAATGTATTTAGAAGGTGTTTTTATTTTATTTTTAATACATAGAGTGTTTATTTCAGATACTGTAGTGGAACGTATCCTCATGTCCAGTTAAGTGAAGTAGCCACCATCTTGTTACTTTGAACAACTACCATATGCCCCTGAAACCACCAGAAAACGCCCCCGAATGCATTCTTAAATTAGCTAGATTTGCTAACAAATTATAGGTATTCAGTGATCCTAAAACTGTGACAATTGCTGAGTTGCGGCCCTTCCAACCGGACTGTGTCACATTTAACATGAACAATACCAAAGCCACCTGTATTTGATGCCTGTTTTTTCTAGTTCTTGGTGAAGTAATAATAATAATCATAATAATAATAATAATAGCTTAGATTTAAATAGCGCCTTTCTCAAACCCACGGACGCTTAACAGATTTCATAGACAGACAGAACAGAAAAACAAAGCAAAGAAACAAAGACAACGAGAGTGACAAAACTAGACTAGAGGCCAAAGGCCTTACAGTAACACTGTACCTGTAGCCATGGTCTCTGTAGTCCTTGGTGGAAGAGTACACCACTGAGCTGGCCTTCACACTGATCTGTTGGAACAGGTTCCACACCTCCTGGTAGATGTATTGCTGTAACCCAGAGGATTGGGGGTAGGTGTTAGGGTTGGGGTGTGAGCGCATGTGTGTGTGTGTGTGTGTGTGTGTGTGTGTGTGTGTGTGTGTGTGTGTGTGTGTGTGTGTGCGTGTGCGTGTGCGTGTGCATGTGCGTGTGCGTGGAATAACTTACATTTCCAGTGATGACCATACAGCCCAGTTGGTCTATGATTAGTACGTCGAGCGGGGAAGGTGGCTGGCAGAACTTCTGCTGTAGGATCTGTAGGATGGGCTCCATGACTTTTGGAGTGTCTCTAAGAGCCACAGCGATGTGACCCAGTGCTCGGATGGTGTGGTCTGGGATCAGGTGGGCATCCCTAGGGTAGAGAGTGAGATGTGGTTGATCAGAGCATTTCGGTTGATGAAGTACATGGCAAGGTTTGTGTTTTTAAGACTTCAAAAACAAAAACAAATTGTTTACTTGTCACTCTCTTGGGAGATGTAGAGACGATTAGACAGGCTGGCCAAAAAGGCCTCCACTATCACTGGGTCCATAGTCAGACCGGCCTTTAGACACCTGAGAGAGAGAGAGAGAGAGAGAGAGAGAGAGAGAGAGAGAGAGAGAGAGAGAGAGAGAGAGAGAGAGAGAGAGAGAGAGAGAGAGAGAGAGAGAGACAGAGAGAGAGACAGAGAGAGAGACAGAGAGAGACAGAGAGAGAGAGACAGAGACAGAGACAGAGACAGAGACAGAGACAGAGACAGAGACAGAGACAGAGACAGAGACAGAGACAGAGACAGAGACAGAGACAGAGACAGAGACAGAGAGAGAGAGAGAGAGAGAGAGAGAGAGAGAGAGAGAAAATATATATAATTTCTGTTTTCCATCCAACACTTTCTTCTTCAGTTTGTGCCTACTGTGAGTGACCTGGGTAACAGGGCAGGGTGTGTCTTACCTGCATATGTTGTCTATGGAGATGTCCCGGAGCTGCTCGTACATAGAAGGCTGGTCCTTCCTGCTGTACAGCATGTTGAAGGTGGCCTGAGAATGCTCATTGGTCACATTGATCCTGATCTCTCCTGCCCCTAGACAAGAGTGTGAGAGAGAGATAGGGATGCTACGGTTGTACTTTCATAAACAACCTCTATTAAACCAGGAAGTACACTATTTTTATATAAAATCTATTAAAAAAATCTAATCTTACACGAAATCATAGCAGAGTAGTACAGCTGTGGTAATTCAAGTGTAACTGGTCCACACCTTAGGGCTTGGAATCAATAACTTGATTTGTCTTTTGATTAAGCGTAGCTGTGCTTCCACTAAGGTAATCAATCAGTAGATCTATAGATGTAATCTGATTGTGATGTGTGCCTTCACCAGGATCGACAGAGTCATCACACACAGACACAGACACACACACAGACACATACAAACACACACACACACACACACACACACACAGACACAGACACAGGCACACACACACACACACACACACACACACACACACACACACACACATCACTCTATGGTAACTCTCATTACCTAAACTGTCCAAACTGGATCAGGTAAACTGACTATCCCTGCAGCACCCCTGTACCCCTGTACCCCACCTTTCCTATTTGCATGGGGGTAATTGTGCTATGCTTGTTGGTGTTGCTATGGGAACCTGTGCTCTCTACAGGATGGAATTTACCAGTGCTGTATTGGCTGTGGTATTTATAGAGCTTGATGAGGACAGGGGACGGGACCACCAGGAAATCCCTGAGAGAGGTGGTGGCAGAGTGGGCAACTACTGGAAACCTCTCACACAGACGCCCCAGACCCTGTGTGTGAGAGAGAGAGAGAGAGAGAGAGAGAGAGAGAGAGAGAGAGAGAGAGAGAGAGAGAGAGAGAGAGAGAGAGAGAGAGAGAGAGAGAGAGAGAGACAGAGACAAAACAGACCTTTAATTTCAATGATCTGTTTTGCGTGTCTCCATCAAGTCTTGTTGTTATGTACAGAGCTAGTGAACGTTTCTTTCACTGCCTGGAGGAGAGAACTGCAGGGGCACGTGATGAGGAGGAAGAGAGAGACAGACAGAGGTTGGTAGAGTGCAGTACCTGCAGGCAGCAGATGAGGAGGGGCATGTGTGCTATGATGACTTTACTGGAAGTCTTGGACTGCAGCTTCTCTGACAGCTTAGTGCACAGGTTCTCAGCTCCTACAGCCGAAGAGAGGGAGAGGTGGATGTGTCGGCATCGCAAGTACTGACAATCTAGAGAAGTTGACACTTACAGTACAGTACAGTATAGAACACTATCTATTACTATCTATTTCGGTCCACCAAATGAGTCATTACCTTGTTCGTCTTTGATGGCCCACACCATGAGGTCAACACAGGCAGCGTTGGCTTGGCAACGGAGCTTGAGGGGGCTGGGCTCCCCTGGCAGCCCTTCTGCGTCGTGGAGAACCCTCTGCAGCTCTGATTGGCTGCTGCTGAACTGCTCCAGGACAAAGTCATGCACCTCACGCACAAACCCTGGATGCAGGGCTGGAATAGAGCAAGAGAGGGCTGTTATTACATGTGTATAACCACATTAAGGGGAGCGACTGGTAGGCGTTATACACATCATCTCACCTTTCATGTAATATAGGGTGTCCCTCAGCATTTTGAACACGCAGACGTAGAGAGGGTCACTGAAGGTTTTATAGTAGAGCTTAATACCAGGATTGGCCTGCCGATAATAAAAGAAAAGACACAGCATAAATATAATCTCTTGTGGCACAGTATGGTGAGATATATGGATACACAAGGCTGGTGTGTAGAGACATTAGGTCTACCTTTGTGACTTCCACCATGGTGGCGTCTAGTGTTTTTAGGAGCGAGTCAGACACAAACCGCTTCACCTGAACGTGGAAAAAAAGTAAGATTTTTTAAATGCAATTGTAATTATTTGTAATAATTGAAATATGGCCACATATGTCCTGCTGAAATATGGCAATAGACATCCATGCTACTAATGACAGTAGTAGGGCATGCATATTGTGTGGTGTGGTACTGTACCATGCTGAGGAGCTGTCTGAGGAGGTCTACAGGCACCTCCACCTCCCCCTCTCCTTCCCCCATGTAGAGAGGAGACATGGAGAAACTGGAGCTGACAGTGGAGAAGTAGTAGTCTGGGTTTACAGAGCTACTGTCTGGAAGATACGAGCCTGAAGAGAGGAAAGGGAGGGAGAGAAAAGAAAGAGAGAAAAGAACGAGAAAATAGGTGGTCAAGTTAAAATCAACACGCTCATCCCTGTCCTGTTTGACAGAGAAATCTAAAAGCACAGAGATATTCACAACACAAACTCTGCTTCACAACACAAAATCGAGACACTTCAGCCAAAAACACCCCAATATTTCGAGACCATCTGGCTGCAATTCTGTCTGGATTATGCAATGATTTTACGGTAATCTCCTGAAAAATGGTGTGCCTTCCTAACAGCTGAGCACACTGTTGTGCATGTCCACCCACACACCCACACCCACACTCACACCCACACCCACACACCTGACATTCCCAACCACAGTAAGCTCAACTAAACTAAACACACACATCAGTTTTAGTAGATGAGTGTTTCAGTAACTTGCAAATGTTGTAATTCAGATGCATTTATCTCATTGGCCTATTTTCATGCAGCTAATCAACTCTATCCAAGTGATTATTCAAGCTAGGTTTAATATGTATTTCTCAGTGGAGTGTATACTGGGCCAGTGAAAAAGCAATTACAGATCCTAAATTCTAACTGCACACAGTTTGATTAAGTGCTGTGAATGTTTTGATTCATCCCATATATTCCTCACTAATCATAGTGTTGTTCATACAGTATGTGTCTATGATGATTTAGTTTCACCTTCAAAGTAGTTCGCGCCAGAGGCTGTAGGGGAGCAGGGGGAGTGGCCTCCAGGGTCCGGACTGACCTATCAAACAACTCATTTTATCCAACAGCGTTCTTTCTCATATCACAATGTCAGTTCATGCAATACTTAGAGAATATCACCGTGGAAAGACTTTCCCAATGTTAAAATTAGACTAATAGTCCCACATTCACAGCTGAGAAAACACACACACACACACACACACCTGTGAGGAGGCGTCCGTGGGTGTGGCTGTACGTCTGCGTAGAGTATCACTGTCACGACACACTGTCAGCAGTGAGGATGGTAGGATGGAGCGGAAGTCATTGAAGGACCTTCGCCGCACACCTTCGGTTTCTTCGGTGACCAGTGGGGCCTTGGGGGATCCCAGTGGAAAAAGCTTGGACAGCAGAGCCTCCTCTGTGTTACTATAGCGACCAAATGCCCGGGTGACACCCAGCAGGCAAGGGACAAGATACCTGCACAGGTAGACTGGAGAGAAGTTAGTGGTTTGTCAGATTTGCCACTATCTCGAAAGTGTGTGTGTGTGTGTGTGTGTGTGTGTGTGTGTGTGTGTGTGTGTGTGTGTGTGTGTGTGTGTGTGTGTGTGTGTGTACCTTTATCATGGTTCTCGGGTGTCTGGCAGATTTCCTGAAGTCCCTGCATGACCTCCATGACAGCCTCCAGAATCTAAAGACACAGCAAAGGAAGTCAATCTTTAAATTTTGCTCATACTGTTAATTCCATGGGGCAGAAGAAAAGTTTATATTTTGAATGGATAATAAAGGTATTACATTCAATCTGAAAGACTTAACTCCCTAACTCACAACCCTGAACTGAAATGCTATAGTGTGACCAGCATTGAAATCCTGAGCTGTCCTGAGACCTGAAGTGAATAACACTGTAGCACCCTGAGGTGTAAGACAATAGCTCTCTGATCTGACCTGGGGCCTGGAGTCTGGGTCTCTCTGGGCCACATCTGCCAGCAGGGTCACCAGACAGAAGCTGAAATTCTCTGCTACAGGGAGAGACTCTGAGGGGGAGACGGAGAGAAACACAGACAGAGTTAAACAGAACAGGATTACTTACAGTAAGAACACAGAGAGAAGAACTGCAGAGTTAGAGAGAGAGAAAAAAGGGTCAGTCAAATGATCAAACAGTAAACACATGCAGGGCCTTATCAAAGGCTGATATGGCAGAATGAGACTTACGTCAGACTGCAATGACATTGAAAATATAATGTCAATACTACTCATATGCTGGATAGATGCCAATACAGTGTCACGACACTTTGACAATGCTAATATAATATAATAAGCCTGCAATGACAGTGGTAGAGGTTAATTCCTGATGAAAAATGCAGTACAGTGTTTCCCCTACCATTGCCTTGGGGGGGCGGGCCGCCCCCCTAACGGAACCCCCCGCCCCCCCAAGAAAGAGGAATTATTATGGGTATGTAGGTGGCAAGACCCTCCCCCGGGTATGTCGCAGGATCTTACCCCCTGGGGGGGGGGGGGGGGGGGGGGGGGGCATGCCACGGTCCATGCCACCCCCCCAAGGCAGCAAACCTAGGGGAAACACTGCAGTATACTAAGAGGATTGTCCATACCCTTCCCTTTCTTTCCCGAGCTCTCTTCGATCCATTGGACCCGTGGCAACCCTCTCAACAGGCCCAGCAGGTAGGAGACAAGTGTGTCTTTGTGCTGCCGGGGTAAAGCAACACAGTAAAGCACAGTGATACTTCTTAACACGTTGAACACACTTAACTCAACTTAAAAGGACCACAACTTACAGTAGATGAGCTGCTCTAAACTAATTGCCCCTAGTGGGACTAATAAAGCTGTTTGAATTGGATTGAATTAAATTGAACACACACACACACACACACACACACACACACACATGCATCCACGCACAGTATCTTAGTAGCAAAGTAAGATGTTAGAACTATAACTCTATGGGCCGGTTTCACAGACAAGGCTTAAGCCTAGTCCTGGACTAAATCACACTTTCAATGTAAAATCTCCATTGAAGATGCTTTTTAGTCCAGGATTAGGCTTAAGCCTTGTCTGTGAAACTGGCCCTAAGTATCTTAGTAGCAGAGTAAGATGTTACTATAACACTCTATTTGACTAAATAAAGGTTAAATAAGTATCTTAGTAGAACTCACTTGCGTTGGCCACGCTTTGCTTTATTTCTATCCAAAATGGTGGAGGAAACGAGTTGAATCTTCCCTTACTATAGTATTCTGAATCTGAACATGCAATGGATGGCCATGGCCATGTAGTGTGTTTGCTTTTTGGTTGAATGTAGCCTACTTAGTACTTCCTGTTAGACGGTCTAGATGAGAGTCTGCTAAATGACAAACATTTGAATGTAGTCAATGTACTGTCAAATGGAATGAGTGTGTGTGTGTGTGTGTGTGTGTGTGTGTGTGTGTGTGTGTGTGTGTGTGTGTGTACGCGCATGCTTGGGAGGATGTGTGTGTCTGTGGGAGGATTTATGCTTTCTCAAAGGTGTGTGCTGTGTAAGTCTCATGACTGAGAGACCTTACATAACGTGTCTTGTTGTGATGGATTTAGTAGCTTACACAGCCAGCACCACGTCTAATGGCAAGCTCCAACAGATTAAGGGAATGAGCTTACTGTGCTGATCAGTGTGGACTGGACTGAGATCGCTATTATTCACCTCATGAGGGAATGGCTGGTCGCTTAATCTGGCCGATGTGTTTGAAATAGGACTGTGCATTGAATAATTGGATTGGAATCTGCCCTATTAGTGTACATCAGCTCAGGTTGGCCCACAGTGTAATCTTGGGAATTAAACATTCAGGATGATGGACATCGAATTACCAATTCTGTTCTACAAAATATTTATGCTTGCATTTGTAAACATCAATCTACTGAGCATATCCCTGACCACCTACCTGCAGATCAGATTCCACTAGGAACACAGCGAGTGCGATAACAGCGTCTCTGCGCCGCACATCGAGAGTGAACACACCCCGTACCTCCACAGGGCACATGCATTGTAGCTTCTGGACCTGAGAGAGACCAGGGGCATACAAGTCAGCAGCACGGCAACACGGCAACAGGGCAACCAGCACTGAGGTCAGGTCAGGCACTCACCTACCATGCTGAGACCAGTTGTACTGGCAACAGCAGTACAGGCATAGAGGCTGGAGTCAGACAAGACCTGATGTGGCTTGCCCACATGTTATGGTGTCTAACACCACATGGAGCCATACCATATCAGGGCAGCTGTCAAATAAAGCATTGGCTCAGCTCTTACTCAATTTAAATCTGCACACCCTAAGTAGTCTTCTCAAAGTGGGCAGGAAAGCAGCAGACCTTGGCTATCCACCGGAAACTGGACAAATGGGGTGTTAGGTGTTGAGGTGTAACCTACCTATGCAAACTCACGCTGTCTTTCAACAATCTCTATTCTACTGAAGAAGTGAGCACTGCTCATACGTTTTTGTTTGATGATTCAAGAGATAACCGATGTTTGCTGATATGCTAAACTGCCATAAACGGGACAGGGAGTTGATTAAGCCAACTATCAATAGTTTGTTGGGCGACATTGATCATTGACAACGAGTGTATTGTATTGGTGACACGTATTTTTTGGACAGGTTATTTATTTGGCGAATTATTCTTTACAAAAAGTTCTGTCGTCACTTCCATAGCATCTTCAACCACAGAAAGAAAGTGGTGCTGGACAAACAGGCTATAGCCTATATATAGCAATTAACGGTTGAATTTGACGGGTTTTATGATGGTATTGACAAATACTGTTGCTATTTAGTATTTTCAAAGACCGCGGTTTACGGTATAACCATATAACCACCCAACCCTAATTGATGCCATTGCTATGCATCATATCCGTTTAAATTGAATTATTTCCATGTTTAATTCAGAGAGGAAAGCGCAACTTTACTGCATTTGAACACTAGTACAACTGAAGACGTCATGGGTGAGTCTTCCTCTGACAACTCAACACCAGTACCTGTTTGACTGCAGTGCGCAATACTTGGAGGCAGCCTCGGGTAGCATCTATTAACATGCAAATTGAGAACTTTCAACTACTTCCCAGGCAACTACTAACTTCCATGTGTGACATTAGAATTGGTGAACGATTACACTGACTCACCCAGGTGAAATAAATCTGGCATGCCACACTGACACCTGTCAAATGGATCACCGATACAATGTAACCACCGCCTGCGGAAGTGTTGAAACACTTGTTCAACTTAACCACTGCATATCTGTTTCAGATTCAGTGAAAAGGTTGACGTTGAATTATTTCTCACCTTTTCAACCGGTGCGGGTAGGTGTGTCGCTAACGAGCGGGCTAGGGACAGAACTGTGTTGAAATAAAAGCCTCTCGTTCCTCCTCCCTGCGCCGACATGTTTACCTCACCATCCGAGCGAGAACGAAAATTCCGAGGGGAAAGCAGAGTCGTGGAGACGTGAGCTGCAGTACGGCGAGTCTGAGAGGACAAACAGAACAACATACATACAGCTGTGGGATTATGTGGATCTATGTGGTGAAAGTATGGAATTCAGTGAGAGTGTCATTGTGTCATATTTTGAGGTATTTTTGTTTTATTCTTCACTAAATTCACTAAATACATTTCGTGTCTCGTTTCTACGACAAAATGTGTCATAAACGCTGTCAAATGTATGAAGCGTACTTATGGAGCTATTTTAGTGCCATCAGAAATTGAATTGTATTTTGAGAACTGAATTGCATTTTGAGTAAAACTGAATTGTATTTAGAGAACTGAATTGTATTTTGAGAAAAAACGAATTGTATTTAGAGAAACTGAATTTGAAAACTGAATGAAAATAATGAAAACTGAATTGAATACAATTCAATCTGTCGAATACAATTCAGTTTGTGCTCAGATTCAATTCAATCTGTCAAATACAATTCAGATCTGTGAAATACAATTCAATTTGTGCTCATATTCAATTCAATCTGTCAAATACAATTCAATTTCTGATGGCACTAAAATAGCTCCATACATACTTGCAACGTCACTAAAACGTGACAGGAAGCTGTTGTCTCTGGAGATACCAGCCGAGCTAGTCAGCTGAGCTCGAACAACAACCTTTCACCAGACCCCGATCAGAGGTACGTGTGTCTCTCCTGAAAGTTAAATGCTTTATTATTACTAACTTAACTACTTTTACTTGCGTATATGTTATTGTTTAAGGAGTAGAGTGTTGTGTTGATGTGGGTATGGCCATCGCGGGGTGTGGTTAAGTTAAGCTAGCTAGCTGTCATTGTAGCCAGCTGTGTTGTCAGGTCGTGTCATTTGAGCAGAAATATAGCTGCTGTGTCTGTTTCACACAAAGAAGTGTAGGTCATTTATTTTCCCACTATTGCTCTCCCCCATTTGGATGGCACGTGTATATTATTATTGTAATTCGTTTGTCAAAGTAGGCTAAATGCTGAGTTGAATCAGTTGAGTTTAACAACTTTTTGTGTGCTATCTAACCACAACACTAGTGCTGCCAGTTCATTCATATGAATAAATAGTGCTTTTCTAGACACTCAACGTTTTACAAACTGAAAGGATCGAGTAGTAATAATAAAAAGAAACAAAAAATCAATAAAAAGAAAGTATAGGGGTCTAATACATTTTTAGATTACTAATCTAAATCGAAGTGTCTTTGTAGGACAATCTTATTCTACTCTGTATACTGCAATTACACCTAGATTTATCTACTCTGTATACTGCAATTACACCTAGATTTATCTACTCTGTATACTGGAATTACACCTAGATTTCAGGCGGCGAACAAGCAACGCCAGCGTCCTCTCTCAACCGGCATTTTTTGAGAAAAAAACGTAGCTACTAGTTTGAATGAACATGGCTTAGCACTGTGCAATTTCAATACTGTCCATTACTGACCATTAACACATCATATCTCCTTAAAGGATGGCGTACCCCAAATCCCACAACCCGTTTGCAGATGATGATGAGCAGGAGGCGTGTGGGTCGAGTAGGGGATTTGACGATCCCGATGATGGGATGACTGAGGCGGAGAGGAAGCAAAGATACTTACAACAGGAAGTGATGCGTACAGCCAAGTCAGCCGTGGACAGCAGCCATCGCTCGCTAGGTCTCATCTACGAGTCAGAGAAGATGGGCACTGAGACTGCAGAAGTATGTCTTATAAAGCAATAGATTTCACCAGGAGCTCATTCTCTTAAGAGCGTCCAGTGTAAAAAATAAAATGTGAGAACTGGAATCAATTTCTTATATTGTTGATTTGAGAATTGAGTCCTCTTTAGCTGAAATCAGCTGGGAAACACAGAACAACATCAGACTTCCTCACTCTCTCTACCTCTCTTTGTCTCTCCCTTCTTTTATCCCTCTCTTTAGGAGCTGATGCGTCAAGGGGAGGCTCTGAAGAGGACAGAGAGGATGGTGGACAACATGGACCAGGACCTGAAGACCAGCCAGAGGCATATCAACAGCATCAAGAGTGTGTGGGGAGGCATGGTCAACTACTTCAAGGCCAAGCCTGAGACCACCAAGCCCCCACCAGAACAGCCAACTCCCTACCAGCCCAGCAGCAAGTAAGGCTCAGTCCCAAACACTCCACTGTTCCACTCCACTATAACCATTAGTCTCTGGTTAGATCATGAAGTGTATAAATGCATTAGTGTATGCTCAAAGATAATGACTGCTTGGTCCTCTCTATATTGCTTTGAAACACTGCCTTTCTAAGTGTTGGCTATTTCATATGTCAGATTGCAGAACGCAATGTCTCATAGTAAAGCCCACGAGGATAAGTACCAGGAGAGCCACCCTAACCTGAGAAAACTGGACACTGGAGGTAAGAGTCCACACTGGAGCCGCAGAACAAGAGCACACTGATGATCCTTTTGACTGTGTTTATCATTCAGAAACTCATTTCATCCTGTGTTTATAATTTGTTAGGATTCGGAGCCTCCGCATCGTTTGATGACAGCTCGTCCAGTCAGAATGGTTACCCTCAGAACAAACAGCTTAGAGCTGCCCACCAGACGCTGGACAACAATTTAGGTGAGAACATCCTGGGTGTTTTTCAACGTCGCTAAAGGAAAATCCAGACTTACTTTTGTTAAGTCTTGTGGGATTTGCCAAAATAAGCCTGGATGTTTTGATAAATCTGATGAATATGTTGGATGTTTTGATACATTTGATGAATAAGCCTGGATTTTCTGACGTTGATGGAATACCCCCCAGGATGGAAACTCTTGTTGACATTTCAGCAACAAGATTTATTTTTTATTTTTTATTTTTTATAAAGAAGTCGCCAATAAAGTCTCCTTTAAATCCCTTTGTTTATGTTTTTCTTTAGTATATAGGCCCAGAGGATTAGTCCCATCAGTTTAGCTTTGTTTTCATGTCATTGTAACATGGCCACCTGTCCCCCTATGCAGATGACATGTGCCTGGGCCTGGGCAGACTAAAGAACCTGGGGCTGGGCCTCCAGTCTGAGATTGAGGATCAGGACGCCTCTCTGGACAATCTGCTGGGCAAGGTGGACAAGATGGACCTCAAGATTAACAACACCAATCAGCAGTTAAAAAATCTCAAGTAAAAGACTGTAACATGAACACTGAGACTCAACAGAGACACAGAGAGAGACAGGTCAACTCATCTTCACAAAGTTTTAAAGCAACTCTGTATGCACGTGTGTGTGAGAGAGTGTGAGCGTGAGAAATGTAAGCAGTGTCCTTAATTGTATAATTAAATGTTGATGATTGTGCTTTGTGATGATTAGAAGTAAAGATTCTTGGATCTATGTGTACTGGGATCATTAAGATTTAATGTACTGGGGTTTTTCATGGCCAAATCCACCACAATTCAGTTAATTGAATTGAAGATCCTCAAGGTAAAACTGACCAATTCAGAAATTTAATTTTAGTTTAGTTTATAGTTTAATGGACAGTCCCCATTAATTAACTATGCAGTAAATGGAGCAGCTTTAGCCTACTTGGCTAATTTCCAGCTGTAGTCCCCAGCAAGTTGTCAATATGCACTCTAAAATACATATGAATGTATCTATTGAACCGACTGGATTGAAATGGAGTTAGCACTAACTCTGGTTGGTGTGTCCCCTATCCAAATAAATGAGTGTTTGAACAAAGTGTTTGGTCTACACTGGAATATTGAGTTGTTTTGTTTTCCTGATTGTTTCTCCTGTGATAGCACACCCAGTTCCCCCGATTACCTTGTATAAAAACACACTGCCCTGTCACCTCTCTGAATCTCTGACCTTATGAAATGTACAAGAACCGTAATTTGTCCTCAGCTTTCAGGAGAATCAAGTTCCAGTAACCTCTGCCTTACTATGTATAATATATATTGTATATTATCCACGTGATTTAGTTTTATTCTGTGCCATGGTGTCTTACTGTAATCTCACAACAACACAAGTGATCATTTATGGACTGATTTGCAATGTGTGAAATTGGAATCGCCTCCTTTCTTTGCTCTTTCTTATTTGCTTTCTTTTCTTTTTTCCTTTTATGAAATTGTCATCATCAATTTGTGTGTAACTTATTTGTGATGTGAATGAGGAGGATGTGTAAGAGATAATGTGAATATGCTTTGTGATAACAACAAGCAATACAAATTAAATAAACATTGTAGTCTTCTTTATTATTGTCTGTATGAATGCACATGAATACAGTATGAAACACAACTGTTATGTCACATTGACACACAAATTGTTGAAATATAAATGAAATGAATAACTGACTGGAAACTTTGTGTCTTTGTAGATCCCTTTTTTTAAAGTTACTTGCCTATATATAAATGTACATTACCTATACATTATCTTAGATAGTACAGTACAGTAGTATCCAGCTAAACAATGTCTTGAGTGTTTTAATGTAGTATGTGCAACTTCTTCAGATATTACATATTGGGCCGGTTTCACAGACAAGGCTTAAGCCTAATCCTAGACTAAAAAACATCTTCAATGGAGATTTTACATTGAAAGTGTGATTTAGTCCAGGACTAGGCTTAAGCCTTGTCTCTGAAACCGGCCCATTGTGTGTTAAACAAGTGAGTTTGCATACCATTTATGCTGCTGAGTAGTCTGCAATTTCCCTGAACAACATGTAGAGACACAAAGTCACCGCTAGATGGCCCCATTGTTGTGACAAACTAGTAGGACAGTCCGGTCAGAGATTGGTAGTGACTTGACAACATGATGCTTGAGAAACATTTGAATGAATGTCTGACTGAATTCAAGAAACAACATTGACAATGTCCCTTGAATCCTCAGAGCATCCTTTTGATACTTGAAATGTTGACCATAACCATAGGTATCACTACTCGTGAGCTGTCATCTTTTTTCCTATAGCTACTATAGGAATGAGATCAGAAGTTTGAATAATTCATAATCACAGTGAGGAGTCTTGTATTGAACTATGACAACACCCTAAAGCACTCGACCAATAATGATGGGGAATGTTTATTAATCTTTCACCATGATTCCTTCTGGCCAGTGTCTGTTTACAGCTAGGCCTGTTGTGTACCAGCTGTGATCCTCTCTTCTCCCTGTGTGGACTGCAGGGCCCACTGCTTATTCATTATCATTCCTTCGTGTGAGGCCATCTGCTTCTGCAGATGCAACAAGCTCTCATTAGAACGGCCTGCTAAATACAGTAGACACACACACACACAAACAAACAAACACAACACAGGCACAGGGAAGGTTACACCACACACACATTTACACACACAACAACAGCAGACGTGAGGAAGGTGTGGCAACACCTACTACACACACACACACACACACACACACACACACACACACACACACAGATGCCATCTGTAGTCAACAGGGATCAATAGGGGGTGGGGTGGGGGGGTGCATGTTACTAGGTGGTAGTGGCAGTGGCACTGTACGCCACTAACCGGCGGAAGTCTTCCCCCGTGTTTCCCCCCGCATGTTCCCTCCACGCCAGGCCGTTAGGGCTTTGAACAGCTGCCCTGTCGAAAGCAAACAGTGACCACGCTGCGACAAAGGCCGCCAGTGCTGGAATGCCCCTCTTTTCAGTAGGTGTAATCCCAGAACACACTGCTGTCGGAGCCCATCAGGCACTGGGCCAGAGATGGGCCTTCCTGCCCATTGGAAAGCAGGCTAGCGTCAGGGGCAGGGCCGCCATAGGGGTAAAGCCTGCTTCAGAGGGCCATGGACTGACAGGCTGACAGCACCAGTCTATTGCCACTGTTGTAGATAGAGAAAATAAAGAGTTGTGCTGACTGAGGGGAGTTCAGGGAGGAGAGAGAGAGGGATGAGGGAGGGGGAGTGGGGTGATAGTAAAAAGGGAGGGGCTGCGGTGGGTGAGGGAGGGGCAGGGGTGGGTGAGGGAGGGGCTGAGGTCCAAGTGCCTGAGAACTCTGGGGACTGGAGTACAGTGTTATGTGGAAGGTGCTATATGAATCGCTATTGGAGTGGGGGTAATAAATCCTTCATACTTTATTGATTGCATTGTCAATATTTTGGTGACCTGACATTGTAACCTGGGGGTGGAGGTGGCACTGGTTTAACATGTGGTGGACTGATATGTTATATGTTACGTCATAGCTCAAACAGTGGCCTGAGCAGTGATGTCTTCTATAAACATTAGAGAGAGTTATAACCTTTAAGGGTCAGTGTCAGGACCAGGCTGCTGTGGTCAGTGTCAACACCTTTTGGCATTCCCCTGGTGCTCAACAAACTGGGCCGCAGCGTACGGTATATCACCTCAATAAGGGAGGAAATGAGGTGAACTGTCAAAGGCTGCATCTCAGGTAGCCACTTTCCCTCCATCTGCACAGATCTGAGAGAGACAAGATGGGTTTAAGAAATATTAATAGATACCTGTTGAGATTCTGGGTAAACCTGTCTAGTTATTTCACGTCAGTGCAGACGAAGGATAAGAGAGAAGGAGGTGAAGCCATTTTGGCATTATTAAGATACACCCTGGGTTATGGACAAATAATGCATTAAGGTTTAACATGGGGCCACTCAGTACGGCCTGATGGGTCTTCATCAAAACATCTCTCCTACGGTTACATCATCTGACAGTTACATGTAAAAACAAACAAAACGAGTGACATGATTACCTCACATGTATCTGTGACACACAGTAGCAATCATCAGGAATTATCGGTCCATTTGCACCACAGGGAATGTCAAGAACGCAACAAAATATGTGTTGATGTATATACGTGCTGTTATACTGTTATGTGCATATGGCTGGACTCTGCTTTAAACCATAATTGATGCGTGCATGTAAACGGTTAAGTACCTGGTGTGGTCAGACCATAGGGATATACTTAGGAAGGATGGAGAACAGCAGGTAATGTTCACACAGGTAATTGCTAGGAAGGAGCAAGCAGACAGTCTTTGATGATATTCTGAATGGTGGTAGGGAGCGAACCAGTCACAGGATGCTACAAGAACAGAAATGTGGAAAAACATTGACCTTCTCTTGGTCTAAGAGAACAATATTATACATTATATATATATATATATATATATATATATACTGCTCTAGGGTTAAGGAGAATCGCATTTAGAATAAAGCATTAAAGCTTGAATAAATCCTCAAATTACAAAACATGACAGGAGACAGAACGGTTACAGTCAGAATATTTGTTTATTTTCCGATGGACAGTGTACAAGATAATGTGGTGCTGCGCTACTACTTTATGATCGCTTCATTAAAAATAAATAAACACACACACACAGAGAAGACAAGGGGGTCGGGTCTACAGACACAGAGACCCTGTTCCAATACTTGGAAAATGCATCCTTCCTTCCTCCCTTACTTGACAATCAGTGATCTGCATGTGATTGGAGTAAAAGCAAGGAATTAATTCAACAACACTCTAAACCATGCTTCCACTGGCACTCAGCAGTCACCCGTCAGTACTACTAAAGCAGCGGCCCTGCGCTCCACTTTCACCTGTCCAACCTTCTCAGATCTGTGATTACGTCAGTTAAGGGAGGAAGGAGGGATGTTTAATCTTGATATCTAAACAGGGCCAGAGATGTGGGAGTGGGTCTACTGGGTCTAGTGACTGACCCTTTCCCTCTGGTCAGGAATGTGGACAATAGTGATTTATATCTGACACCTGTTAGATGAGAAGCGGGAGGAGGAAATGGAGGAGGAGAGGGAGGAGAGGAGAGCAGGGTCAGACGGACACATATGTCTGTCCCAGAGGGTCCCAGGAGGTGAGGTGGAGAGGGACAGCTCTACTCATGAGCTATGGACGTCCGGTCATTATTATCTGGCCTCCCTAGCAAGTCTGGATCCAACTGAATCCATACAGGACAGGGGCCCATCCAGGACAGGTCCATGTCCAAATTCTCTTAAATGGCTCTTTTTCCTCTCATACATGATAACTGATGGCTAAAAGGATTGGATGGGTTCAACTCCACTGATGCTTTAAGCGATCAAGTCGTTGACCATGAGATGAGACCAGGCAACAGTGTCTACACAGTATAACTGAAGACTATCTAAAATGAGGCCAAGGTTTCCATTCTAAACCCCTGAGATTCAGGAGCTCAGTCCTGGTGATCAATTCTTGATTTGTAGATGTGGACAGAGAACGATCAAAAAAGGTTAACAATGGGAACAACATGATACGAAACACAAATATTGAAGCAGGGGTGCTCCAGTCTAGGAGATACATTTTGGAAATAGAACTGTTTCTTATCAAACTACCCCATGCGTATGACAACTTGTCATTGTCCTACCAAATAAGGAAGAGTATTGGTATACTGTTGCTGAATATAGAAGCAGTAAGGTACCCAGACTACCAAATGGTGAGTGAGAACCATGAACCCACTGGTGAGTTGAAGCTTATTTCTAGTGGGTCGTTAGTCTGGGTTGTAGCTGGAAACATTGGTAGACGTGGAGGGACACTGGAGCATTCATACACAAAACTATTGTAGACACATGTACATATAGTACACACATAAAAGTAGAAAATGTATAAAGCAAAATAATATATTTATATATTTATACATTATGCATAATCAAATGCAGCTGCATTCATGGAGGTAGATAGCAAAGTTTCAAGAGGTAAAAAGGCATATAGACATTGTTGTGCTTTGGAGGAGAAAGGGTACAAATTCTTGTGGCTGTAGTATATAGGTATATAATGTATGTGTGTGTGTGTGTGTGTGTGTTTTTGTGTGCTTATTAGAAAGAGTGTATACAGTATATGAGGTGAGAGAGAAAAGTGGCAGGAAACTGCTGATCTCCATGAGTCACCCCTCCAGTAACCTGTGATGGAGGGGTCCGGGTCGGCTGGCTGGGTTCCCATTGGTTGAGCAGGAGCTGTTAGGGGCAACCATGTCCCTGCGTAGGGTGGTTTGGCATGACGGCTCACACAAACAGTACAGAGTAGGGGGGACACCGACAGCCCTCAGAGGAAGACTCCCGCACCCAGGTGCCATGACAACCAGGGACTGATGCTGCCGTCCAGAACGTTCTGAAAACATAATTCAGTTATGTGACAACTTCTATCATATTGCAGATATACTGTATATGACAGGTAGAAGGAAATTGTTATTGTAAGGTGTGTGACTCACCTGGTGCTTTGTATGCCGTCCCCGCCACAGCGGTCTGTGGTTGCCATGGCGTCACTCTGACACTCAGTACAGACAAGCCTCTCTCTCACCAGCTGGGCACTCCACAGACTGAGCTTACACGCTGCACTGGCCTGCTTCACTCGCAGATACACACAGTAACTAGACAGAGAGGGAGGGAGAGAGAGAGGGTTACCCAAATACAGCAACTGGAGAAAGAGAGAAGGGGAGACAGGCAGACAGACTGGAGCTGGTCATTCTTAAAGCCTTGATAAAACCCATACAGCAGCTCTATACTTGGAGACCTCATCTGCAAGACAGTACACTGAGTCAGGAACTTGATGTTTTACAAACAGCCCTTCACTCTCCTAGCCAAAACACACAGCTGGTCCCTTAGATTACAGAAGAAAACCAAGCCGCTATCCTGTCTGTCTGGGTCAGAACCAAACGCCCCCACCCAGCCTCCCACTAAAGGTTCATCTTGTCCTTTTGGGCCCAGCCAAAATGGCTCATGTGCCCTTCAGATATGCCCCTGTTTACTTCACCACGCAGAACACTACCAGATGTCGTAAGTATTGTAGAGAAACTGTATAGACCCCGTTTGAACACTTTGAATATGCATCCCTCTTTTCTCTCCCCCTTGAAGTAATCAGTGATCTGACACATCTGCGATGTGATTGATCAGTAAATACTGTACATCCAGGAAAGGAAGATGGAAGGTTGCATTTGAAAAGTATACCAACAGGGTCAGGGTCACCCCCTATCTGCAGGGTGAGTCTGTTATGTACCTTTAGGACCAGTCCTCCTTGAACTATTTTCTCTTGTAGGACTTAATCGCTCAGTATTTCCACATTATATTTGTTTTGTCTCTGCCTCCCTCAGTTGTGACTAAGCAGCATCCAGAACAGAATGTTTTGTGCAGTGAAACATGAATCCTACTACCAAAAAGCCACTCTGGGGGGATTCGGAACACCTCCCCCCACCCTCCACACACACACACACACACACACACACACACACACACACACACACACACACACACACACACACACACATGAGATTTCCTTAACATCTTTTCTTTTTCTTTCTTCCTTTCATTAGGCTTTAGCTTGTTCATGCAGAACCTAATCTAATACCCAGTCCTCCCCCTAGGAACATCCCACACACAGTGATGGCAATCACACACACACACACACACACACACACACACACACACACACAAACAAATTGCTTCTAAATTGTACAGAATGTTTTTGTTTCAAACACAATTTAGCCCAGTTGTGCATAACACTTTTACTACACAATGAAAAGTAAGTATATTGAGAGCAATATACTGTACATTCAGCAACTCTGGATCTACTAATAATATTCCATCCATTTACCCTTCATTAAATCTTGAATCTCTCGTGTTTAATGAGTAATATAAAATGGGATTGAGAGGGAAGACCCAGTCATGCAGTATTAGTCCATCCCTTTAATCACAAATGAGAATACAGTTGACCTGGTCACAGAGATTAGGGAGGTGGGGGGTTAAGAATGATTTCACACCCCCTAGTCCAGATTAACACCATTACAGTGTCTAATTTCCTGGGTCACCCTCTAGAACACGGGTGGGAATGTGTCGCTACACTAGATGTGTGTGTGTCTATGAATGAATGAATGAATGAATGGTCTTTATTGTCATTGATATAGTACAGGTACCAAACAACGAAATTTGGGAGGGGTGGCTCCCCTGGTGCTAGGAAAGAAAAAAACTAAAAAAACAAGAAGGGAAAGGAGCTGGTTTACATAAATAAAGGCTATGTACACTATCCACTATACTATACTATACAAATAAAACACTGTGCTGTGTAGGACAGTGTGTGAGTGTGTGTGTGTGTGTGTGTGTGTGTGTGTGTGTGGTGTATGTGTGTGTGTGTGTGTGTGTGTGTGTGTGTGTGTGTGTGTGTGTGCGTGTATGTGTGTGTGTGTGTGTGTGTGTGTGTGTGTGTGTGTGTGTGCATGTGTGTGTGTGTGTGTGTGTGTGTGTGTGTGTGTGTGTGTGTGTGTGTGTGTGTGAAATCACGGTAAGACTCATGTCATCCAGGGCTAATGGATCCCATTCGTGTGAGTAATGCAGCTACAGTCCTCCAATGCTTCAGTCAAAACAAAGATATCCGATGTCAACTTCAATCTGGTTGAGAGGCTTTCCGCTCTCATCTCTGGAAACTAGGCTTGATTTGCGTTCCCTGGCGTCTGATTGTTCCAGTGTAAACCCCATCCACAATCAACTCAGATTAAACATTGTTCACCTCTCACATTACTGGGCTGAGGTCAGCTCATCAGGCAAATATTCAATGACAGGGTCTTATCTTTGACAGCCAAAACTATTTCAAGACTTGGTTTGCATGTCAAGGAAACCTTGGCCGTGTCTTGTCTCTCCCTTTCTTGTTATTCTTAAAATGGCTTTTGAAAGAGAGTCAAAACTATAAAGGAGACAAATTGATACCAGCTAAACAATTTGGAGAGCATTCAATTTAGGTGTTCCAGGCGAGTAATCAACTGACTTGGAGAGAACTACTGTTGTATAAGGCAACCTCTCATGGTCTGTATGAACAATGGGAAGGAACACTTCAGACCTGGGAAGCCAACTAGCCAAAAGGTTCAGTGCCAGTTTATTGGGTGCATCTCAGCAGTCTGATGTTACCTTCTCTCCTCTCCTCATCTCCTTTCCTTAATCCTTTCCTTAATGACGTGAAATAACTAGATTGGTGAAACCTGATTGCAAATACCGGTAGGTATCAACAGGCATTCACCATATTGTTTACACCTATCATATGTTATATCCTGTATATCAGTGCAGATGAAGGAAAGGAGATAAAGAGAGGAAACCATTTTAAACTATTGAGATGTATCCTTTTGTGCTTGTAAGGGATCCTACCTGGGCTTCTCTTCTTTCATTAGCATGTGTGGTCGTCTCCAGGGGTCCTTGAAGTTTCTCTTGAATGAGTCAGGCAGGATTTTGGCCACCTCTGAGAAGGAAAGGGGCAACAATTAAACCCACTCATCTGAACTTCAAGGACCATAAGAGAACATCTATGGAAAACACACACACACACACACACACACACACACACCTGGTTAAATTGGGGAATTCAATTTGAATGTCTGAAATGGACAACTTGCTGCAAAACATTTTGCCCAATGGAGATAATTGAGACTCTTTGTAGTGTTTGTGATTTGCATATTCAATTTGCTAGGTCATTTAAAAGTGAGAAATTAAGAACCAAATTAACAGGTTCAGCCGTTTACAATGACTCATGTTTTAATTAACTTGTGGGAACTTTACTAAAGTCTGATGTTTTATTGCCAGGAAAGTTATTCTAGTCTGGGACTTGGCACTTGGATCTGAAATAGTGCAGCTGTTGAAGATAAAGCTTTAACACAAGCAACATGTGTTCAAATGCTTGTAACCATGATTGTAGTAGACTGTTGACTGACAAACTGTCATCAAGTGTGCCTCTGAGAATATTGAGATTAAATGTAAAATTACAAAGAGACTTATGAACACATGAACACATGAACACACACACACACACACATGCACACGTACACAAACACACACACGCACAGGCACAGGCACACACACACACACACACACACACACACACACACACACACACACACACACACACCTTACCTTTGGCGGAGCTGCATATGGAGTTGTGTCCAAAGCATCCTCTACGTTGTTTGAGGTCCGGGCAGGGTGTGCCACCATTTCTAGGGGGAATGGTTACTAGGCGACCCCTCTCGGTGCTGCCCACCCCACATGGTGACGTACAGGGGGACCAGGGACCCCAGGAGCCCACTACACAGTCAATGGCTGCTGGGGAGAGAGAGACAGACAGATCAGCAGAGGGATGGAGAGAGAGAGCGAGAGAGAGAGAGAGAGAGAGAGAGAGAGAGAGAGAGAGAGAGAGAGAGAGAGAGAGAAAGAGAGAGAGAGAAAAATATTTGGAGGAGCGGATAAAAGAAAGGTAAGCAAGACCTATCAACGGCTGCAATGGAGGACAAGGAGGAGGAGAGAGAGAGAAAAAGACCAGGAGAGGAGGTAACAATACCCTAACCAGAATTCTAACTTGCAAACACAGCATCCCTCTTTCTCAGACACAGCCAAACACGCATGCACACACGTACGCACACACACACGCACACACACACACACACACACACACACACACACACACACCTATACACACACACAGAGGGGAAGGAAGTTGACGGAACGCATGACCAAAGTACTAATTATCGTCTTAGATAAAGGCCAGTAGTACAGGAAATGATCTTCTCTGCAGAGCTCTCTCTCTCTCTGTGTCACACACACACACACACACACATACACACAAAAAGGGCAACGCTTGGAGCAATTTCCTCCACAACACAGCTGTCTCACACACACTTAACATGTACAGTATATACACAGATGCACACACAGGTTCAGCCCATGTGTGTGGTGTGGAGACACCTGGAGTCCTGGCTAAGTCCTTCTGGGTGTGGGGGGTCGTTTGAAGTCGCAACACACACAAGAGGGCAGGGAATCAGCTGCTGAAGGGTTACATGAACCACCACTGAACGTTACCCATGATCTTGGGTAATGTTTACAAAGCAAAACATGTTCAGGTCTGTAACAAGTAGTGTACAGTTTCCCTTTAAAAATTTTATGAATGTGGACCAGGAGAAAATAGTTTTACAGCCTGCTATTATCAATCATTCTCCGTGTTCACATGTGTACTTGTTGTTTGTGCTGCTACAAATCGGGAGTATACAGTAGGTAAAGGAGGGAGAGAAAGAAGGGAGAGAAACAGAGAGGAGGAGAGAGATAAAACCATGGAGTTTGACAGCAAGAAAATAAACACACACACACACACACAATCCACTGAGGTGTGTGACAGAGATCGGTCATTACCATCTGCTAATCTCTATAGAGGAGACTATCACACCCCAGGTAAACATATGGGAGAGGGAACCTCTATGAAAAGTGGTCCTGTTCCATTTCCAGGGACAAGGTTACAAAAAACAGGCTACATGTGTATGAGACCCAGAGGACACCAGTATCATACACAGAGGTGACTTGAATTTGTGTGGGCACACATATATACATACACACACACACACACACACACACACACACACACGCACATCAAAGCTCCAATGTAACCTGTTATGGTGGGGGGAGGAGACAGGGTGTAGTTAGATGGCTGCTCTGATCAAAGCTAGCAGTTTCCCATATGTCCAAAGTAATCAAGCCTGGCTTAGCCAGACAGAGCTGTAATGCTAGCAGACAGGCCTGTGTTCAGGCCTGTTACAAGAGCAACACACCTCATAAACAAGTCAACGTAGTCAGACCCAGACCCAGACCCAAACCCAGACTCACAGTAAAATGTCACAGCAAAGTGGAGTTGGTCTTGGAAATAAATTCTCCTGTGCAATAAGTGTGGAGAGGTTTAATACTAAAGAACAGTGTATAGTATAGTGGAGGCAGGTGCGCACAGCTTGAACTTCACGACTCTACAGCAGCATAGCCAATTGTAAAGTTATAGAGAATGAGACGATAAATATACCATAACTGGATCTAATCCCCTTCTCTCTCTAATCTTTCTCTCTCAGCCCATATGCCCCCGCTGGCACACCACTATGAGAGTGTGTGTGTGTGTGTGTGTGTGTGTGTGTGTGTGTGTGTGTGTGTGTGCGTGTGTGTGTGTGTGTGTGTATGTGTGTGCGTGTGAGTGTGTGTGTGTGAGTGAGTGTGTGGCCGTGTGTGTGCGTGTGCGTGTGCGTGTGTGTGTGTGTGTGTGTGTGTGTGTGTGTAAGAGTGAGAGAAAAAGAGCGAGAGTATGTGTGTGACAGAGAGAGTGAGAGAGAGAATAAGTGAGTGAGTAAAGGTGAGAAAGCAAGCAAGAGAGAGAGAGAGAGAGAGTGAGCAAGAGACGGAGAGAGTGACAGAGAGAACCAGGCCTTTACTTTCAAAGTGCCGCCCGTTCCGTTCATTCCCATGGTCCCGTTGGGGGTTTGTCTGTCTCAGTGACACGGGCGATACACAAAGCCACTGTGGAATCTCTGCATTCCTACGCATTAGTGCTGCCCACCTGACACTCGCCTTTCCCAGATACACCCCCCTTCAGTACTACACACACACACACACACACACACACACACCCACACACACACCCCCACACACTAGCGCGCTCCTGAATTCCACACACACATATATACATACTGTACACACACAGCAACAAATGCCTTTCCCAGCTCCCACTGTACTCCCAAACATCCTTCTTCAACACTCCGAACCCCTGGCCAAGGAACCTCATGTTTGATAAAGGTCCAGTTTGTACATTTATGCTTTAAAATAGTGGTAAATAGCCATTGTAAATTGATAGCACTCATGGAAGGAGATCGCATGATAAAGAATGTTTGTTGAAGAGTGCTGTGTCTGTCCAGAAAAGGTGCTTTCTAAAATCTAGTATCATGGCCAAGTACTACCTTTACGTACAATGTGTGTTTTGCTGCTATTAAACACTTGTGATTTCCAGTGTCACCAAAGAGGGCAGCAACGTGAAGAAAAAAAAACATGCTACACTTTTAAGGCTATTAAGACCTATTCTATAACACCTATACTGCTGACTACCATAACTCAACATGATGTTTCATGCATCTCCTCTCTGCCTTTCTAGCTCCAGTCCTTTCCAACTCACAGGCCAGCCTAGACAATGTTCCTCAAATTCTCCTCTCCTCTACTCTTCAGGAGGAAACACCAGTGCAGGCAGAACTTTAATGCTGAGGGCAGGCAAATAGGCTGTGGGGGCTGAAAAGGTCAACTGGTTCCCGCACCCAAGGGGAGACCAAGGGGCTTTTACCTCCCTGACACACACACACACACGCACGCACGCACGCACGCACACACACACACACACACACACACACACACACACACACACACACAGAGCTTAGTGTGGGGCTGCTGTAGGTCTCACCCCTGAGCCACCAGGGGTCACAAGGTAATTAGCTAACTGTGGTG
>NC_137690.1:15880565-15883065 GCF_963989245.1 Nansenia antarctica
GAGTCTGTATACATGCCTGGGTGATGCCATCATGCTGTGTTTTCATCCTGGATCGCAAGTCTGGATGGATGAATGGATGGATGGATGGATGGATGGATGGATGGCCAGCCTGTTCCCATCTCTGGGCCAAGAGCACTTAACAGGAGGGTTGTGAACGTTGCGTGGGTGTTTAAACATGGAAGAATCATCACTTTGTGAACTTGTGTGTAAAAGGGAGGATCTGCCCTGTACGTAGATGCTAGTTAAAGTGCACTTCAATCAGGGAGGTCAGTCTGATCATCAAGTGTATCTAAACGGGGGGGGCTATCCACATTTTCCCTTCTCTTGTTTAGAGTAACAGAATGGTTTGCTTTGGATACAGTTTATAACTCAGTTACAGCTCTACTGTAATCCTGCCCATCTTTGGCAGTGTGTTCAGACTAGGCCCATTCCCCTCTTTGACCATATATAGTGTAAGCCATTACAAAGGACATGACATGCTCTAGGAGGTTCTAGGTAGACGTTTCCCAAAGGCACAGATGTAGGGTCATCTAACCGCCCCCAATCCTAACCTTGACCATTAGGTGGAGAAATGCTAAACAGACCTTGATATGTGACGGCAGCTGGTGAAAGGGGGAACAAGTCGGCAACCAATCCAAATGTTCAAACTTTCATTCTGAAAAATGTAAATAAATGTCAACGTTGTTGAAAATCAATGACACACTCGCTAGTCAAAATATTGCAATGCAATGGATTCGGTGAGTAATCCCCACTACTACCTAGTTAACTATAACACTACTTTACATTGTTAGCAATGTAAATTGCAATATAGCATTGCAATATTTTGGCTTGACTAGCGAGTGTGTCATTGATTTTCAACAATGTTGACATTTATTAAAATGTTTCCAAACGTTTGGTCGGCTGCCGACTTGTTCCCCCTTTCACCAGCTGTTGTCATATTATGTCTATAGGGACATCCTCATCCTAGAGAAGGTGGAGACAGCAGACTGAGGTTCCTGACCAAGGTTAAACACTGACATTTTGGAATGGTTTCTCAATAATATTGATAAACATTTGATCTTATCTGTGACAGTTATCCTCTGTTGCTTTTCCCCTGCCATGCCTCTCCAGCTGGTGGATAGACCATCAGACAACTCAAACACATGACTCTCAACTGACACAGTCACATCACATCCCAAACCAACAATCCTTAGTGGAGATCGTCTTGTATGTATTATTCCCTATCCGCAAAACGTACTCAAATTCTCTAGGTCATTAATACCTATTTTTGATTTGATTATCTAAAATCAATAACAAAGTATATTAATATATCAAACGTATTTGTTGTAAGTCGCTTTGGATAAAGGTGTCTGCTAAAATGTCAAAAATGTCAATATAAATGTAAAAATATACCATGTTCCTCCTCTCATTAGATTAATTGATATGCCAAATTGTCATTGTTGAAACACAAAATCTTTCCAATCACAGAAGTTCATAGGCAGAATTCAGGCTATTGAATGATGGGTAATGTAGTCTTAAGAAAGACCCCCTTGGATTCCCAGGCTAAGAACTCAACTGTGATGAAGAACGCATGACTGGAGAATGCTATTCCAGGAGATGTGGACAGAAAAGCAGAGGGGCCAAGAGTCAAGAACCACACACACATAATTTCTCCCAGAACCACTAACGTCAGCTGTGGTAGTAGTGATCATGGGAGAGAGGACATCAGTTAAATAGGGTGAGGCTGTGTGTGTGTGTGTGTGTGTGTGTGTGTGTGTGTGTGTGTGTGTGTGTGTGTGTGTGTGTGTGTGTGTGTGTGTGTGTGTGTGTGTGTGTGCGTGCGTGTGTGTGTGCGTGTGTGTGTGTGTGTGTGTGTGTGCGCGTGCATGCATGAGAGAGAGAGAGAGAGAGAGAGAGAGAGAGAGAGAGAGAGAGAGAGAGAGAGAGAGAGAGAGAGAGAGAGAGAGAGAGAGAGAAGAGAGAGAGAATATACACAAGACAATGCACAGCTCATTCCAATACACCATGAGAGATGTTTTTGAGCCCCAAACGTTGTCATCTCTGGTCACTTAAAACAAACAGCAATAATGGGAGCAAGGAAGAAAGGTATGTGTAGTATGTCTCACTGTCTCTGTGTCACCTCTATGCCAACCAACCCAGCCGCTGACAGAGACTCATTGAACAGTCATCTTGTACAACAACAAAAAAAGTCTTCTTTTTAAAAATATTTTCCAACACAAATTCAGTTACAAAGTTTCCAAAAACAAATAACAAAGTTATTATAAGAGGCTGATGTTTGAGTGTTGCCAAGTATCTAAATGTGTCATCATGATTTAACATCAGATTAACGGTCTCAACAGGTGTGTGAATTCTAATGTAATATCCTATATATATGTAACTGAGGTTTGCCAATTTTAAAACCTAACAAGTGAAACATGTATTGGAGCCCATCATTCGGTGACGCACAAGGTAAGCTAAATAAGCCAAATGCGAAATTAAACCAAAAAGAACACTCACCAGA
>NC_137690.1:15888065-15895565 GCF_963989245.1 Nansenia antarctica
CCCCTGGTCATAGAGGGTTGCAGTGTGTGTGTGTGTGTGTGTGTGTGTGTGTGTGTGTGTGTGTGTGTGTGTGTGTGTGTGTGCATGTACGTGGGGGGGGGTCCTTTAATGTGTTAGTGCTGGGCTAGAACAAAATCCTGTACACATGGCAGCACTCCAGGACCAGGTATGCAGAACAGAGATATTGTATATAACAGCTTTAGATGGGTATTCTATATCCTGTCTACAGCCCAGTCGGTTAGTATCTCCCTATGATATGCTCAGTTCTGTAGTCACTTTCTGGTTGGAATATGGAGTTGCTACCAGGCACTGATCTATGGTCAGTTCTCATATTCCACATTATGATTAAGGTTCTGTTTTTGTAGGGCGTAGACTGATCTCAGATCTGTGCCTGAGAGCAAGGCCACCTGGAGGTTTGCGTCCTAACGATTCCCACCGTAGTTGGGTCAGACCACGCCCACACCACGCCCACGCCACGCCAACTTCTGGAATATGTAGGGGTGTTCTCTGTATCTTGTTCTTCACGTAACACGGGGTGCACGTTTAGATATAGGTTACCCATCTCTGTATGCAACTCGGCGGCGCTGAGTGTGCCGCGGGCCAACGGTCAATGTTCGCCGCGGGCACGGCCGCGGCTCTCATTGCCCTGTGGGCCCTGGAACGCGCGCCTATTCTTAGTGTCAGTGATTGTGTTTGTGTTTGAGAAAAAAAAGAAAAAAAAACACCCCTACATATTCAAGAAGTTGGCGTGGTCTGACCCAACTACGGTGGGAATAGTTAGGACGCTGGAGGCTTCCCTCTGGGTCCTATGTTGTGTACTTCAGCCATCACTCTGTCTTCCACACAACGTTGAGAGCCTTCACCACCTCCTCGTAGATGATGAAGACTATGGCCACGTCCAGACACACTCGCCCCAGCCTGGGAACTGTCCCCTTATAGAAGCTACATGGAGAGAGAACTGGATGAGTAATAGGAACCTCAGCAGAGTGCAGATTGAATAGAAGCCACTGCAAAACTGGTCGGATCAGAATAGAACAAAATGGGTCTTAAAGTCATGGGAACTGAAGGAAGAGACATGGGAATTGTCTGCTGTGAGAGGATTGATCAAGTTTGATTGGGTAGTACTCACCCTGCTGGGCCCTCGTGTCTCATGATCTTGACAGCACAGTCCAGCGTGCTCTTATACTTATGAGCCTGCAGACCCTGAGACAGAGAGAGAGGGAGAGAAAGATGATTGAGTACCTCAATAATATAAATTACCACTTGTGGCAATTTATTTGGCAATTATGTCCTGTCCTGTACCTGCATCCTGGTCTTGATGACGTCGAGGGGGGTGTTCCCAAACACGCTGGCTGCTCCTGCAATGGCTCCAAATGATCCAGTTATCAGAGGGTTAATGGCCTTATTGGGGTTGTCACCTGGGAGAGGGGAAACACACAGGGTTTAGGGGTCAGCAAAACCCATTGTTAGTGTCAGGCTCGAAGAAAGGTCTGCACACCCAGTGGTGGCTCCTCTGGATAGATGACCACTGATCTCGTCCATGAGCTCTCACAAGTGACCAGTAGAGATCAGCATTGCCACATTTGAAAACAGACTCTCTCCCTCTCTCTCTCCCGCTCCCTCTCTCCCCCTCGCTCTTGTTGGGAATTTGTATTAAAATAACTAGAAGTGATAAATCATGTACTATGTGCTCATTTAAATAATATGTGAATGCGGTCAGTTGAGAACAATAGGAAGGTCACGCAAAGCCAAAAGAGAGGTTCTGTTTTTGAGCGACAAGAAGAAATACAAGCTCCTGACTAAAAGAACGTTTTATGATTCAAACTGCCTGTAAATTACTTATTTTTACCTATGTGCTAACAACCATTTTACACCTGCTGTTATAATATTCTATTTTTCTGTACTTTCATAACTAATGATTAATGATAAGTCTATTCTTCTAACTTGTAAATCAAATCCTAATATTACTGTGTAACTTCAATAGTTGTGTTTTCACAAGACATTCTGATAACAAGACATTCTGATAAGGACACTGACACAATGCTCTGCTCATACAAAGTACGGATATCACCATGGGAACGAGACGCTAGCAGGACACTCAAGCTGATAACATACAGTACACTCTCGCACCCACACAGGAGAGGAATTGAAGGCCAATGCTAACGAAGACTTGCTGCAGCTGCAACGGATTTGTGCTGACACTTGGAAAACTACCAGATAGAGGGGGGGGGGGGGGCATCACCCAGCCCAAAATGTTTAATGAATTGTATAAAGGACTATGTACGGAGGTGAGAGGGACTCTTGTTTGGTGGAGCCACTGCAGTTAACTTGTTGACGGCTAGCTGAGATGGGCCTGCAGAGGTGAAACTAGATAAGACTCTTTTCCATGGAAATTAACTATTATTGCTTGCTGATGTGCTCGAATAAATATTATCTTAATGAACAGTTCAGTAGTGGTGCCTAATATTTGATTGGATCATATCATCTTAAGAAGTGATATCAAGGACGTCTCGTTGAGATTAAACGAACTCGCTTATAAGTGACGACTCAATTAAATCGATTCTGGAGAAGTTGATCGCCTTACACTCTCCCTCTCTCTCTCTCTCTCTCTCTCTCTCTCTCTCTCTCTCTCTCTCTCTCTCTCTCTCTCTCTCTCTCTCTCTCACTCTCTCTCTCTCTCTCTCTCTCTCTCTCTCAATCAATCACACACTCACACACACACACACTGACCTTTGTACCAGTTCCTGAGGGAGGTCATGACATAGAAGCGTATAGCCTGGTTGGAGCCTTGTTTGAGGATGGTAGCTGTGAGTCCCTGATACGTCCCCATTACACCTGGGAGAGGCAGGGAGACAAAGCATAACATAATGATGTGCTTTTGATACACTTCTTCCTGCAGGTCTTTGATGAGGTCATATGCATTACCCTGTTTGAACAGTAGATGTCAGTTTGAGTCCACATTGGGATTTGGATCCATGCTTTACCTTGAGTTCTGATGATCTCTCTGACTCCATGGAAGAAGCCTCTGTATTTGGGGTTGGCAGATGTCTGGTCGTGGATAAACTTAACCTTGGGAGACAGATAACAGAGTGAACACCAGACAAACAGACAGACAGACAGACAGACAAACATTCATTCAGACAGACAGACAGACATGAATTTGATACCAGCTATGTTTGTATGTCTGAGCCTTTATTCACAGAATATCAAGGAATTTCTTTGAATACATTTGTAGAAGGCCAAGCAACATTTCATCTTCCCTTCAATTCTATAGTATCAAATGTAGCCACTGATTTGGGATAAGCCCTCCCTACTCATGTCCCATCTACACCATTGTAAGATAATCAGCCCATCTGACCAGTCAATGACATACCTTGACAGTCTCCATGGGGCAGACCACGAGTACAGCCTCCAGCACCCCAGCTCCTAGCCCACACAGCAGCCCCCGTGTGCTGTTCAAATGCCCTGCCTCGTCACGCGCATGGTTACTGAGGTACTCAAACACGCCAAACCTGAGATAGAGAGGTGGGACAGAGGGAGAGGGAGAGAGAGAGAGAGGAGAGAGAGATTGATAGAGAGAGAGAGAGAAATTGAAAGTATCAATCAACAGTCCATCTCATCAAAGCACTGCTTGAACAATGTCTGTTTGCTTATAGAGAATCATCAACAATAGATGATGTTGCCCTGATGGTAGGTCTCTATTGGCTACAGTAGCCTCATGGTAAGACCAGCTACTATATATCAAATTCCAGACTTAGGTTAGAGACCTGTTCTAGAATGCCAGGCTAGAATCTATGACCAGAAGAATTCCAGAATTGGCTATAAAATCACAGGCCAGAATCTCATTCTAGAATCCCATAGAATATCATTGGATGGAATTCTAGAATCATTCTAGCCAGGTCAGGAGTTCCTCTTCCACACTGAGAGCCTGAGGTATTTAAATTGACTAAAGCAGAACACAGGGACTGATATGAGGAGGGTCACAGTGTCACTATACTAATATTATCAGACACACATAAACAAAACAAATATGATTCAAGGAGCACTAGCCCCTGTAGACACCTGAGGCTACCATGTTGAATGTAATCAGCACAATTGTGGTGTCAGGAAGGACAGATGAGCAGAATCGTACACGGTTTCCTCTCTGAAACCCATTAAGCATTGAACTGCTTAGTTGTCATAAAAGCCTAGCCTGGGTGCTATGGAGGAGGATACACCACAAGGCAACAGGCAAACAACTTCCTTCGATGCTTCCTTCTGATATGAGACAAACTGCTTGTGAAGCAGAATTTGTCCTGATTTTTTACTCCCCGACACAAGGCTCTCCCTTGTAAAAGATGTGGCAATAAAGTGCAATGCCTCAGCAAGCAATGGATGCCTGGCAACCGCTGCCATGGAAGCTAGCCCAGTGTTCTCCATCTCACCTCCGGAAGAGGAGTGTGTGTGTGTGTGTGTGTGTGTGTGTGTGTGTGTGTGTGTGTGTGTGTGTGTTTTAAACATAGTTGTAATCATTTAGAAGATGCTGTGCCAGTGAGTCCTTGACCAGGAAGGTTATTTATAGATGGAATTGAATTGTGGCGATGGCAGGACACGACAAGATATGGTGGAAAAAAGGAGGGCGGGCAGACAGACACTTAGCGTTGATTAACGTTTACTGTTGTTTTTCTTGTGCCTCTGCTCTAGCCAGAGTGTCTCACTGGTGTCATTAGAAAGCATGGAAAGCAGAACTGTGTCTGCCTTTCTCTCTCACACTCATTCTCTCTCACTCCCACCCAAAGTCAGGGGCATCGTTGAGTGTGTCCAATGTCCTCTCTGCCTGTCTGTCTGTCTCTCTGTCTCTGTCTCTCCCTCAACCCTCCTCTCTCTCTCTCACTCTCTCCTTCTCTCACTTCATTAATTTACATCTGTTTCTCTGTCTGCGTCTCCACACAGGTTATGTTGTTTCTTTGTTTCTTTGAGCGACAGCTGCTTCACGACTCGCCGCCTCTCTCCATCAAGCAGGAAAAAACTAATGTGACAGGGTCTGATTAAAAAGTCCCCAAGTAGGGACAGGTCTTTTTTTATTTTTTTCCAGATTATGAAAGTGCAGATTTTATGCTTTTATGATGAGCCATACATTGAAATCTGAAAATAGTTCTGTATATGCTTATTTGAATGTTGGTTCCCCTCAAATCAAATAACAGAGAAAAATGCTCTCAATCGCACCATTTGCTACCATCGTGGGTAGGAGCTAAGGAATAACATGGCTATGAACATCTAACTGCATGTTTAGCACATCACAACATGCTGGGAGAACATCAACATGCTAAAAACACATGGCTACACATAATTAGATGATCACACAGTCCTTGCTTTTGAACACGTCCTAAAACATACGTCTGTTTACAAGCCATGTATCACTAACCCAGTAGCCTATGGCAGACGAGACAGTGAATTCACAAATTGTAAGTATTTTGTGATCCTGAAACTGTTGTTTGTTATATCGAGTGGGCTCTTCAACACTTTACTTCGTAATTATGCCAGAAAACTGAAAACATGAAAGAAACTTTTTGGTCATTTGCACAACTTGAGAATTGACCTTTTCACCAGACCATGTCACAAATACTGGTATCATCTCTTTCCACCACAACTCTGAATAGCCTTTATAGTTTGAAAAGGAGTTTGAGTGGTTGAATTGCTTTTCTAGATTTACCTTTTCTGTTCGACATTTCATTGTTGTTCAAATGCAACTTGGTTAAACAGTGTACCTTTTCTTTTGCAGTGAAACTTGCATTGAATCTAAACCATTCAAATGACATCACTGGAATATATGCTGCGGCTGACTTAGCTACCCATCTCCAATGTTCCTCAGCCAATTTAAAAAGATCTTCAAAAACTTTATCGGCAGAACATGACGGACGACGCCTGGGCCGGCAGCCAGATTCCGAGATGAGTCAGAGCCACTCTTGTCGTCACGGAGACCATGGAACATCTCCCAATCTCTATTAGTACTCTATCTACAAGGTCAGTCCTTATGCCAAGAGGTAAGGGAGGAGTAAAGAAAGGAGGATGTCAGAGAGAGGAGGGAGGATGAGGGAGGTAGGTTAGGGTGTAGGGATGGACAGAAGGGAAGAGGAAGATAATGAAGGATAAAGAAAAGGTCAGTTCCTCTTATGCCGACCCTCTACATGCCTCTTCATACAACCCCTCCCCTCTTTCCCTCCCCCACTACTCTACACTGTAAAGGCAATCAGTTAATGGGATGGGGGAGATGGGGAAGAAGGGGAAGAGAGGTGAGGGGAGGGTGATTGGACAAGTGGATAGATGGGAGAGGGGGAGGGGAGGAAAGGGAAGGGAAAAGGAGTGGGCATGATATGGTAAGAGCAGGTAGAAATTATGATTTCAGAAAAGAAATAGAGGTGGGAATTTAAATAGAGATGGAAGGAGGGAAGGGGTGCTCCAAAATCTCTGTCTGACTCTCCATCTCTCCCTCAGCTCTCTGACTCTCCATCACTCTTTTCTTCCAAAAATACAGTAATAATATAAATCACACACACACGCACGCACACGCATACACACAGACTGAGAGCACACACAGAGCCGCCCCCTCCCTGTATCAACATTGAGATCCTGCCTGAGGTTGACTGGTAACTTTGCTCTGCCTGGCTGGGTCTGCCTATCCACTGTACAGACAAGCTCTAACCTTTCACTCACACAAGCACACACACAAATGCACACACACGTGCGTACGCACACACACACACACACACACACACACACACACACACACATACACACACCCACACACACACACACACACACACACACTCACGCACACACACACACACACACACACACACACACACACACACACACAATTCAGAGAAAACAAACGAGAAAGAGAGACAGAGAGAGAAGCAGATGATCAATCTAGCATTTGTGCCTTGCATTGTGGGTAATGGACTAGAATAATTGGTGTCCAGTTGGTGGTTCTATGTCCATAGTGTGTATGAGTGTGCCAATTAGAACTTCTCTCTCTCTTTTTTTTGGGTGACATACCTGACAGCTGATTTGGGTATGGATCCATATACCAGTGAGCTGAGTCCTCTGTAAAGCCCCTTCACACCATGACCCTGTACTGTCTGCTTCACACAGTCACCTGAATGAAAATTACACACAGCACTAAATAAAAATCAAGAGGGACAGACACACATACAGCAACATTAAAACCACATTCTGAATAAAGTTTGTTTGAGTTGGTCTGGTGAAACAGGATTGAAAATGCAACATCTGCCTGCAGGCTCATTAGCAAGGTCTCAAATCCTCAGAGCTCCAATCAAGAGGAACCAGACAGACTGTGTATGTGTGTTTGTGTGTGTGTGTGTGTGTGTGTGTGTGTGTGTGTGTATGTGTGTGTGTGTGTGTGTGTGTGTGTGTGTGTGTGTGTGCGTGCGTGCGTGCGTGCGTGCGTGCGTGCGTGCGTGCGTGCGTGCGTGCGTGCGTGTGTGTGTGTGTGTGCGT
>NC_137690.1:15903065-15950565 GCF_963989245.1 Nansenia antarctica
AACAACGCAGTCACCGGTGATCACTAGATCAGTCCAATAGAATCTTTTCAGTCCCAGTCCACTGATCTAGATCTGTCTGGAGCCGGTTTGGACTATAGAGACACAACAAGCGACAAACATGTGTGTCCTCAGGCCACCAGAGGAAACATTTACAGCATGTAATTACCCGGTAACAAAGTAGCAAATAAAAGCAACTATATGGAGTATTGAAATCCTCAGTATTCATCATTTTAACACCCAAGATTGGCTATACGGTCGTCTGCTTACACTTACATGGTGCAAGGTAACCTAACCATGAGCTACTCTACCTGTGTTGTAACCCACTCTATCCTTCTACCAAGCTAAAGAAAAACATTTGGTGTTTAACAACTGTGGAATTTACATTCCAGTGTAATTTCAGGGTATCAATGAGAGGGAAGGAGGCACTCCAAAACAGTAAGCTGTCATTTCAGAAGAGGAAACACCCCAAAGTAATTGACTGCTTCCTAAAAATACAAGATTGGTGCGGGAAGATAAAGAAACATAGTCTGAATGAATGAATGAATGAATGAATGTTGTTGTTGTTCTAAGAGCAGAGCTAATAGACTCTGAAATACACCGTGATCGGGATTTGTCTTGTCACAGATCCAAGACTACAATACTCAAATGTAAGAACTGTTTGACTGGTCAGGAACCAGGTTGAATAGGACAATCTGATGAATTATTCAATAATTCAATCGATATTCAATAATCATTTTTAAAAGTATGTCCGTATGTTTTGGTGCAAGCATTCCAAACCTTGTTTTGTAATGAACACACAAACTGACAACAATGTCGCACATACGCACCAGTGTGCACTCGCACATTCCAGGCTTTGTGGTGGTGGAAGTCTCCGCTCAGTAGAACACATGACAGTTCTCATTCATTCATTCATTCATTCATTCAGGCACTCACCCCGCGGTGCAACACTACAGAAAACTAACTAACTAACTAACCAACCATGCAAATTAACATTGTATATAAACTGACACGTCACACTCACAACTGCAGGTAAGCAGACAAGTGAAAGTGGAACGATCGGAAGCAATGTTGCACTTTATTGCACGGGGCTTACTGCGCTCTGTAGAAGAGTAAGGAAGGAACGTGATGCTTAATATTCAGAAATGTCCAGTCAGCTGTTGCCATAACATTTGTAGGCCTATAGCCTTCAACAAAAAATGATCTATAAGCTTACCTGCTAAAATCGCCTTGCCTGGATGAGTTAATTTCGCTTTTGCTCCCGGTGCTGCCGCCGCCAGACACCTTGGTCTGTGAAAAGGGCTGACGAATTTGGTGTTTCCTTGCATTTTTATAATATAATTAAGATCTATCAACTCAAGCTGTTAAAGTAAGTCTATACTTTTACTTGACTCTTTACAAGTAGAATGATTACGCTCAATGCATAAGCCCCACACGTGAGGAGGCAGGGATGATCAGTTCTGCTGTGTGATGCTGATCGTTGACAGGGTGACTAACCTATAGACCTCCGCTGTGTCCTCAGTGGGTCGGAGCCAAGACGGGAATAAGCGCTGGAATAAAGGCAAGGCTGTCCCGGAGTAGAGAGAGGAGAGAGAGACGGGACCGTTTGGTTCCAAAACCAGGAGAAGGGCGGGGCTCTTTCGCTCTCTCTCTCTCTCTTTCTCTCTCGCTCTCTCTCTCTCTTTCTCACTCTCTCGGTAGGCTACACGTAAAAGCGTCAACGTCCTCACATCCGAAACTCGAGGCGACTGCGAGATCCAATTTGCTAAAGAGATGTAAATTAAAGTCGCTTCATCTGATCCGATAGCGTAGCAGCACCATATCCCGTCCCTCATTGAGAGATGTGGACAAAGGCGCCTCAGTCCCTAAAGCCATCAATCAAAACCAATCGTTCCCCCCAGTGACATCCCCTTGTATCCTTGGTTACATCCAGAATAGGTCATTTCTATGTTCTATTATAGCCTATTCATAATATTCCTTCCTATATCGAAACATTGATCACAATAATTATTTATTCTTCACCAAGTTTAATTAATGTATAACCATGTAGTGATATTCTCTCTCTAACATCTACACAACTTATTATACAAAAAACAGGTGCATAATATATTCAGCTGGATTCCAGCTCATATCAGAACAGGTGTTGAACATCTCTCTCTTCCTTGTACCTGGGATTAGGGCACTGCCAAGTGCAGGAGGATGCTCCAATGATCCAGGGTCAGTTATGCTCATCATTTTGGACAGGTGAGGAGTCTGTGCCAGCCAGTTTGTGCTCTAACCAACTTGTCTTGCCAGACTTTGCAGTAGCTTACAGTCGCTTGCTTCCCTCTCCCCGTCTCCTCTCCTTCACCTGAGACGTGACATCCCAGATCTGGATCTGGACAGGTCGAAGGACACTTCTGATCAATCAAATGACCTCACATCCTGTGTTCAGTCCAGATAAAGGAGAGGCCAGTTTTTTTGCTGTTTTATGCAATGCATCTTCCACTACTGTATTAGGGTGATCACCTTCCACTGATCAAAGCACTGTCCACTGACTCACACACCTTTGTTCTCTCCACACCATTGCTTAGAGTAATGTCAAATAATAACTACAGCCAGACGATGCGTGTAAACTTTATTCATCCTTCAGAAAGCATGACTTGTGCAGATAGGGGAGTGCTTGTACACAAACGTTGTTTTCCCTATGAATCCCAAATCCAACGTTTCTACATTGTTGGGGCACAGCTCAGGGTCCAGTGAAGAATCAGTGGACAGATTTAATCATAGTCCCTGGTGTTTTCCAGAACATTCTCAATGGCCGCTTCAACAGAGAGTACAGTAAACACACCCCGAAATCATCACTTCTGCAAGCAATCGTGCTGAGGAACTTTAATGTTTGTATTCTTCTCTTTTTGTATTTTGTTTTTTTCTTATAAAAAAGTCATTATAATGCTTAGGACTACAACAATACACTATAGACAATAGATACGGTATGGTATTTCATAATATTGGACTTTCTTTGATTAGTTAGGTATCTTAAATTATACACTGTTATCGGTACATTTATGAATACTTTAAACCACTGGCACAGGGATATACTGTATGTTAGTTATATTCCCTAGTACATTTTTATTATTAATCTGTGTGATATTGGAGTTTCTTCACCATTCTATCAGTTGATGTCAGAAGTGAGACAGTAAAGGCTTCAAAATACATTGTTTAGTTTTGACGCAACATAGGTAATACTTATATTATGTGTAACATGGAAATTGTGCTCCTGGTTGCATTGTTACAGCATTATAATTTGGCAGCACATGCAGACAACAGCACATAGCAGGGTTTTTTTCTCTTTCTTTTTTTTAAATTTCACATGTCCTCAGTGACCAACACCACCACCACCATCATCATCATCATCATCATCATCACCACCACCACCACCACCATCATCATCATCATCATCATCATCAAACTCCAGAATCCAGTACCATTAATCACAAGTTGACCACAATGTCTATTTGGACATGGTTATTATGGGTTAAGACTGCAGCTTCCAGAAACTGTCAGGTGGAGAATATCTGTGTTGTCAACAGATCTCTTCATGCTGTAGAGACCATCCATACAGTATACCGTAACCTCAATAACTAGTGTTCTTAGTCCACATGGGGCCATCAGAAGAGTGGCCTCTAAAACACTTGGTACCTGTTTTAATGGGGGAAACAAAAACTCTATTGCACAGAAACAGTCTCTTAAACAAAGCATGAGATAGTCATGACACAAACATGAACAATGACCCCAGGTTTGACACCTCCTCCAGTATAAGGCCTTAGCAGTGCTCGATGCTGTGCCACCCCCCCCGACCCCTCAGGAACAAAGTCTCTTCGTCGTCATCATCAGTGCTGTATTTCATCTTTAGAAAAACAATACTCATTTTAAAAAGCTGCTCTATGGTTAACACAGGAACAGTAGTTGAATACTTGGACAGAGAGTGGTACTGTAGCTATATTGCATGTCATCTTTAGTTATTTTCTCTAGGAGCTAAGAGCTTCATGCTGTGCAGTGATGGGTGGGGTTGTTCAGCCTCATTGGGTGGCGTCCATTAGCCTTGTTGTCTTCCTCCTTCGTTGAAGAGGGATTGGGTTGAGAGAGGGGAGGGAGGGCCGCAGGGATGGAGAGTAGATGTCTTTACGGGTGGAGGTGAGGTATGGTGTGGTGGGGGGGGGGGTATCCTTTGTCCTCTGGAGTAGGCAGAGAGAGGGGCAGGGATTTGTCAGGGTGGGGAGAAAGGTGGGAGTGGCAGATGGGACTTCAGGGCATTGATGGGCTGGGTAGGACACAGAGCAGCAGTGCTTCAGGTTCATGTTCAGGGTGTGTGTGTGTGTGAGGGGTTTGGGTTGGGGTGTGTCGGGGTATTGAGACCCCCAGTGCAGGTCCTACAGGTCTACATGGTATAGCCGTAGGGGGGCTGGGTGGGGTAGCCTGGGGCAGCATAGCCGTAGCCTGGGTAGCCTGGCTGGGGAGCCACTGGAGCAGCACCCGCAGTCAACATCAGCTGCTGACCTGCATGTACGTACACACACATGTATGTATATATATATATATAAAGAGAGAGAGAGAGACAGAGAGAGAGACAGAGACAGAGACACACACACACACACACACACACACACACACACACATACGCTTTACTTCTGGCCTATGAAAAAACACATTGCACAAAATATTGTTTCGATTTCATCATAGTGAACTTGTGGGTTTGTAGTTTTGTACTGCACATTCTCTGAGAAACCTACCAAACACTATGGGGTTGGGCTCGGTCACCTCTTCCTCCGTCTTCCTTTGGCTTTCTGACTCCTCCAGTTTGTCCACCTTGAGGAGAGAAACCAGTGGTCAGAAACCAGTTAGCAAACACACACCCAACAGGTGTGCTCTCACTTATACAAAAGTGAGGGGCATTTTCTGTGTTTTTAAACTGCAAACAATTATGATTTTCTTTCCTGGTGGCCATAGAAAACTAGAAGACTTTTACCATAAGGGGAGCCATAATATAATAGATTCATTTGTAGACTATCAAGGTAAATGTACACACCTTTGACATACTGTTCTATACAGTGCGCCTATCCTATCATACACAAAATACTACACACTATGTACACTATGCACTACACCTACCACACTGTACATACATACATACATACATACATACATACATACATACATAGTGCACCTATAACTACAGTGAGGAAGTCTTGCAGAGAAGATGCCATGCATGCAGATTTTGTGAGTATCTCTTCGACAGCTTTCTGTACAGTGAGGAGGCATCTTTATTCTATTAGCAGGACTCTATAAAGAGGGGTTCCATATTAGCATTTTGTTGCCTATTCTGTCGAAGGAAAGCTCAGTCCATGCCAAGATGCGGACACTCCATTTTCAACCAATCCTTGCGTCTCGATTATAAACATACATTTAAAATCAGAATTCACACATGCTTCTAGTACAGCTCCTGCTTTTTGTGCTCCTATTGAAAAACCCCAACAGCCCCTCTAAAGCAGTTTTATTAAAAGGTATTTTTCTGGGTTTCTGGCATGCTTCTCTTTTTTATTAGTCCTGAAAATACAAGTGCAAACCACGCTCATCAGCTACGCAGCAGTTCTGCTAACCTATCCCAGGCTTGTGACGACATGTAACGAGCTACGGTAAATGTTGTTTTAATGTTGCTAGCTAAAGGTGCAGGGATAATTTCAGGCAATGGTTTAGTGTTGAAAACAGCTTAACAAACATATAACAAGCAAGGTTTCTGATGTATTCAAGTGAAGTAGACTCAAATGGCTGAACTGAAGTCATGAGAATGATCCAAATTTGTAGTTTTTCCATTTAGAATCTTGTGCTTCTGAACAATAACTGTAAAGATGTGTTCATTGTTCGTTTACAAAAAAATCACAATGTCAGGAATACAAAATAAACTAACAACTGAGTGTGAATGGTAAGATAAAAAGATCAAGTAGTCTAGAGTGGAGTAATGAGAGTATAAAGGAAACCTCCTCTGATAATTACAATGTGTGATACTACAATAAACTAATTGGGCTCTATAAGGGGGACAGAGGGCTGTTTCTTGTGTACCAAGGGAATCAAGGCTCTAGGTAGGACATAATTGGCATCACAGTGGTACTGTCTGCTTGGTGTTAATGTAAATATTACTACTCCTAGGACTTAACAGAAGATCGCAATTCCAGTCCTCAAGGGCTACAGTGACTACTGTTCCTTCCCCAGAGTTTTATTCAACCAAGCAAGTGAACAGACTATCGAGAAAGAGAGAGAGAGAGAGAGAGAGAGAGAGAGAGAGAGAGAGGGGAGGACTGGTGCTGCAGACCTCTGATGTGTAGGATTACCATGTTAGACCTTCTAGATGTGTTAACCATGAGCAAGCAGTCTGGGCCGGGATGCATCTCAACAGTTCGGCTATCTCTCCTCATCCACTTTCATTTGCATTGGTCTGAGAGCATAGGATAGATCAAATTAAAGTATGTGGCACTTTGTCTCCCCCCCCAAATTGGTTCTGCCTATCCTTTGTTTTCAGATCAGTGCAGATGAAAGAGAAAGATGAGGAAAGGAGACAAAGAGAAGAAGCCACTTAAGGGTATAGAGATGCACCCCCATGGATTATAGGAGTTAGGGGAGAGATGTGTAGTGGGGTCAGGGAGAAGGGGGCATCCGTTAGGCCTGGGGTGGCTCATCCTGGCCCTCGAGAGCTACAGTGTGTGCCAGCTTTTGTTCCAACCCAGCACTTACATTTACATTGCATTTTAACCATTTAGCAGATGCTTTTATCCAAAGCGACTTGGAGTAACTTAGGGCTAAGTGCACACTAGTGGTGGTGTTCCCAGGTGGGACTTGAACTCTGACCTTCTGATCACCAGTCCAACTCACTATCCACTAGGCCACCACTACCCCTACCAGGCCACCACTACTCCACCACACTTACACACAAGCTAATTCATGGTCAGGATGGAAGGCTAGTTTATTATCTGAATCCGGTGTTAGTGCTGGGTTATAACAAAAGCCAGTAGACACTGTAGCTCTGCAGGATCAGGACTGGCCTCCCTCTCCGTTAGGGCATTCTCAGTCTACAGTCCATGCTAGGTTCCTACATCAGAAACCTAGGGTCTATGTTACAACAGAAAACAGACAGAACGAAAAAGAGATGGAAAAAAAGATAGCCAGAGACCGTCACCTTCTCCGCAACCTCATCAACCTGGAAGAGAACCCACAGAGATGACCTTGCATGACCTCACATGACTACAGGTCAAAGGTTACAAGTTGTCCAGATGAATTTTAACCAATTTATTTCAGAAGGAAATGTAAGCTTTTGAGAGGAAATTCTAATGTGAGCTTCCTCTAGAGGCCTTACGGTAATACAGTACTGACTGCACGCAGCACACTATTGACTATTTAAGCTTTCTTCAGCCTGTCTTAAATGTTTAATACCTGACAGAGAGAATGTCAGGAACTACTCTCCATCTCTTACAGGAAAAGACAGAGACAACCTATAGGAAATCAGTTGTGTTAGCAGGAAGAATGCCAGGGCAGGGTTCATTTTGTGCCAAAAAAATAAATGAAAATAAGAAAGCTTTAGTAGAGATTTTAGAATACTGTAATCATGTTTGTAAGCTCTCTTTACAGTAGATACAACATGACCCTACTGAAAAACACTACTCCTTCTAGTGTTTGGATGTGAGTAATACCTCTCCTCTTGAGAAGACAACTACTAAAGATACACTGTCTACAGCACAGACTGAGTAATGGACCAAAGTGAGCTATGAACACTATTTTTTGTATTTTCCATTAATAATATATGGTAAACTATCAATCAGATTTGCACTGTAGTCTCCACTGGTAGGAGTTTGGGCTTAGGATTTAGACCAGGACTGACCTTGGTGAGGTACTCTCTCATGACCTGGATGAAGTATGGCATGGCAAAGTCCACGATGTTGTGCCTCCAGGCCAGCTCCAGCACCACATCTGGGTGCAGCAGGTCGTAGGAGGCAAACAGACAGGCAGCGAAGCACTCCCTCCTCCCCTCCTCCAGGAACCACTGGAGCAGAGTCTCAGCCAGCTCCGCTTCCTTTGACTCTGCAGCGTACAGCATCGCATCCTGTGATGCGCACAGACACAGACACACACACAGACACACACACAGACACACACACACACACAGCAGAAGAGGGATGGGTGGACTGATTAGTTTATTGATAGAAAATAATTAAGTAAAAGGTTCATTCTATTCTATTTTCCGTTCACTTTACTTTATTGGCCTAAAATTGGCCAGGAATCTTGAGCTCATTGAGCTTGAATCTAATTCCCACCAGCTCCAACATAGCTAAACATTGCCACCTATAGGTGAAGCAGTTACTGTGTCATATTGTTGTGAAAAAGTATCTCTGCTCCAATATGTCTATTTACCATCTCCATGGAGCCATGGCTTACCTTATAGAGCTTGTCCTTCTTGCAGAGCTCCACGCTCTGTCTCCAGCGGTTGTTGCCCTTGTAGAGGTAGGCAGCGATGCGCCTGAACTCGATCAGCTCGTGCTTCTCCAGTCTTTGGGCCAGGCCGATGGTATCAAAGTTATCATATGCATCGATGGAGGCTCTCAGACCCTAAACATAGACAACACAAACACAAACACAGTCAGGCTCACCTCACCATGCAGAACTATAGTTTACAGTTGAGTTTAGTTTCTGATACCAAAACAGTTCCTCAGTCAAACAGACCCATACCTGGTAGTCCTCCTCCTCGGTCAGTAGGTTGTTGAGGGCCTCGTTGACTCCCTTGTTGTTGTGGCTCTGCACCGACCTCAGGTAAGGCTTTACTAACTTCAACTGGTTCACCTGGACGGACGGACGGACGGACACACACACACACACACACACACACACACACACACACACACTTAGTGTTAAAGTTAACCTTTAGGGAAAACAAAATAAAGTAAATAAAGTGGCAAACATTTTTGTGTCTTATTTCTGACAGGCTAATAGAGAAGGGCTGTGCCCAGTGTTCTGACTGCCTGCTCTCTGACTGGTTACCTTGGTAAAGAACAGGACTGCTCGGCTGTGGTCTAACCGTGGGGACAGTATGGTCAACAGGTCGTTCATAAGGATGGGCTTGAAGTCCAGGTAGAACTGCAGGGCTTTATAGTACAGCTCCACATTAGCAACCTGGGGGGGAAATCACGCGACACGCACACTCAGCAGTCAGATATATATACATCTAACATGTCATGGCTGAGTTGAATTCCTGAAATAAGAGGATAAGAGGATAAGATAAAAAAAATAGGATAGAATGAATAAATGGCTTAACTTGAACTGATTTTTGTGCTAACTGGTAATGTCATGTTACCTTGGCGATGATGTCCTTGAACTGTCCTTCCTTCCATGCGTCTGTTGGGTGTGACATCATCGTGAGGACAGAGTTGTCAAACTCCTCGTATTTATCATACAGGAACACAAGCTCCGCCCACAGGTGAGACTGTTCTGCTGCACGCAGCACCTGATTGGACAAGACACAGGAAGTCAGGTCTCTGATACAGTTACGTAAACGTTCTCACACAGACAGACAGACAGACAGACACACAGACAGACAGAACCTTAGGGATGTTGACTCTGGACCAGAAGAGCTCCAGGTGCTCCCTCATTTTCTGGGGTTTGAATTTGGAGTAAAGGATGGCCAGCTCGGTGAACATGCCCATGTGTGCACGCTCCAGGCCCAGGGCAGCCTCCAGCAGAGCGATCAGCTCCTCATAGTAACCTCTGTCTTGGTAGTAGCTGATCAGGTCCTCCAGCTCGTCAGCATGGATGACGATGTGGAGACCACAGATCTGGGCCAACCGGAACTCCTCCCCGTCCACACACGCAAAACACACCTGAAAGAGAGGGGGGGGGGGGGGGATTATTTGAGTCCAAAGGCATCATTCTTGACTGATAAAATGATAGATCTACTATAACGTAATGCCAGTTCTAACCAATCAGACAGTCTGGTAGTGATGTCATGGTTAATCGTGTGTGTGTGTGTGTGTGTGTGTGTGTGTGTGTGTGTGTGTGTGTGTGTGTGTGTGTGTGTGTGTGTGTGTGTGTGTAGATGTACTGTACCTCCTTCCAGGTGCGGGTGCTGTTTGCTTTCCTGGCACTGTCCACAGCCGCCTGGTACTCTCCTAGGTGTACCAAGGTAGATGCCAGGCGGGCAAAGTTGGACACATTGTTATACAGCAGCTTGGCAGCATCGTACATCCCCTCCTCATAACATCTATCTCCCACCTACACAGAGATAGAGAGGGAGGGAGGGAGGGAGGGGGGAGATGGAGAGGGGTCAAAGCAGAGAGCAAAAAAAGAACATCAACATACCTACATTAGCATAATATGACAGACAGCTAATTCTAATTGTGAGTTGGACAGTATCCTCACAATATCAACCGATACACATACAGAATGCTTCATCACTCGCCTGTTGTATATGAGCGTTGTTGGGGCCACTGACAAACTCCTCTAGCTCTGCCAGGCGGTTGGTTTTGGCCAGCGCAAAGATCAGCTCTGTCTCTACGTACGACTCCCTGGCCTTCTTACGAGCCATCTGAAGAAACTTCACCAGGTCCTCCCAGTTGTCTACACACAGACACACCCAGACACACACACACAGATAATTTACCTTCAAAATGATGAGATGATTATGAAACTGTAGAAACACAATACACTCAGCCCCTCTCTCTAGGGTGGGTTATGACAGGTGAGATAACATGAGGGCTTACTGTTCTTGCTGGCAGCATTGACCACCTCCATGTAGGCTGAGGGGTCATCAGCTTTGATGTAAGAGTCGATGGCCTCTTTGACCAGGTCTCTCTGGAGCTGTGCTCTGGCCAACTGGCTCCACACAGAAGGCTCGTTACAGCGCTCCGCAAACTCATAGGCCCGGTCCAGGTTTCCAATGTGCTCGATCAACACCTACAGACAGAGGGGGAAATCAAGACGTGTCGAATTGGTGAAGGTGGCTGAGGTGAGTGAGAGTGTGTTTGTGTGTGTGTGTGTGTGTGTGTGTGTGTGTTTTGTTTACCTGAATAGCAGAGGTGTTGACATCAAACTTCTTGAAGATGGCGAAGGCCTCCTCAAACAGCTCGTTGCTAATGGCGATGTTAGCGATGTCGGGGGCGTCGTAGTTGTCCAAGCGGTTGATGTACTCCATCACACGAGTACGGTCTGCTTTGATGGCTGTCAGAATCAACAGGTTCTGGAGGTTTCTGAAGGAGCAAAGAGAGATAGGATAGATTTGTGTGTGTGTGCGTGCGTGCGTGTGTGCGTGTGTGTGTGTGTGTGTACGTGAGAGAGAGAGAGAGAGACACACTGACCGGTGCTCGCTGAAGACTGAGTTGTCCAGTACAATCTTCTCCAGTAGTTCTATCAGCTCATTGGGCAGGTCTGCTGTCATAAAGGCTTTTACTGTGACTGACACCTCCTCTGGGTCCTGGGTCTCCGACAGGGCTGTCTGCACCACCTGAGGTAGAGCAGAGGAAATACAGGTAACCACGTGTTAAACACAAACAAGTCCATTTAACTACCACAACTACAGTATCCCTGTACGCATCACAGCGGGGTAACAGCATGTAACCTACCTGGTCTATGAGTTGCCGCCTGTACGGGTTGTTCTCCTCTAGAACAGTGGCCCAGAGTTCTGGATCTTTCCGTCGTACCAGATAGCGAGCCTCACTCTTGAACAGGGAGTTCTCGTTGCACACCTACAACAGACGACAAACTCATGAGCTCACTGTTTTTTTTCTGCAGAACGAGGCACGGAATCCAACTGAAGAACACAGTCCATCAACAAACAATAGGTCAGCTCTCTCAATGTGTCAAGGGTGAACGTCATGATAAGCCTGTGAATTACTTAATCCATCCACTAACAAACCAACACACACAAGCTACCAGAATACCTATGAATATGTGACAGCAGCTGGTGAAACCAGGAACAAGTCGGCAGCCGATCAAATGTTCAGACTTTTATTAAGAAAAATGTAAATAAATTTCAACGTTGTTGAAAAATCAATGACACACTCACTAGTGAACTAACTCAGCTTGTTTTGCGAGCCTGCTAACAAGTAGTGTTATAGTTAACTAGGTAGTAGTGGGGATTACTCACCGAATACATTGCATTGCAATATTTTGGCTTGACTAGTGAGTGTGTCATTGATTTTCAACAACGTTGAAATGTATTTATATTTTTCAAAATAAAAGTCAATTTGATTGGTTGCCGACTTGTTCCCGGTTTCACCAGCTGCCGTCACGTGTGTACATGCGTGTGTGTGTGTGTGTGTGTGTGTGTGTGTGTGTGTACAGGAATGACATCTGACCTTAATGAGATCTAGATCACACTGCCCCCTCTCGTAGGCCACACAGGCCAGGTGGGGGTCTCGTTTCTCACAGTAACGTCCCACCACAGCGCTGTCATAGAACGTGTTCTCCTTCAAGAAGCGCTCTGGAGTGTTGTTGCTGTCAATGTAGATCTTAGCCAGTGCATTGTGGGTCGCCGGCTCTTCGCAGCCCTCGTGGATACGAGACTCCAGCCACGGCAACAACAGTTTCAACCTGGGAGAGGTACCACCAACCTTTACGTTGTCATTGAATATCGAACAGCATGCCATGTAAGGTAAGTTAAACCTATTATATTACAGCAATCAAACACACACACACACACACACACTACCTGTTCCTCTTCTCCACCTCAGCCACCAGTTCGTCAGTAGAGAACTGTCCTTTGACCACCATGATCAGGTTCTTAATCACATCCTCAGCACAGTCCACATCCAGCAGACCTCCTATCACTACAGGCAGACGACTGGGGTTCACCTAAATACACACACACACACACAATGTCAAGAAAGACCAACCTTTAATTCAACCCATCATTTTGTCTTCATGTAGTGCGGTTAGCTCCTACCTTCTGTACGTAGATCTCAATGTATTTCTGGAGGGTGTTGCGGTAGAGGTAGAGGACCAGGTCGTGGACAAAGTCAAAGCGGTCACACACGATGATCAGAGGAAGCTGGTCTGTTAGCTTAGCTTCCTAACGGGGGAGAAGAACACAGGAGGAGGTCAAGACTGTTGTGCTTGTTAGTGAACAGAGCTGGAAGTGTGAACTTGTGTACACAATAATGAATGAAATTGTACTGCATGGTAGTATATTGAAAGAAACCTACTGTATACGAAAAAAGAAAGTCTAATCTGGTTCTCCTCACTTCAAAATAGTAATCATGTGTATTACTACAGAACTACTAACATTAGAGGATGTTCCCTGCACAGTGCTAACTTGCAAAGTTATACATTCTGTACAGTACTACTAAAGTTACAAATACAGTTTTACCTTGAGGAAGTTTTTAACTCTCTCTGGGTCATAACAGTTGCTCTCTCGGCAGATCCTCTCCACCTCTTTGATCTGGCCAGTCTTACACGCGGCCTGAATGTACTTAAAATGGACATCAGGGTCCTGGCTGAAGTTCACGATGGACCCCAGAAAGTAGAACAACCCTTGGAGAGAAATGAGAGAGATAAAACAAAATGGACGGCAGCATCTTCATTCAGTCATGTACAGACAACAGCAAGCGACAGATTTAAAAACCGAGGTAAGAGGTGCAAGCCAATAACAACGTTTGTTTTCCATTTGAATATGTTTCTTCCCTGTTTTGTTCGTGCCTCATGAAATACTACCTAGGTACAGTAATCTGCCATTTTTATGTTATGTTTTTAGAACATAAAAGGACCCAGGCCAATCTCAGACCCCTTCGAGACCAAACCCAACTCCAGGCCCCACCCTGGCCCAAACCCCAGGCCCCACTCTGACCCAAACCCCACATCACCCCTCCTCATGTGGTACCTACCCTCGTAGCTCTTGAAGGACTCAAAGAGTTCCACCAGCGCTTGTGTTCCCAACTGTTCATGGTATTTAGATGCCACCTGGACGCACAGCTGCAGGTTCTGTCTGATGTTAGCTGATAGCATGGCCCGCAGGCACTCTATGGAGTCCTCTACTGAGAGGGCACCAAAGAAGTTCACCAGCCACTACAGGGAGGGAGAGGTGAGGAGAGGAGTTAATACACACACAATAAGGAGAGAGATTCAAATAAATACACACACACAAACACATACCTCTGGGTTGAGCAGATGTGTGTGTACGACAGCTCGCTTGATATCGAACAGGTCCGTGTAGTGTTCCAGAGCTCTCTGGAGCAAACCGGCCTTCTCGCAGAGCTGAGCAATGTGTGCACGGTCGTAGTGGGTGAACATCTGGTTCCCGAGGATCGCGTCTGCTACCTAAACATACCCACATTAACACAGTTATGAAACATCAGTCATCCATATTACTTGTTACAGATTGCAGCTAGAATCTGTGTGTGTGTGTGTGTACGTGTGTGCGCGTGCGTGCGTGAGTGCGTGTGCGTGTGAACATGCATGCGTGTGCGTATACCTGTGGCGCGTGTATAAGGTTCATCTCCAGTAGGCGTGTCTGTAGGTGTCCCTCCGCTGGTAGGTTGTTCTTCAGAGCATCCAATAGGAATGAAGTACACTGCTGGATGAGATTCCCCTCCATGAACACGTCCACTATCTACGGATCAGGAGAGAGAGGGGGGGGGGGACATGAACAGCCAATCGCTAGGTAAAAATGTGTAGCAATGAGGTGTTAGTGAGTGTTACTTTGACACCTAGTGTATATCTCTGGGTAGGAAACCATCTCACATTTTTGCTTGAACAAGGCCTTCGTCTTATCTTCACCCATTTTTGCTATCTGAAATGTTTGCTTGAACAAGGCCTTCGTCTTATCTTCACACATTTTTGCTTTCTTAGGCACGCATGCCCATCTGTTTAGGGTTTTTCGGACCAGTTCCTGGTCTCCACTAGCAGTAAATAAGCCTATAATACTTTCCCAGAACCTGGAACCTCATCAGGAGAATGAAGATACAGTTCTGCAAACTGATCTAAGGTCAGTTTTGTACATTTCATCCTGAAAGTTCAGGACAGGGGAGGAGGAGGGTAAGCTGACCCTAGATCTATACCTACTAGGGGGGTAACTTGTACCCCAGTAAGCCTGTGGGGAAAGCTGATATGTCCTTATAAGGGGGAGAGGTCACTGTCAGTGAATTCCTGGCATTGCTTCCCCATCTGGAATAACAAAAAGGTTTCCACACTGGACAGAGTGTGTGTGTGTGTGTGTGTGTGTGTGTGTGTGTGTGTGTGTGTGTGTGTGTGTGTGTGTGTGTGTGTGTGTGTATGTGTATGTGTGTGTGTGTGTGTGTGTGTGTGTGTGTTGCATGCGAGGGAGTAAGAGAGAATGTGAATGAGAGTGTAAAGTCTCCACATGTGTGAATGTGTGTTACCTGGTTGATATTGGCCAGCGGCTCCTCGTCTTGAACCAACATCTGAGCAAACTGCAGACCCTGGTCTGGACTGACCCGCATCACGTTCCTCAACAGGAACACCCAGTCTGGGGTGTAGCCCACCTAAAGAAAACACAAATTCAAGGTGCAAGAACTTAGTAGTGATTTAATTACCTGTTGAAAATTAACTATCAAATTCCAGACTAAAAGCATTTGATTTGAGAGAAAGCTCTCTGTACCTTCTTAGCATAGAGCACTATCTTCTGGAACTGTCCCGTCTCAGCGAAGCACTGGATCACCTTGGTGGGCACATTGGCTCTGAGATACACACTGAGGGCTAGAGTGGGGTCTGCAGCCTTCACCAGGTCACCCAGCTCCTCAGAACACTCCAGCTGGAACACACACACACACACGCACACGCACACGCACACGCACACGCACACGCACACGCACACACACACACACCTCAGTAAGCCTATGGTGAAATGTGCACTACACAGTACCTATTAAACATAACATGCGGGCGGTAATGTTACCCTTTTTTAGTCCTCCAATACTGCTAAGGGGTAATGTCTGGGGGTCGTTTTCAGAGTGGGTCTAGGAATGTGTGTGAGCTGTGTGAGAACTTGCTGATAAGGAAGGACGCTTGTTACTCCGTGCTCCTACCTTATCCTCCTTCAGCCATTTCTCCAGCAACTGCTTGCGTCCTTGCTGTAGAACCGGTCTGCACAGCTCCAGAGACTCAAACTTGTTGAGCTGGCCCTGGTCCAGTAAGATGCCAAAGTACTGCAGCAGAGGGGAGGCCTGGCCCGGCTGGGCCGGAACACTCTGGAACTTACGGATGGTCTCAGCTGTACGCAGGATACCCTACACAGAACAGACGGGAACATTCAAATGCCTTTGGTTTGCACAATTCAATATGGTTGCTAAATCCAGACTGAAAAAATCCGTCTGAAATCCAATTCCAACTTACAAAAGATGCAAATACGCAAAAAAGGATGATCCATTGAAATACTGTGTTATTGTCCCCTACACTGACACAAACACTAACCCCCGACCCCCATATGCCCCTCTGTCTCACCTTGGGTGCGGAAGAAGCCACCTTGGCAGCCTCAGAGTAGCTTCCTGCAGCGAACAGTGTGTTAAACTTCCTGGCAAACAGCTCCTCTGCCCCAGCAAGGTTGGACCTCACAGCCATCCTCAGGCCCAGGTCTGGGTTCTGGAGGACGTTGGTGGCATAGTTGACAATGTTCTCCTCCTCCACGCACACTGACAACACCTGGGGAAGAAGGAGGACAAAGATAAGAAGGAATGAAGGAAGGAAGGAGACATTTAAAGGAATATTCCAACAGAGGGCCTGTCAGAGCAGACATTCAGTTTGGTAGTATTTGGATGGCTTTTATTTCTGTACCGTCCCATCTCGTTCTACCTGTGGGCTACGTTCTCACCTGTCCCTTCTTGTTAACCCCGATGATGCCGGAGGTGGGTTCGTGGGCTGCGGTGACAAAGATGGTCTCAGCGCTGATGCGGTTCATGTAGATACACACTCCTGACTCCAGGTCGTACAGGTGGATGTAGCCGTACTTAGTAATCAGGTAAATCACACCATGCTTGGTACCAATCTGAGGAGAAAGTCAGGGCAACATCCATTACTTCTCAGGTGGTAAGTCAAAAAGACAAATCCAACACAGATAGGGTTCCGACTAATTAATTTAAAAAAAAGTTAACATTGCTGACAAGGTTTTGCCTGTTGCCTGGTTACCTGCATGGCCACAGGGAAGTCTGTTTGGGCTTCGGGAGGGAAGAACACGTCAACCGCTTTCTTAGTGAAGGGCTGGTTCCCCGTAGCTGGCTGACCCACCTCTATGATGTGGAGCTGGAGCGCAATAGGACCACACACATTCATACACACAATTTCAGAAAACAGGCATTTTCAGGCGTGTCAGTACTAGGCTGTAACAGAATCCTGTGGGACATGCATAGACCACACATGGCCTACATCATATACAGTGCTGCATATGTACATAACACTCTTCCCTCACCTTGCCCCCGGCCTGGGAGCGCACAGCGAAGCAGAAGAGGGTGGAGTTGTTGGCATTTCCCTCCACCTTGAACTCTCCGAAGGCTGCAGCGTGGCCCTCGATTGGCTGAGACACCTTCCTGTCCACAGAGTACAGCTGCATCGCACCCACCACACGGTTTTGCTGAAGGAAAGGGTTGGGAGAGAAAGGTGGGGGGGAGGGGGGGGTAATGAAGATGTGGCAATGAAGCATCTTTCTTGAGGTGTGTGTGTGTGTGTGTGTGTGTGTGTGTGTGTGTGTGTGTGTGTGTGTGTTAGGGTTGGGTGGTGTAAACATTTTTAAACCGTTAAACCGTCTCCAAATTAAACTGCGGTTTATGGTATCATGACGATCATTATTATTTTCACACAACGATAAAAATGATGTTTGATACATGTTACAGTTTCATTCTCTGAACATCAGAAACAGAATAGCAAACGTTAACAACATCTATAAAGCTACACATATAAAGCTTGAGTGCAAATACAGACGGTAAAAAAAAGCAAGCACATGACATTAATTCTACGGAGTCTGTCAACCAACTGTCAACCATCAATTAAAATGGCTACAGCATCCAGTACACCTAGCAAATAATAACAAAATAACAATAAATAACAAAAATGGCAATAACGAAAATGGGCATAAAAGCGTATCCTACAACGTTCTTCAAGCCTATTCTAGGTTTTTCAACAGAAAAACAAGCATGTTTTGTACAGGTTTCAGCAGGGCACGTGTCTGGGCACACATGGCAAAGTCTCTTGTTGTTTATCGTTACACTATCATAAGAAAGTTCTTATAGCTGCGCTCCTGTTGTTCCAACAGCTCTTTATAGAAAATGTTCTGCTGTTCAATCAGCTCACGCACCTTTGTTATAGTCACATCGTCCTCGAGTCTGTCTCTATTCCTTCAAGTTTGGTATAGTTCAAAGGTTATTAGGTCCTCAGGTGTAAATATTTGATGAAAAAATTATAGGACAAAACAGTAATCCAATGTCACTCGTAGATCAGCGAGAATTACAGCGTATAGAATGTAGCTAGAACGTTACATTCAAAAAGTTTGTTGACAGCTGTAAACAGGCACGCACGATACGGTCTGAGTGGAAGTCACGTGAATGGAAGAGGAAGTGGAGGGAAGACTTTTCTCACAGGTTATTTATTTGATTATTTTGTTTACAAAAAGTTCTGTCATCACTTTCATAGCATCTTCAATTTCTCACACAGACAGTGGTGCTGGACAAACACTTAAGGCGTTTATTTTATAAAGCAATTTATGACGATGAAAAAAAAAAAACGTTGCTATTTTCGAAAACCCAACCCTAGTGTGTGTGTGTGTGTGTGTGTGTGTGTGTGTGTGTGTGTGTGTGTGTGTGTGTGTGTCTATAGTACCTGTGCTGAGATCCCTATCAGCAGTAGCCACTTCTGCTGCTCGTCCGTTCTGTAGTTTATGATCTGGCAACCTGCCAGGCTGGCATGCCGGTCAAAGACTTTAATTGGCTGAGAGTCGCCCTCCATGCTCCAGTGGTAGACAGCCGTGTCGGTCACCAGGGCAACTGTGTTGAGAGAGATCCATTTCCAGAACATGACTTCCTCTGTCATGGTGTGAGCCTTGACCTTACTCTTCATCTCGATGTTGAAGATCTGCAAGGTCTTTGCAGCTGAATGGAGGGAGGTAGAGAAAGAAGAGAGTGAGATATAACAGTATCCATCTTATAACAAAGTTCCAAACATGACTACTCTAAGCAAGGAGCCCTCAGTGATAACTGCCTGTAACTAGGAGCTCCGTAGATGTCAGGTCAAGAAAGAGGGGAAAGTTAGAGAAAGCACTTAACCACTGAAAGTATCTATCAGATCTTGGCAGGTCTAAGTCCCACATCCTTGGCACAACTGAGCGCACCGCAGAGTTAGTGGGCTTTTTCCAGATGACATAAAACACTGGTCTTCTGTGAGAGACATAATAGAATCAGGGTTGCTGTCTGCTTCTAAATTGCTATTCTTGTCTCTGGCTCTCTGAAAGGAATGAGTGAAAATGAGGCACCAGCTATTACAAACCTCCCCTCTCAAGACCTATGTGTGTGTGTGTGTGTGTGTGTGTGTGTGTGCGTGTGCGTGTGCGTGTGTGTGTGCGTGTGTGCGGTTTGGCATAAGTGAGATCAATAACGGAAGTAAGGGAGGCCATTTTGAGATTAAACATGACTGCAGTGAGAGGGCAGGACGTACACCTGTCTTTGTGATTCAGTGTGAGGCCAACAACACATACGGTACACACACTTACATGAGGATATGATCAGGACATACCTGGTATGCTGCAGAGAGATCTAGAGATGGAGATTTCTGCCTCTCATCTCTTTCAAGCACGCACACACGCACACACACACACACACACACACACACACACGCACGCACACACACGCACACACACACACACGCACACACACACACGCGCACACACACACACACACACACACACACACACACACACCTACCTAACGTCTTCCAGTGTGCTGTGATATCTGATGATGCATACCACACACAAAGTCTGCATACTGTACAACAGATCATGCTTACACATGTATGGTTCTCATAAAAGTATGTGTTTGGGGTTCAGTTTAGGAACCTCAAACTGATAAAGTCTTATTCAGAGTTTGAATTCAATCAGATTCTGAATTGTGTGACTGCCCTTTAGAGTTTAGAGTTTTCAAACAATTCCAAAGGTGAGTGTGAGTGTGTTGGGTACTGGACAGAATGTTAGAACACCTGAGTTTAGTGCAATAAGAGAGGGAAGCTTTTATGAGAGAGACATGACCACCAAGACATAGACAGACAAAAAGAGGGAGAGAGAGAGAGAGAGAGAGAGAGAGGAACTCACCATCTAAGAAAGGATAGAAAGCAAGGGAAGGAAAGCAAAGAGTCACTCAAAAGAGGAAGAGAGCAGAAAAGAGAAAGGGGGCAGAGACAGACATACCACATAAACAGAGGGCGTAGAGAGAGAGAGAGAGAGAGAGAGACACTCACCATCTGTTAGAGGACAGAGGGCAAGAAAGCCAAGAGTCAAAAGAGACAAAGGAAGTGAGAGAAATAGAGAAGGAAAGAGGGAGAGAAATAGATGTGAAAAGCCTGGAGAGAAAGTATCAGAAGAGGAATGGTATAGAGAGACAAAAGCACTTGTTTTTGCTCTAAAGGACACAAGGGCAGAAAATCGATTTACCTGACCTATTTAGTACACTTTAGGCAATATGTCTGAGTGCACTCTCCATATTTAAAGCATCAATAAAATGCATTATGCATTATAGCAGAGATATATCCCACCTAATTAACAGCTAGAGTCAAATTAACTATGATATAAATTAATACCATGCATGGTAAAATAGACCGATTCATTGCTGGGAAAAGAAAATACAACAGTCCATTAAACCAGTGGAAACTGTTGTTTCATCAACAGTGCTCTTATCTAGTGGCTCACTGATTGGACATTGAGGTGGTGAGGTCATGATGACGTCATACCTTTGAGGGCGATGACCTTGCTGGCAGGGTTCATGATGGCGCTGTCAGCAGAGATGGGTCGTCTAATGGGGTTGGTGGGGTCCGACATGTCGATGATGACCACCTGGTTCTGCTCCCCGACTTTCTCTCTGATACAGATGAACTTGTCTGACTCCATGGTCAGGTAGCTGAACCCGATGTTGGCCGGGTTCACTCCCAGGTTCTGCAGCTGAAGCCAAACAGAAACAGAAAGACCTCTCAGTGTACTGCGGTTCAGAGGGAATGATATCAATGTTGCCTCATCAGTACCTATAGTATGTACACAGTACACACACTCACATACTATAAATACTACACATTTTCCATACACTGTGTCCTTCCTCTTTCTAATCCCTCTATTTCAGTGGCTCCTTCCACTTTCATCTTCTCCATCTCCTTTTCTCTCTATCGCTCCCCTCTTCCAAACTATCGAACGCTTCCCCCTTTCTGCAATGTGGTGAGTGGGCTCATAGCAATCAGAGGTGGTTGGATTTAGAAAAGATTTTAGATTTTAGGGACTTGGGAAAATAGGGAAGGGTACAGGGTAAAGGATACAGGGTAGATACAGGGTACAGGGTAGATAGACAGAACTCTTACATCTTTTGTTTATTCTTGATTTTTCTATATCTTTTTGGTTTGTTTGTTTTCAGTTTTTTCTATGTCTTGATACTGTTCCAAATATATTTGAAAATACATGAATACATTTTTGTATATCTGTTGTGTAAATGAAAATGAGCGTTGATGCAAAATATTCTGTGAACATTATTTTAGCTCAAAAAAAAAAATAAAAAAAATAAGAGGTGGTTGGATTTAGCGGAGTTACAATAAAAAAACACAAATAAAGTGCTTTGAGTTCGGACGAAAAATCAGAAACTATAAATGGAATCCATAGTGTCATTAAGACATTTGCAGGAGTACCTCCCTGACAAAAACTCACACAAGGAGTGGAAAACAAAGATGGCAGTTGCTGACATTTGCCTTGAGAGGGTAAACAGTTGGTACCAAAAATGAGCCATCTATTAAAAGAACACTCATTCTGGTCCAATTTTCCAGTTCTATTCTTAAAGGTTGTTTTCCTACCATGAGTTGGCACACACGGGCCCAGGAACACGGCGTGAGTATAGGGCGGCAGACATCAACAGGATATTATCCTATTTATTCAACTGACATTTACTGATGAGCCATTACACAGCCTGTGTTTTATTCCAGGACTGAGGAACTCAATCTTGTTTCAATAAATCCAACAGAAACCAGAATGTCATTAACAAGTATATTACTTTTTTCCGACATAATTTTATACCATGAAAATAGTAAATAATAAATAATAAATTACAGTGAACTCATCAAACCATGATGTAAAACAACTCCACACAGCAGTGCCTCCCAGGGTGGGCTTTGTCCAAAGAGAGAGAAATTGGATTACAATCTCAATCCCCTGCAGGTCACAGTCTTCTGAGGGCCAGAATAAGGAGACCTCTAGATAAGGATCACAGATCCTCAGTAAATGACCTCCATTACTGAACACATTAGCCTCCTGTTGAGAAGATGCCTCTTGGGCTGACGACAGACTCATATTGTATAATGATTCTATTAATAGAGGTATCAACACATACAGTATAACTATGCTGTGGACTAGGAGAGCAGAATTAACCCAAACCCACACTATGATTCAATCTGAGGTAAGAGAATAGACATCCCACAGATCCTCATTACAAGGACTGGTTGATCTATACACACATGGAACAAGAGCAACAACAGAGTGTATACTGTAAACAACCATATCAACGTCACAATAATGTCTCTGGCAGACATACACAGCCCTCACTGTTATTCGAGTGAAAGTGGACAGAGAGATGAGAGGGAGGTAGAGTAGAGAAAGGGGGAGGGGAAGGCAGGCCAAGGCATACCATCTCTATAGAGAGCACTAGTTCCTGGAATACAGGGCTTGTGTAAGCTAAGGGTTGGGGTGGGGTGGCTGAGTCACCGGAAGAACCCCCCGCCCTCCTCCCTTTAAAAGAACATTCCAGGCTAAATCACTCTCAACCACAACCCAGTGTCTCTAGAGCCACACACACACACACACACACACACACACACACACACACACACACACACACACACACATACACACATACACACACACACACACACACACACACACACACACACACACACACACACAGAGAGAGACAGAGCCCTAGTAACACACACTTTTCAACACTGAGTATACACACACACAGCCTCTCAAAGCTCACTACTTATCTCACTGGCGTGTCATAAGGTTAACATAACACTGTTATAACAATATCAGATTAACACTGTCATAACAATAACAGATTATTACAACAAAGTTGATACTCAGGATAGACAGCCCATGAAATCCAGGGATGCTTTACTGACGCAGTAAAATCTTTGTCTACAGGGGTAGTGGTGCATTTACTGTTTTACAACAGAACTTAGTTTGAGTCCCTAAGGAGCTGTGTGCTTACACAAACACAATTAAAGCACAGGAATGCAACAAACAGTGTTAAACTGTGTTACACTCAATACACTTTAAGTAAATACACACAAAAAACACAGAGTACAGTATGACTATAGGCCAAGGCAGGATCTGTGGGGACATTTTCAAAGCCCTACTACAGTATAGTCTGCATATCTAATCACTGTATCGAATATACTCATCTCATGTGTGTGTTTGTGTGTGGATGTGGGTGTGGGTGTGTGTTGTTCCTCTGGTAAAGGTCCACATTAAACTTGATAACTGAATGTCTGTTCAGAACATAGAGCTGCTCTCCTGGCTTTCCAATCATGATGAGCTCACTTCCCCTTCCTGCTTCCTGTCCTGATGTGATTTGCTGGGTTAAATGGGCCTGCTGACCTCATCTGTCTATTAGTGTGAAGAATCTGTGTATTAGGGAGTGGACCTGTTTGCATCATGTGTCTGGTAGTGAAGAGAATGCTACTTGGCAGTGGACTGACAGGCAAGCATAGTTATGAGTGACAGGCAAGTTGGAGGGTTCTGTCTTCCCTATCAGATACGGTATGGAGATGTCAGGCTGAGGCTGGCTATGGATGCTACTAACTGTAATGAACCCAGGTGAATTGTACAGACGCATCAGGCCTAGGGATGCTCCGATTTATCGGCCACCGATTTAAATCGGCCGATTTCACTCCAAATGACTCGATCGGTGATCGGCAAAAATGGCCGATCGCAAAAACCGATCTTTTTTTATTATTTTTTTTATTTATTTTTTCCCTGGGGAAGACAGATAACTGAACAGAAAACATAGGAGGACGTAACAGTATGTAAACCATGAAGGCCACATTTATGATGTCTTTTATACAGCCATATCGACTGACTTGGGCTTCAGGCCCTAACTGGGTGATAGGCCAGACCTTTACTATGCCATAAAAATGGGTCTGCGTTTGCTTGGTGCCTAATGGATCAAAACTTTTGTCTAAAAAGCAAAAAATATTTAGGCTATCCAGTCAGTTATGTATTTTTTTAAAAATCGGTATCGGTATCGGTATCGGTTGATCTTGAGGAAACAAATCGGTGATCGGTATCGGCCCCAAAAATCCAGATCGGAGCATCCCTTTTCAGGCCACTGAACTAACACTTGTGCAATACTTATTGTAGACATCAGGGCTCATACAAAGTTCCTCATCAGCTGACACCTCCCTGGGTTACTTTTCACTATTGTCTAGCCTGACATAATTTGGAACATAATCTCTCCCAATACCGCAAAACAATCATGAATAGTCATGGAGATGGATGCACATTTTGCACTGTACTATAAATCAAGTACTTAAAGGCATAAATCACTAATCCATTTACTCAACCATTTACCTCCACCACCACCACCAACCCAACACACACAATGCACCAGGATTAGATTAGAGACAATAGATCAGGCAAGCACAGGAAAAAGAGCATTACCTTAAAGACGGCTTAACTTGTTAATGACACGTATAAATGTAAGACCACACAGGGGCCAGGGCTACACTGGCTATGCTTAGTCACCAATGGGCGACAGCTAGACTGTGTGAGAAAATGTCTATCCCCCAAACTGCCATCACACATTCCATGACAGTAGCATTTTGGAATGTACACGAATGCAATTGTCTTAGACCTTATGGTGTCAGCATAGTGCTCATTAAAGTCTTGAAAAAGGGCTAAGCATTTTACAACTGTGAGTAAAACACAACTAGCTAGAGCCTAGATCTGTGACTATAGGGAGCCTAGATCTGTGACTATAGGGAGCCTAGATCTGTGACTATATGGACTAACAGACAAAAACCTACCGTACGGCAGCGTTTAACATAGAGGGCCTGTAAATACCAAGACATGGGGGGGAAAAAAGCAAAACAACTTGAGGCCCAAAGTCCTTGGTTTGCAAATTCCTGACATTTTTCTCTCTGTTGGAGCCACCTATACTGAATGAGGGCTTCAAAGCAGAGCAGGGTCAAAACAAGGCATGTTTGAAATGGGAATAAAAGGAGTATTTTTCGTTCATCAATCAATTAGTCCCAATAGTCTTTTTGATCAGTTAGGCGAACTGCATATCATTTGTAAAGAAAAACATGAAATACAGACAATAAGAGTATGTTCATTGAATGGGGGAACTGCAGAAGTGTGAAGTGAACCAGCACCCTTGCAGTTACAAGGTAAGCAGACAAGCCTCCGTTGCATTAAGGTTCAAATCTCTAAGCAGAAGCTTTAGTATCCGGGCTGGTGCCAGGTGGGTCTGTTAGCTGATATATGATAGATATTACACTTTGGCTGAAGAGTGGCCACAGGCCAGGGAAAGACAGAGGGCCACAGGCCAGAGAGAAAGAGAGAGTGGTCTCACTGCTCTTTAGTGAAAGGCCATTTCACTGCCCTGACGTTACCAAAGCAACGGACCACAGAGAAGGGGGGAAGGGGGTGCACAGAGAAGGGGGGAAGGGGGTGCACAGCACGTCACAAAGTTTCACTTTGGCCGCAAGAAACCGGGCCGGGGAAGCTGGGGGAGGGAGGGGAGGGAGGGGGGGACGTGGGGACGATGAACCGTTAGCCAAATCGGTCTGCAAATAATGGGGACAGACAACAACCGCATTACGCAATTAACTGAGAGGTTTACCGCTTAAGATACGTGATTCGTGTCGGATCTGATCATAAAGTGTCTTTTATCATGTCAAATTGATCAGAATACAAGTATTTTGACCAGCCCCACACGATCTATACAGACTAGTGGAGCTGTAGGCTGGCTCATTGAGAATAGCAGCCAGACTAAGGAAGGAAGGCCCCCTTTTTACGCACATACATAAATGCCATGGATATAAACAACAGATCAATTCAGCGCTAAAAACAAAACCTTGGCTTTAAACGACGCATAGGCGATCATTTGAGCCGATCATTCTAAGTCGCCGATGCCCGGAAACGTACATGGGTAACATTAGTATTGCAGTGTTGTCATAGATCTCTGCAAAGTGTCATGTAGGTTTCAGTAACAACGTTGCCACTTCATCGCCGCTGAGCAGAGCAGAGCAGAGCTCACTGCAACAAAGTGTCAACACACTGCGGCGAGGCTGTGACGCGTAAGGTTACAATGAGCCTCAGTGACAGCGACGTTTTTCCACTTGAACAAACTGCGGCGTGAATCACTGGCAGTGTTTTGGGGTCGGCAGTAGACTAGATTATATCCTACAAATCCGTGCTGACCATTTTTACAAGTCATCATCTGCTGCCAGACCGGGGGCAAAGCTAGGCCTGTAGCTATATTGAGAATTTGAGATCCCTCCCTGCAGCCCTATTTCACGTCCCATTTAAATGCGGCATGCTGTCGTCTGTTTGCGGCTCTGTAGCCTATGGCCGAAGAACTGCGCCGAAGAAAATGCATTTTGTTATAATATTTCGGGGCTTTTTTCGCGTCTTCTTACCTGCAGATGTTCCTGAAAACGTATCGGTAGTATCTGTGCCATTCTGGAAGATTTCAGTTTCAGAGGTGTCCGTAGAAAAGGAAAGGGGAAGGGGACACGAATAGGAGGAAATGCTGTCTTGTACTGAAAGTGCCCAAAACGCCCCCAAAAGTAAAATATGATGAGGTGTCTGACCGGCTTGATTTCTCACGAATTCACTGACTGCTCTCATTCAGCGGCAGAGCACTACTGGACCAAAACTCTACGCGTCCGCTAAGTAAAATAGTCCACAGCAATTAGCTATTAAAGCTCTTGGGGGAGAGAAAGTAATAAAAAAAATACAAAGCTGTTTTGTGGTCTGATACAAACGATTATATTTGATATATATTGAAGCTCTGCAACCAGTCCACAGGATTTCCCGATAAATACCAATGCAGAGAGGAGAAAAAAAATCTGATGTTCTCATTGTACCCCTCCGCGGCCCCTTCCCCCTTCATTTTTTTTCCAACTTCGAAATCAGGCACGTGACAGAGGCCCCCCTCCTCTTCCGATTTCTGCTAACTCAAGCCCTGAGATATCGGGAATGTGCGTTACCACACCCCCAAAAAGTGTCGTCTAGTCGGTTTTTGGAAATGGTGAAAAGGGGAACTGAAAGAAGCAATGTATGCCATATTCCCATTACTAATAATCATAATCTCCCTCTTCATCCGTGTCATCGTTATCATTCTCATCATCACCATCATCATTCCAGCTGCTATACAACGGTCTATACTGACAGTTTAATATCGAATGAATTCAAGACAGTTGTGTTACAGTACTGAGAGTACCAAGTTCTCATATGATATATATTTTTAAATGTTTGTATATATATTAAATTATAAATCAGAGCAATAGACCTACTCCTCTAAATATAATACATTTTCATGTGGCTCAAATTATCCTTTGATGGTTTTAAGTCACTTCTACAATTATGATGGATAGAAAGTGGGATCAATCTGTATAATTCACATGTATGCAATAAAAACACACAGGAAATCAGAATATTTCACACTATTTATTAAAGTTTTTTTTAACAGATGATACAGTGGATCAAAGTATTCGCAGATTAACATAAATGTAGAGGTTTTTTTACTTCTTATATGTCATCTCCCAAAAGTGAACCCATTCCCCTCACATCACTCACTGAAACAAACACTGCATATGATGGAGTAATGTCTTCATAGCATTAGGTATTTTGTACACTACATTCCTTAGATACAATCAAATGAGTCTCATATTTCTACAAAAAAGTTCACTAATAATAATACTACTAATAGTACTTACAGCAGACTAAACACACAAGTACATGCACAAGACAGATTTACTGTAATATGTACACTCTGGGGGGGGGGGGGGGGGTGGCATCAGTCGGGCATGTTGATGGGTGAGATTTGTGGTGCAGATGGGTTGTGTGCTGGGTAGTTTTAGGGGCGTGCAGGGTGGGTGAGGCACGTGGTTTGCTTGGCCTGACTCTTGCTGTCGATGAGGAGCAGGTGGTTATTCTTGTGATGAGAGATGATCCCCTGGAGACTACTGAATAACTGAGAAAGAGAGACAGAGAGTTAATGTTGCTAATTACGTGGTGAATGTATCAATAGCCTGAGTTGCATTCCTTTCTCCCTTTACATCCTCATCCTCCCTCTATCCCCTCTCACCTCATCCTTCTTATTGCCCACCTTCTCCACTCTCACATTCTTTTCACCAGTCCTCTTTTTCCCCTTTTCCAATCTCACTCGCTCTCCCTCGCCTCATCTCTCACACCTCTCTTCCTTCTCCCCCCCTCCCCTCTCACCTCTTCGTTGTTCTTGCCCTCCTTCCCCAGGGCGTAACCCTGTGTCTCTTCCAGGAATCGTATGGGGATATTGTAAACCTTCTGTCTGTACAGCACTACCAGTGTGTAGGGCTGATGAGCATTCTGAGTTGAACTATGGCGTATCAGGAAGGCTCCGTCCTAAACGAGGGAGATAAGACAGAGAGGAGAGAGGATGAGATACGAGGAATAAAGGAGGAGTGAGTGGACAGAGAAGAGGGGAGAGAGAGAGAGCAGGAAAGAGGGGAGAGAGGGGGGAGAGGGGGATGTCAAATGAAGAACATTTGACGTGCATTTATTTGTATGTGTGGATATCAGTAGCTATCATAGCCTAAAGGGTATTCTGAATCAGCACTGGTGAATGGTGACTCAGACTCAGTGGGTGGTGTGCATGTGTCAGCTGAACCGTAGGGCAATACACACACACACACACGCACACACGCACACGCACGCACGCACGTACGCACGCACACACAAGCACGCACGCACATACACACACACACGCAGACACACACACACACACATACACACACACACACGTACGTACACACACACTCACACACACACACACACACACACACACACACACACTACTGAGAGACTATCCAATTACCCTCTCAGCAATGCACCTTCCCTGCAATAAACTCCACTGAAATAAAAACAAATTATGACTGAGATTACTCTCACATCATTGCCTGTCTATTTCAGTGTGAAATTAAACAGTGTTGCTCTGTAAGTGTAGACAAAGAGCCAGAGCTTGAAAAAGGCTTCTATAATCAAAGAACATCAGCAGCAGCTAGTTAATGACAGAGAGAGAGAGAGAGAGAGAGAGAGAGAGAGAGAGAGAGAGAGAGAGAGAGAGAAAAAAAGCAAAGATGAGAAAGTAAACCTCAGAAACAGGTGGATGCTTCGTAAAAAACAGGTCCCTGGGTGGATGTATCTGTCAGGATAATACCTCAATGCAACATCACAGTGATTGTGTGACGCTGGTGAGTCTTACCTTGTGTGTGCGTGTGTGTGTGTGTGTGTGTGTGTGGTGTGTGTGAGTGTTGTTGTGTCTGTATGTGTGTGTTGTGTTATACTTCTACCTTGTTGATCCTTAGTAAGAGGTCCTCCGCAGTCTTTCGATCACAGTTTCCAGCGAACCACTCTTTGTCCTATAACATATCACAGTTCCTGTAAGATTACCATTACAAAGTCCTATTATAAGACTTTGATGGTACTATACTATATCATTCTAATTTCATTCTCATTCTCATCTAGTGAGAGGACACATACCTCCTTCCCTGCTTGCATGGAAACCCTCGTACCAGAAGAGACAACTTTGACAAAGAGAGAAATTTGAAAATGTATCAATGTTACATTCTAATATACATTAAGCTCATAATGAAGCATATGATAGTACATCAAGGCCGCATGTGCAATGGAGAGCACCATAGGCAGAAACGACAGAGATCCTACGTGTGTTTGTGTGTGTGTGTGTGTGTGTGTGTGTGTGTGTGTGTGTATGTGTGTGTGTGACATGTTTTTCTTACCAGCTGTGTTAGTGTCCATTATCGGAGGTGGAGGGGGGCTGAAACAAAGACACCAAATGTAAAGTTAACTTTTTAACTGTGGTCTGAATCTTAACTTGAGGTCCAGTCATAGGTACATACAGTACAACATGCATTGATGTCAATTGGAGATATGTGAAAAGGTTCAAGTTGCTCACAAATTCAATTCGAATTGAATCGAAAGTGACAGTGGAACTGTATAGAACAATATGTTCAAATAGTGCATGCACCTGCATGAACCTGACTAACATGTTAAACATGTACTGTACATAGTACATAGTATGAAGCATGTAGGTTCATGCAGCATTTAACATGATCTGATATGTTCATGGTGCAGTGACCTACCTCATACTCTCCTGCATTCTCTCTGGATATCACTCTATATCTCTCTATATCTCTCCTTCTCCCCTCTTCTATTCAACCCCCCCCCCCCCCCCCCCCTCTCCTACCTGGGTTTGGGTTCCTTCATTCCAGCAGGGAGAGGGAGTTTAGCACCCGGGGTCGGTGGAGGGAGCTTAGCAGGAAATGTGGAGCGCCTCATCTCCATGGCAGGAGCTGGAGTTGTCAGGAAGAAACAGAGCTCTGAAGGATTCTGCACATATCACTATCTCTACTATGTACTGCATCAGTGTTACATCCAGCTATCCTTTTTTAATGTGTGAGGAAAGTGTTGTCTCTTACCTGTCTTCACATCAGAAACCAACAGTGAACTCTGGAATACAGAGAATCATGTAAGTAATCAAAACATAACTGAACTGTCACTGTCTCTTATTTCAGGCCTCACATTGTGTCCATGGTCTGATGAAAAATCCACATTCAAGATTTAATAGCACATCCTATGACTACTGAACGCCAACACACTCAAAAACATAAACAAGCAGAGGGGAAGGTGCATAAAGGTGTAGGTGAGTAACGGTGTAGGTGAGGGCTGTTATACTCACAGACTTTGCTCTGGGCACCGGGGGCTTCATTCTATACAGATCGGGACAGAGAGGATGATAAAACACACATTTTCTATTATCATCATCATCATCATCACCATCATCACCATCATCATCATCATCACCAACATCATCATCATCATCATCACCATCATCATCATCATCGTCATCACCATCATCATCATCATCATCATCATCATCACCATAATCATCATCATCATCATCCATACAATATTGATGACATATTAGGCATCATTGTAGATCTTTCCGGTGAAATGCAGGTGAGGTGTACTTACATAGGAATAGGGGGATTGGCTGCTGCTGTCTTGGGTGGGAGGGGCATCCTCATGGGACCCCTGGGAGGAGGAGGGCAAGCTGAGGGGAGAGGAAAGAAATCATCTTTTTACATTTGAGAGAGTACATTATTACCATAAGGGAAATACTATGTTGCACAATTTACTTGTGTTGATTATTATGAATCATGTCCTTGATGATGAATTGCCTAATGAATCAGTTCCTCTTGCTTTGAGGTACAGCAGTATTGCACATGCAGCTATAAGTATGTGTATATTTATGTGTATTACTGTAAAATAAAATCTATCAACCAATCTATCAAGCTATCTGTATAATCAATCATGTTTACGGATGTATTAGTGGAAATAGAGGAGAAACTGACCTGCATTTGGCTCTAGATAAAGGTCGTCACTATCTTCCTGCAACACAGACACAACAACATCATAAACAAATCAGACAGAGAGTGGGAGAGAGAGAAAGAGAGAAACACTGATGCTCTGTAAGTGAAGACAAAGAGCTTTAAAAGGGCTTCTATAGTCAAACACAATCTGCAGCAGCTAGTTAATGACAGCGAGAGAGAGAGAGAGAGAGAGAGAGAGAGAGAGAGAGAGAGGAAGAGAGAGAGAGAGGAAGAGAGAGAGAGTGAGAGAGAGAGAGAGAGGAAGAGAGAGAAAGAATAGCATAAAAGTACATAGTTCTCTTATATCACATCCTATTACACTCACCTGTCCTTCATTTGGATCCAGGTACACGTCTAGAATGTATAAAAGTAAAAATAAAAATATAAATGTATACAAAAAATAAAAGAGACGTCAAGAGATTCAGTTAAAATTCATAGCAAATATATGTTCCATGGCAACTGTTTATTCCACTTAAATGTACCGAATAAGAGTTCAGGATTGAACCCATAATCTGATGCAGTAATCTCATACAGTCCCCTAGTGGTGATAACACAACAGTGAGTCAGTTGTGATGCTGTACATTCAATTAGAATGGTTATTTAAAATTCTATAATCTTTTCTTATCTGTTTCTTATTTAACATGTTATGTGGCTATAGTGAATGTTTACTTTCCTAAGTGGAGTATTGCATTGAATCAATATCATGAAAAAGGGACAGGGAAGCACTCTTGGGTTTGCAAGTCAAAATGTGTTGTTTAATCCGGGGCACAGACTATAAAGTACCCACCCTAGGTTACAGTGGTGTAGAGCTCAACATAAAGTGAAAAACAGTAAAAGAGATTATGTGGAAAAACAATCAGGTCTGACGAAAATGCATGGCTCTCGTCTCTGAGTGTTTTTCACACTTCATTGAGCTGGGTAATCTCTTTGAGTGCCACTTTGTTGTTGTATTTGTATTTCCTGCTTTTTTTCCACTACCGAGTTATTGAATCAATATCAGACATGATGATGGCAGTGTTTACTTGTTAGCAGTAGTGTTTGTTTACCTTCTTCAAAGTGAGAGGCAGGGGCAGGGATGGGGGCAGGGGCAAGAGCTGGGGCAGGCCGGACAGGAGGCGGGGCAGTCTTCTTATGACCAGATTTCTTTCCTGGTTTCTCTTTTCTATCTATCTCAGGAGCTGTGAGGGACAGAGGGAGAGAGAAAGGGAAGGGGGAGAAGGTGAGAGAGAGGAGTGGGAATGAATGGGGGACAGAGGTTGAGAGAGATTGGGGAGAAAAGAGAGATATAGACAGAGAGATAATGAACAAACATTAACAGGCCTTTCGAGCTTGTGCATGAGCAATGTCTGGTTTAGGTCATCAACACTCCTACTACGTCCACAGAGAGCAGTCTTACGTTTCTTGCCATTGGGGTCGATGTAGAACTCCTCTGGGTCGTGATGAGGCTGCTGTTTCTGTGGGAGAGGACAGAGAGCACGCTACCACACTCTGTTTGAGATCAATGTCAAACTATAATCAAGCAGAAAGCCAAGGCAGGCTGAAGTATACTGTATACAAAGCACCAGACAAGTGGAAAGATGTACAGACAGACATCACAACTGTCTGGCTTGTGATGAATCAGACACTGTGGAGTTGGTTAACAAACAAACAGAAAGGCAGACCATCAGATAGTTGGGACAATCATTACCAGGGCTTTGCCCATTGGCGCCATTTTCGCTGGCCTTGGGGGAGGAGCTGCCTGCCTTTTGGTAAGAACTGGATTGGACATCCTCTCTGTGAAACGAAGAAACACCCAATAAGACAATAACACTGTTGCAGTATTATTGTAATGACATGTAGTAAAGGCCAGGGGAGTGGTCGGAGAAAATAGGATGTCCCACAGTAAGCTTTATTTATACTAATTTGTTACAATTATAATGTCAAAATGTGTAGGTGTTACCCAGATAAACGTTCTCCTCTACGTGTCTGGGGGGAACCTTCATGGCAGGACGCTCACAGGGGGGAGCCTCATATGTGTCCCCATCCTCCTCATCCTGTTACATACACACATAAACACATACACACAAAAAGATAAAGAATACACACAGACACAACAATGTGTGTGTGTGTGTGTGTGTGTGTGTGTGTGTGTGTGTGTGTGTGAGTGCGTGCGTGCGTGCGTGTGTGCGTGCATGCGTGTGTGTGTGTGTGTGTGTGTGTGTATATTCTGCTACTTACAAACTCATCATCTGGCCAGCCATATCCCGCATTGTTATCTGTTACAGATATGTAAATAGAGAGTGAGAGAGAGAGTGAGGCAGTGAGAGAAAGAGCAAGAGAAAGAGAGAGAAAGAGAGAGAAAGAGAAAGAGAGAGAGAGAGAGAGTGAGAGAGAGAGAGAGAGAGAGAGAGAGAGAGAGAGAGAGAGAGAGAGAGAGAGAGAGAGAGAGAGAGAGCAGAATAAATACATTTAATTTACTTTGTTTTATTTCTCTGAAAAAACAGGAAGGAGTGAATGGAAGTACGGTATCCTAAACCTCACCTATCCTTTTGGGTGGAGCGGGAGGTCCACTATGTCTGAGAAGAAGGAGAGGGAACTTTTGAGAGAGACATTTACATTATTGCTGGACAAGCATGGTGCCAGTCGGTTTCTGCTTTTGAAAGTCCTTTGTAAGCTAAAACTGGTACCCAGGCTATAATTAGACATGTCTTTATAGACACCATGAAACTGCTGATGTTATCAATCTGCTCTGTACATGTCAGTGATTTAGTGTTGGACCAGTGTAAGGTTGTGGAGTACAAACAGAACAGAACAATGGGATCATAAGGTTGTGTACTGTACTTACAGGTTCTTTAATTTTCCAAAAAAACTCTGAAAAAGGAAACAGGATAATTCTTACATTTAGAATATGATTTAATATGATTTCTATATTATTTTAGTCCACAAATAAATATTTGAAGAAGGACATATTTTACAGACACACACACACAAAATAGTGAAAATACCACTGCTCATCCTTGATCAGACGTAGCTGAGGTGCTGGAGCTGAAGAGTATCAAATATAGTGCAAGAAATCTGCACACTCAAATCTGTGCAAAAATTGTTGTTTATAAATGACGATTTTTGCACAGATTTGAGTGTGAGGATGCTGCTTTTTTGCACACACACCACAAACACACACACACACACACACACACACACACACACACACACACACACACACTTCAAACAGTCTGTCTGTGTGACATCTCACTCTAAGTGGTTCTCTTAGGTAACCTGTCTAGTCCATCAGACATTTACATGTAGTTAACCCTTCCTATCAGCCTAGCTATCAGAGCTATTACCATGACTGAGTCAATGACTGCTCTATGTACAGTAGCGAAGGTCTCAAAGACAAACAATGGAGCTTTAATCCAAAACCACAGCCCCAGATTACAGTTAATGACGCATATCCCTATCTATACCTAACTATCAACAGGTGGGTAAAGAGCACAGAACAGAAGTTCCCAAACACTTTTATGTTATGATCCATTTAAATCTGAATTTACCTGTCACTCTCAAGAAAATAACATTTCATTCTACAGCCCAGCCTTAAACCAGAAACCGACCCAGTAGGAATTGGCCTCAGCCCTCCATTTGGGAAACAATGTTGTATGCTTAACTAGAGAATCTAGAAAAGATTCTCCTTTTTACATACAAACATGGACATACTGTAGTGAAACCACAACAATGTAAGGCCCTGGCCCCTGAGAGAGGGAGCCATCGTGACTGCAGGCTGTGGTGACTGTATTATGTGCCAGACCGTCTCCATAATGAAACAGAGATAAACACACCGATTGAAAGCAGGAAGTGGACATGTCTGTGTTTGCACAGGGCTGTTCTCAGCAGAGCTGGTCAGAGAGGAAGTACAGTAGTGATGTAAATGATCACAGAGACGTGGGGGAAGGGGGATGGAGGAGGGAGGCCGCAAAGGACACACAGGTGGGAGAGGGTTTCTCTCTTTCTCTCTCACATACACACGCATGCACACACACACAAACACACACACATACACTGTGAATTGATCTAGCTGGTTAAAGACTGGATGCCTCTTGAGAAAGGGAGAAGAGAGAGGGAGGGAGGCAGAGAGAAAGATGCAGATTCTCAGCAGGTCTGGTCATTCAAATACAGCAGCAGTCTCTTGCTCTTCACCATAACCAGCCATAGTGTGCTTCTCCTTCCAGTAAGTCAGCTCTAAGGGACATTTAGAGGAACAATCCTTTGTCCATAAGCCTGGCTGAAGAGTGACAAGACAGAATGACATTGTTGTGAGCCTAGATATACCAAAAGCCACAAGGAGGAAAGGGAAAAGGGTGTGTGACTGTGAATGTTATCTGATGCAAACAGGGATAGGACAGGAACAGCAATGGTGCACTGACTGCTGTTAGATGTACTGGCTATTGTTAAGCCCTGGTTAGAGGTGCAATATATGTCATTCAGTTCTGGTATAAAGCATTGACCTGGCAGGACCTGGCAGGACTGTCACACTTTAGGTTGAACACATCGTAGTGATTGAGGGGGCACAGCCAAAACAACGCCTTGAGTTGTACTTAAGTACTTGTACTTTGTACTTAAGTGACCCAGCAGTTACCATGACCATTTCAGAAAGTTCTATGAAATACTATGATGTAGCTACAGAGATAGAATTTCAAAAACAAAATGTTGGTGTAAAAGCTTTTACTAGTCTATTGAAAAAACATGACATAATTGTAGAGGCATTTAGATTGTGAGACTAGCGGAGAGCAGCATCGCCTGGAGCGCAATAACAGGTCGTGACGTTAGAATTATAAGGTTCTATCTCCATTTTTGTCCAAATTTAGTTTTTTGCATAATCTGATCCATTAGGTGTTTATTAATGCCTGTGTGGTGTTATTTTTAAAATGTTGACATTTTTGAGTTAGTAATTCATAAAATACAAAGGTGCCATCTCACAAAACATAATGGAATGTAAAAACTTTGACCCTCAATATCTCTGAACTACCCGAAACGGAGATAGAACCTTATCATTCTAACGTCACGAGGTGACAGCGTTGACGTCATCAACAATAAACCGCTATCCATAAAATGAAAGTATGCAGACTTTACAAATGTCATAATTTATCTTATTGTCTTATTCCGCAATAACAATGTGTCTCCTAACAATATAGTAGCCTGAACTCGGAGTTTGTTATAATGTTGTAGGTAAATTTACAGTAACTGGGTACTTCCTAACCCTATCACCAGAGAGTCATACGTTTACTGCACAGGACTAAACGTTTCTGATATTTGCAAATATACATATTTGTGAATAGATTTCAGATTGAAAAGATTACAAACGTAACTTTACCATTGTTATGATTCTTTTGGCTCAAGTCATGAAGAATGTCCTTTCTTGCTGGTCTCTGATGCAAATAGGCATTAGTGTGTGAGACAAGGGCAAGGATAGTGTGTGAACAGGTAGCAGTTTAAACGGTTCATGACCGTTCCTCCCCCCCTCTCTCTCTCTCACACACACACCTCTCTCTCTCTCTCTCTCTCTCTCTCTCTCACACACACCTCTCTCTCTCCCTCTCTCTCTCTCTCTTTCTCTCTCTCTCTCCCTCTTTCTCTCTCTCTCTCTCTCTTTCTCTCTCTCTCTCTCTCTCCCTCTCTCTCTCTTTCTCTCTCCCTCTCTCTCTCTCTCTCTCCCTCTCTCTCTCTTTCTCTCTCTCTCTCTCTCTCTCTCTCCCTCTCTCTCTCTCTCTCTCTCTCTCTCCCTCTCTCTATCACACACACACCTCTCTCTCTCCCTCCCTCTCTCTCTCTTTCGCTCTCTCTCTCTCTCTTTCTCTTTCTCTCCCTCTCTCTCTCTTTCTCTTTCTCTCTCTGCTGATATTTGCATAGGCCTACACCACTCCGTCATTTAGACTGGTGCTTCATTACCTGCCCATTTTGTCGCTCAAAACCAGAGAGCGCAACAAACAAACAAAAGTCCACTTGCTCTTTTATGTCACACAAATACAGTATGCAGCAATTACAATAACAACAGTAAAGCGATAATTTTCAGACATTTTCAGCAAGTCAAGTGTCATGAAATCAATGGTTCAGGTCAAATACATATGGCCTATCCTTGACCTCTAAAGTGGCTTCCTTAGCCTCTACTCTCTACCCTGCTTACACTGAGGGGACGTCTGGTTGGTCCACCATCTTGCTCTCATCTGTCCACTATATTTAGATCAGTGTAGATGAAGTTAAGAGAAAAGAAGAGGAAATGAGGTGAGGCAAAGGGGTTGACGGAAGGAAGCCACTGTAGACTACTGAGATGCACTGACCTTTGTACTGTACTGACCTTTGCTCTCACTTTACTGTAAAGGGAAGTCCAGTGCCTGGGTTGAAACTGAGATGTTATCATACTTGTAGTGATTTAGGGGAATAGCTTGCCCCAAACGCACGTTTGAATCAGACACAACAGTAACTGGGAGAGTACACTATTACCTTTGTCATACTGTCAGTCCAGACATCCATATTGAGCCTGTGGTGCCATGGGAGGCAAGAGAGTAGAGAATTAACTTCATGACAAAATGTATGTGGTTGAAGAAAAATGCTCTATCAGTTAGATGCAAGAGAATATCAAAAGAGAAAGAAATATATATTCAAAACATTCTTTATTAAGAATTAAGGAGTGTCTTCCCCAAACAAGGTTATGATAGCATAGAAAATAAATTACAAATATTATTATTACAATTTTAAAACTCCATAAACATCACAGCAGCTACAAAACAACAATTACAATAGAAATACACATAAATATTAACTTAATACACAACATAAAACCATAATGAGAGGGTCTTTAAGAGATATTACATGATAGCAACAACACTTACAAAGACATACTGTATGAACAAAAACTAAGTTTAGGGAGTTTTTGCAGTCAAAGAGCATTCATTTGATACAGACAAACACCTCCCAGTCCTTCAACATACAGTATAGTCAACTTTTTAAAAAAAACTGTACATGCTCAACACTGGGCTCAACCCAACATCTTGGGAGTAGAAACTGATTATTGTGGGTGGGTAAAGTCCCTGGGCTAATATCAAACTGATAACTCATCCCCTTTCCTTGTCCCCTTTCCGTATCCCCTACTTTTCCATCTTGTCCATTGTGAATCTAAAAGGAGAGGGCATGTGAGTCCCTTCTATAATCCCTAGTGCCTACACCCATCCAGTTCAAACAGATAAACAAGGGTCCAGTGGAGTCAGCAAGGATAAAGAGAAAGGCTTGAGCTTTAGTTTGGAATGCATCCGCTGCCTTAGATTGACTCTGATCCAGCAGATAGTCTTGTGTTCAGGTATTCCTATATGGGAGTGATCCATGTTAAAACAAGCTGATACTGTATAACATTACAGTATACAGATGACAAGTCATAAGCCCTCTTCATCCCCACGACCCCCCTGTACAGTTTCTCTACTGTAAATAAGAAATAAAATAAAAAATAAAGTAATTCATCCTTCTTCTTCTGACTACCAATGGCCCCTGGCACAGGCACAGATTTATTTTTCTTATGATGACTGATGGATAGATGATTCATTTACTTTGTGTTGTAAGTCGCTTTGTGTAAAAAAAAATGTAAGAGTACAAATGAACTGAAAAGAATACTATTCATTGGAGTGGATACAATATTCCTATGGGACCTTGTGTGCAAAGTATTGGTGCCCTGGTTTGACTGATAATGCTACTGTACTATTTACACGCATTCTCATGGCATATCAAGATTTCTCTGTTCCATACTAAACCGACATTATGGATTAGCCTCTGTTTCAAACCACTGCCTCCCCAAAGATGACATCACAGAATTGCCCTGGCTTATAGTTATCTATAGTTATATAGTTATATATAGTATCTGTGGAGTTCTGGCACGCTGTGACTCTGAGAGAGAGAGGAAGGGAGTGTTAGCACCATAGGTATCTACAGACATCCTTACTCAAATAGGGGATCTATGGTTAGCAGAAAGAAGGCACTAGGGAGATGAGGAGAGCTAAGGCAGTCTGCAGATGGAGGAGGGGGGAAAGTAGTGTTAGATCCAGCAACATGAATTTCAGAACCTACTGTAAGGGAGGTAAAAGACTGGAGTTTAAGTGTTAATGTTACTGTTTAAGGCATCCATTTTGACTGAGACTCTTTGATGCAGCGGTACCAACCAGGTTTCTGTCAGAGGCTAATGATCTCTCTCTCTCTCTCTCCCTCTCTCTGTCTGTCTGTCTATCCATGTATCAGCTTATGGGTGTGTGTGTTTTGTCTGTCTGTCTGTGTATGCACGTGTATGTTTTCCCCACACTGAGTAGTAGTAGTGTCCCTTGCTCTGAGCAGGTCTCAGTTGTTCTGGTGTGCCTTCATCTTGCTGCTGATCCAGTCAGTGTAGCGGGTGACACGAGTGTACACCCCGGGGGTGTCCTTCTTCCCACAGCCGTCGCCCCAGCTGATCACACCCATCAGAGTCATCTTCCCATCCTTCTGACAGACGAGAGGACCTCCAGAGTCCCCCTGCAGAGGAGGGAGGAAAGAGAGAGAGAGCAAGAAAGAGAGAGAGAGAGAGAGAGTCAGACACACGTTCACAATTGACATATAGTACAGGTGACACGGATTTCTATAACTGATACAGCGTTTTGATGATTGGGTAAGTAGACTACTTGTATATGTTACTCATTGGCTATATTGCTTTACCAGCTAATTAGCCATTTAGGCAAATAGTGTCACCAATTTAGTCAAGATAGAGGATCAACTCTCTCCCTAAACCGGAGTGAGCCACACTCCAGCGTTCTGTGGGAGAGTGCCCTAAAAGAGAGTTCAGCAGGTGTCCTTCCCATCAGCGGTGTGGGAACCAAAGGTCACCAACTTTTCACTTTCCCTCAGTCCTCCCTCAGGTGGCTCCACCCCTCCTCCCTCACCTTGCACAGTTCAAGACCACGTTACCACTGAGCAGAAGCCCCTCCAGCACCTCACTGTCCGTGGCATCTATCTCCTACCATTCCTACTAATCATGCATGGTTAAAGATTGAGTTAAAGCCCCCCTTCCTCACCTTGCAGGCGTCATCCAGTCCTCGTGTGTCCCCTGCACACAGCATGTTGGGGGTGACCAGGCGCCCAGCCAGCACGTCAGGGACGCAGCGGTCCTGGGGCCACAGACGCACGTGACCTCTCTTCACACGTGCCGAGTATTCTGCATCGACTGGGGACAGAGAGAAAAAGTTTAATTTGTTTTTGATCAATTATTCAATATCTTCACAAACGTCTTTTTCACCCTAAAGAGGTGTGTAAATATTTATGTGATTTACACTGCCCCCTGTTGGACCTATCAGACTCAAACATGAGAGCGCTCAGTTAAAGAGGGATATGAAGAGAGGATGTACGTTTCTCTTACACTCTTTCTCTCTCCCGTAGCCGGAGATCTCACACTCGGTCCAATCAGGCAGAACGAGTCCTGGCTCTGGTAGACAGGCGGGCAGAACCTTTGGAGAGTTGATTGCACAGATGCCAATGTCGCTCTTCAACTTTAACAGCACTGAAGGAGGGAAATATGTGGAAGAGGAGGGGGGAGGAGAAAGGAGGAGATTGTTTTCAGTAAACACATTTTTATTGGAGAATGGCATACAAAACAACAAAATACAACAGACATCTTTTAGCTTATAGCGCCACATAACAAGGGCTGGCTCACCTATGTCATTATCAAAGGATTCATCGTCGTAGTTCTCGTGGACCCAGAACTTTTCCACTTCGAATATCTGCTCACTGCTGGAGTTCACCTTACGCAACGTTCGGCCAAGAACAACCTGTAACCGTCCAGGTTCAACCCTGACAGACACAACACAACAGTGTTAACAGTGTGTGTGTGTGTGTGTGTGTGTGTGTGTGTGTGTGTGTGTGTGTGTGTGTGTGTGTGTGTGTTTGTCTGTGTCTGCGTATGAGTGTGTGCGCCCATGTGTGTGTATTGAGACCTACCCCTTCTCGAAGCAGTGTGCAGCAGAGAGGACCCAGCAAGAGTCTATGAGGACCCCTCCACACAGAAAGAAGTGGGCTCTGTTTCTGCGGCTGTACAGGTTAATGGCTGCCTGCCAAGGCTGATCTGAGATGTCACTCTGACTGCCCCCCAGGATGCGGAAGGAGGGGCGACTACGAGAATTGTCGGTACGCTGGCCGCAGGTGGGCACTGGGGAGAGTGAGTAAGGGAGGAAAATGATGGTTAGAAACTGGAACATCTCTATGTATGTGTGACAGCAGCTGGCGAAAGCGTGAAACAAGTCAGCAACCAATCAAAATGTTTTGACTTTTATTCTGAAAAATAAAGTGAGTAAATAAATGTCAACGTCGTTGAAAATCAATGACACACTCGCTAGTCAAGCCAAAACATTGCAATGCAATGGATTCGGTGAGTAATCCCCACTATTCTACACTAACTAGGTAGTAGTGGGGATTACTCACCGAATCCATTGCATTGCAATGTTTTGGCTTGTCTAGAGAGTGTGTTATTGATTTTCAACAATGTCTGCTCACATGTAGACTTGTGAGTTTTCACATCTAAATACCTGAAATGCATGTGAAGAAGAAGAGGTGATATACAGTATGATGTGATTTGTTATGGTTGTTCATATAATATCCTACCTCTGTTATTGTTGTTGGTGGTGGGTGCTCTAGGGCCTAGGGTGGTGATGGTAATGGTGACGGGTCGTCTTGCTAAAGAACAACAAACAATACAGGTTACGGTATGAAATTGTAAATGCGGTACATGTCATTGCGCTGAATTTCATCAACAGAATATTTTACTAATTCGAGTAGTGACAGACACTATTACATACTATTACTCATAGTATCTTTAGTCAATCTAAGTGATGATGATGATGATGATGATGATGATGATGATGACGATGACGATGCTTTGGCAGACACTACAGTGGTTATTTGACTGTATTGTGCTATAGCCATGGTAATAGGGAAACTCACCGCATTTAGTGACACCACAGAGTTCCCAGGTCAGCTGCATGTTCTTGTAAACATGACACCACGGACTTAGATCACCATCTGGGTTCCTGAGGAAGAGGGAGGGGGAGGCAGAGAGAGGGGGATAAAAGAGATGGGGGAGATTAGGGGAGGAGGAGGTGTGTGGTGTGTATGTGTGTGTGTGTTTGTGTGTGTGTGTGTGTGTGTTTGGTCTATTTGGTTTCCTTCCACTCAGGTTCCTCATTGCTTGCACCACACCACAGAACAGGTTACAGAAACACTATCACATATCTTGAATGGCTGTTATGTTTACAAAGGAATGTAGCACGTCATGACAGAATTGTGAGCCTTATAGTAAAGGACATATCACTTCACTTCCCAGTCACAGTGAAAATGTATACACATGCTTGTGTCAATGCATCTATGTTCAATTTCTGTAATGACCAATGTCACTTTTCACAGTTGTCTGCTAACACACCAGATGTTGTTGTTGTTGATGAAGAGTCCAGAGAGGTGTCTGTATTAGAGGTAGCGTGCACCTTTGATATAAGCCTAGAGGAAGCCTTCATGACTAAGGTCATGAAATACCAGCAGCTTGTAGATACCATCTCAGAGCTAGGCTATAGGTGTACGCTATTAGTCTTTATATTTGGCAGCCTTGGACATGTGCACAGATTGGTTGTCAGAGGACTACGTCTACTGGGAATGTCCAAGGGAGAAGCAAAAAGGCTCAGCAAGTATTGCTCTGTCTCTGCGATTATTGGCAGCCGCCATATATGGCGGAGACGGTGTTACTTGTACCCGTGAGTCTTGTCCTGTTGTATGTGAAAGACATTGTCCATGTCTGTTTGTGAATGCATCCCATCTGTGCCTTCAGTATTTGTGTCCCTGTATACTTGTCTCTATGTGGACATAAATAAATGATTAAAATGTGTGTGTGTGTGTGTGTGTGTGTGTGTGTGTGTGTGTGTGTGTGTGTGTTTGTGTGTGTGTGTGTGTGTGTGTGTGTGTGTGTGTGTGTGTGCGTGTGTATGCGTGTGTGTGTGTGTGTGTGTGTTTTGTGTGGTTGTGTGTGTGTGTGTGTGTGTATGTGTGTATGTGTGTGTGTGTGTGTGTGTGTGTATGTGTGTGTGTGTGTGTGTGTGTGTGTGTGTATGTGTGTTTGTGTGAACAGTACCTGCAGAAGTTATGACTTCCCAGCCCCAGCTCTCTGGCATCGGATCTCCATGCTGTGTAGATCTTGCGGGTGACGAGGGGGGAGTCCCAAGGGAGACAGCGAGTCCCAGTCTTGGTGATGGCCACTGTCCCCCTGTACGTCTGCCCTGAGCCCTGCATACACTCTAAGTTCTGGTCTGGACCAACAGAGAGATAGAAAGAGATGTCAGTAATCTAGTCAGTGACTAGTGGCTCAATTAAAAACAAAAGTCGCATTACAGTAATACAGGTGTAATATCCAACATAATGTGTGAAATAATTCAAATCAAATGTGTCATAGTTTATTATTACCTGCTGGGCAGCTGGACAGGCTACAGAATTCCCAGGCGATCTGAGTGCCTTTATAGACATAACACCAGGGCTTAGTGTCACTGTCTGGGTTCCTGGGAGAGGAGGGGAGAGTTACAGTCAAGATTCAGTTAGGGTTCAGCCTTGCATTTGTTTTTTTTATAAAGAAAACGTAGTTAGAAAATCCACCTTGCAATGGTAAAAAGCTACAAATGTAATGCAGGTTCAAGTTCAAAAAACGTTTTTGTCCACTTTCCAGGGCAAGAAACAACAACACACATACATCTCATACAAAATAAAAAATAAAATAAAAAAGTACATTGTAAAGTAGTACAGAGCAGGCATAGATCATGCAGTTGAATGTTCCTCAATGCAGTATTACCCCACAGTGTGCCCCCTTTGTTGCATTGATTGCTACCTGCAGAAGTTGTGGTTGCCCAGCCCAAGACTCTTAGCCTCAGGTTTCCTGGCGTTGAACTTCTTTCCTCTTAGAGCTGTAGAATTCCAGTTGATACACTCTGTTCCCGAACGACTGATACTCCATGTACCGCGGTAGCCACTGCCCTGCCCGACCACACACTTCTCATTGGTGTCTAAGGAGAGAGAGATGAGGTTGAGTTATAATATACATTGTGTAATACAGTCCCTCTGTCTGTATGTCTCTGTCCCTCCGTCATTCTGTCGCTCTGTCTGTCCATCCACTATCCTGGGCCAATGACACTTCTAATTTTACATTACATTTTAACCACTTAGCAGACATTTTTATCCAAAGCGACTTACAATTAGAGATTACAAGGACAGTCGCCCAGGAGTAACTTAGGGCTAAGTGCCTTACTCAAGGGCACACTTGTGGCGGTGTTCCTGGGTGGGATTTGAACTCATGACCTTCTGATCACCAGTCTAATTCACTACCCACTAGGCCACTACTCATTGGTATGTACATTCTATCAGACACAAGCATATTGGTATCTATGGAGAAAAAACATCCTAATAATAAACATGTTGATCTGATCTTGTTGATTCTAATCTCTTCACTATAACTTCCTCTGACTGTAACATTATTTCCTGGTGACGTGACTAAAGCTTCACTCACATGTACGTCTGCATGCTGTGTTTTGGCCCTGACCACATCGTATCTGAGCAACCACATACAAGCACATGGATTAGACTCAAATGAAGTCATGTTTAAAGAAAGTTTGGCTGTTGCGGTTTCGACCAAGGACCAATGATGACGTATGATGCTCATAGTCACAATTATGACTGAGCTCACTTGTTGGCTGTGAATGAAGTCATTTGGCTGTGGACCCATGTTTTGATTGGTTTCATATGTTGAATGGGTGGGGTGTCCAATGGCCTCAGAGAAGATTAAACATAGTTATGTCATATGTCAGAAAACCATTGGGGGATTTTATTTTTGTGTTTTTTAGGATCCTTTTGCTTTTCCGGCAGGCCCACAGTCCACAACTCCATGACACCTACAGTGTGAGTCTGTTCTTTCTCTTCTTACCTTTCCTCTCTTTCTATCAGACTATGCTACTGTAACATGAATTGTGAGGTACTGTATGGTGTACGGTACTTACTGATTTCACATTGAGCCCCCGTGAAGCCTGGAGGACACTGGCACAGGTAGTCTGAGGAATACACCGCCTCCTTACAGGTTCCTCCATTATAGCAGTGAGACACGTAGCAGTCTAGAATGGAGGGAGAGAGGGAGAGAGAGAGAGAGAGAGAGAGAGAAAGTTAGTCATGGTGATTTTTAACAACCTACTTTTCTTTCTCTAATAATTATATTTTCAGCATTGCACAGAATTGATCCCCCTCTTATCAATGTCAAATAACCTACAGATAATCATTGTTTACCTTAGTTGAACAGTTTGTAAATGTATTTGGGTTCTCGGGTTGTAAATGTCGTGCTGATGAAAATCTCCTTTATGACTATCAATAACTCACAATATGTTTTTCTCTACCACTACAAGTTCTCATAATTTCCTACTTTCAGAATAACTTCAAGACCATGTTCATGTCACTGGGGCTGACATTTGACCGCAGGCTCAAATGTGGTTGTGGTTAGTCTGTCTGAGGGTGGTCATGCCTCATAGCGGTTGTCAGTGGGGGGAAACATGCGTACAAGAGCCCTGGTGCCAAGAGGGTTTAAATAACCACCTAGCCGAGACTACACCCTTCAAATAACTCTAAAAGCCCACACAGAACACACAACATCAACTCAACATTCTGACACACTGGGTGAGAGAATGGGAGGAAATAAGGGAGAATAAGGGGCAACAGAAATGAAGAAAACAAGGGAGTGGTAGAAGGAGGAGAGAAGACAGATAGGGCAAGCAGACGAACAAGAGTTGAGGCACCTCTGTTGATTAGGTTCTATCGATTTGTATTGGAAAAATATACACAGACAGAGAAATGACCAGTGTGGTTGACCAGTGTGTGTTTGTGCGTGTGCGTGTGCGTGTGTGTGTGTGTGTGTGTGTGTGTGTGTGTGTGTCCACTCACTGATGACGGGCACATAGTGACAGCGCTCTCGTCCTCGTGAAGCACAGCTACAGTACTCCACACGCTGTCCCCTCCACCGGAGCCATGTGTCCCCGTAACTACGCATCGCAGCCGTCTGACCGTCCACACACCTCGCTGAGAGTACACACACGCGCACACACACACACACACACACACACACATACACACACAACCATGCACACACACACACCAATGCAGGGACAGACACATAGAGACAGACGCACATTCAGACACACATACACACACACACACACACAGAGAGAGAGAGACACACAGACACACAAAGACATGGGAGTCAATTACTCCATAGAGGACACAAACACAAACAATGGGAATATACTGTACACAACATATTCACAAGAACACACATGCTCACACACTCTGGGTTCATGTGTGCAACATGTACACAAGAGGACAGGGTGAAAGGGACACACTTGTAGATAATGAATAGTATCTCACACTTGAAATCAGAGAATACAGTACGAGCTGAGAGAGAGAAATTCTGTATTCAAGGAATGAGGGGGCATATGGAGGAGTGTACGAGGGTAGGAGGTAGAGGGATCGAAGGGCAGAGGGTAGAGGTCAGTCCAGTCTTACC
>NC_137690.1:15955565-15965565 GCF_963989245.1 Nansenia antarctica
GTTATCCAATGCATGGTTAGTCAGCAGGCACAGAGTGGAACCAAAACACACATACACGCATGCATGTACGCACACAGGCACGCACGCACGCACGCACGCACACACACACACACACACACACACACACACACACACACACACACACACACAACATTATCCCCCCCCCCCCCCCAAGAATAGTAAGGGGAAGAATACTTCCTCCAGTGCTCCTCTGGAACGCAAAGCTATTACAGTATCTGTTACAGTACCCTGTTATCTCAAAGAAGATTGCTAAATGTGTTGCTGTAGTAGCTCTACAATGTTTGGATGTTCTGTACTGTTGAAAAGGTTGTACAATGACCTCATTCCAGAGCTGATGATTACTGAGAGAGAACTATGACGAAGTGATACAGAATTCCAGAGGGGAGTGTCAGGTGGAGGAGAGAGAGAGATGATGGAGAATGAAAAGATGAGAGATAAGAGAAAAAGAGAGCAGTGGGAGGAATTCTAAATGTAGGATAGATGAGTGAGTAAGCATAGGTGAATTCCTCTAGGCTCACTCACGCTTTGATTTCCCCCTATATGTCCACAGATGGTGTGACAATCAGCATCAGGTGGCAATAGTGCCACATGCATGAGAGCCATATATTGTTTCAGTGATGCAGCAATACGGTACACTACTGCGACCTAGAGTACAAAGTTGTATGGATATTACAGTAATAAGATCCAATGGGTTGAATTACACTCAATATTTTACTAGTGAACAAACCACAACCTTTTCCGAATAATCACAGAGAATATTGCTCATAATATTGGTTGAGAAGATTACACAGACAAGATTACATGTACCAGCCTTTCTCTCATTACTTCATCCAGAAACACACTGGTGGAGAAGCAAAACATTTTTTTTTACATTTAAAAAACGAGAACATTTATATTACATTTAAAAAAAACTATTTTCTAAACCTGTGAGACTTTGTGAGCAATATTCTCTGTTATTAAAAATCTATTTGATTATCACAATGCATCTGCATTGAGAAGATTACACTGACAAGATTACATTTACATTTAAATATTTAAAAAACGATTACATTTATATTACATTTAAAAAAAAAAAAACTATTTTCTAAACCTGTGAGCAATATTCTCTGTTCTTAAAAATCTAGCAGCTACATCTGCAGCTAAATCTCTCATTCCATTTGAGACATCCTTAGCCTATAATAAGCTTTAGTGAAGCGTGCATTATTCTTCAACAATCAAACCTCGAAGCAATAAGTACATTACATTAGGCTATGGCTATAAGAAATTATACGCATCCGTGTCTTACCTTTTGGATACTGTATGATGTCCTCCCTTACTGATGGTTACTGTAGTTCTCGATAAGCCTCAGATTGTCCTTCCTCTGGGATCCTGAGCCGAAAGTGTGATCGTCCCTCCGCTTCTCCAAGTTTTTATCCCAGCCTCCAAGCCTCGGATCAGTCTCTTTCCGTGGAAAAGGGAGGGCTTTCTTTTTGGAATGAACAAGCCGGAGAGAGGCGGGCCCGGGCGATGATGATGCGGCATGGGCGGGTTCATGACTGGCAGCAGGTGTCCAAAGTTGGCGGTTCGAATAATATATATATATATATAATGCAATAGTTCTGCAGTACACTCAGAGGTCAGGCTGTCAATGAGGTAATCCATAAACACAACGTGATATCGTGACGTTAGAATTATAAGGTTCTATCTCAATTTTTGTCAAAATTCAGTTTTTTACATAATCTGATCCATTAGGTGTTTATTAATGCCTGTGTGGTGTTATTTTGAAAATGTTGACATGTTTGAGTTAGTAATTCATAAAATACAAAGGTTCCCTCTCACAAAACATAATGGAATGTCAAAATGTTGACGCTCATTATCTCTGAACTGCCCTAAACGGAGATAGAACCTTATCATTCTAAGCTCACGATATGCGCCGGATACTTTGTTGAAGTTGTGAATGATACTTTTCTCTTTTTAGCGTGTTGTCTTCGAGAAGTAGGCTATCGATCGATCGATCGATCTATCTATTATAGTAAAAAATATATCATAGCAAAACAGAAAAGTATTCATATAAATGCTTTGGGGCCTTGGGACTGTGTGTTTCTAGATAAGTGGCTGTGGGATATGGAGAATGGGAGGAACGCTACTGAGACATTCCTTAGTTATGAAATAAGTGTTGCTTCTCATCTCCGCCAGTGTGTTTCTGGATGAAGTAATGAGAGAAAGGCTGGCTGACCCACCCGTGATCAGATAGAAGAGCCAGGATGAAACATATTGGACTGACGAACATCCAATAATGGACAATTTACATATGAGCGACGTAAACTGAGAAGGATGAATATTCAATGAATTCTAACAGTGAAATGATCTCATGCTTTGATATGTGTAATAAAGTCTTATTGAGAAGAACCTTCAACTCTGGTCTTTGTTATTTTACTTCAAAGTATTTCAGTTTTAGTCTTTGACAATTATTTTACGTATTCTAAGTAAAGAATTCCACTATCTATCTATCTATCTATCTCTCTATCTGTTTGCAAAATATGACCTGACAACACATATCTAAACCATGGTGATGATGCCCCCTGCTCCTGCTTAAATAACATATACTAGAATACTCAAACACACAAACAACACATAAGACCAGTCACCAACCTTCTGTCAGTACAGTAAAAAGCTGTGTAAATGTAAATGTAAATGTAATGGGTAAACATGTACAACTGCCCTTATTCCTGGCCAGGATATAGGTTGTGGGTGAGAGGGTGGTTTTGTGGTAAACCAGTTGGCACCAAGGGGGAGAGTAACCGCAATCCCCTTGACTCGACCCATCCCATCCTCAGGAAGTCTGTGACTCTGCCAGTCATCCTCCAGAATGGCTTGTTATTACATTAGTAATTCTAATTATACAATAATTCTAATTCTACAGTATTGACTACCGGTAATTCAAATTCTTTGATTTATTCATCGCCCCCATACAGAAGACTAAGGGGGAGAGGGGGAGATGGTATGATGCCTCGTCTCATTCAAACTCCATCTGTGTTTGATCATAGTGGAGTCACCAATGTTTGATGAGGACACAGACACAAACACACACACACACACACACACACACACACACACATACATGCAAGCACACACGTATGCATGTGCGTGTACGCACACACACACACACACACTGTGTTTAGGTGTTTGCCAATCCTTGTGTTACAACCGTCTCAGACATGCTGTAGGATATTCCCAGATGACTAAACATTACACCACAACATATCAACTCATAATTATCACTAATTGATGCAAGAAGGCTGAGGGCGACTGTGGTTATGTTGGCCCTGCAGCTGGAATTATTTCTAGTTTCCCTTCTAAGTAAAAGGTTTAAAGATGAGCTATGAAGCTTTTGGGAAACTCAACCCAGGTTGGTTGACAGGGAGAGAGAGAATTTCCCTACACGGAAGCTGATGGTGTCTCAAAAAGAGGAAAGGCTCTAGACAGGACTTATGTAAACCTCATGGTGGAAGAGCCCTACCTGCTGTTAAGTTTATCCTAACATGATGGGACTATAATATAGTATGATATAGTATGTGAAAGGTAGATATTATCTATTATCTACCTTTCACATACTGGTCACTGTGGTTTGTGTTTATTTTTTATACTCCTTTTTTTTCAGCAACACCATATTTAGTGAAGGTGAACAGGAAGCAACACTGTATTTAATAAACAGGAAGTGTTTGTCCAAACAAAGAGAGTCACAGAGTCACCCACAGGCAGCTGTGTATGCACGTCAGGAACACGTATTTTGTGTAAAAGATCTGTGCAAGCTTCATCATATCTTGAAGTGAAATGTCTGTTTGTAAACATAGCATGCAGCATCAACCTGTGAATGTGTTATGTTTGTGTTTAAGTTGCAAATTCTCAATATATTTTTTTCCCAATGCAGCGAACAAATTTGTTTATTTATTTATTGGAAGGATCCCCATTAGCTATAGCCATAGGCATGAGCTACCTTTAGTGGGGTCCACATTTAAAACATACATTACAAATAACATTTAACATATAAAACATACTTAAATTACAAATATCAAACATTAGAATAGATCATACATCATACAATTTTACATTTGGCATAATATAAAACACTTATATATCTAGTTACATAAAAATAGAACAAATTACAACCATGTTAGAGAGGACTACACATTTCCATTTATGGTGCATCACCATCTAGTGTCAAATGACTGTGAGAGTGCACTTCAGTCAGATCCAGTATGGAGATAAGATGCAATTTCCTTTAACGGGAAGGCAATTTCCAAGAAATGGGAAGGCGTCAACAAAAATGAATTCAGTTGCGAAACATTTAATTGATAATCTTAGGCTTAGTGTCCTGTCCAGACCCTCTATGAACACCATGGGGTGGACTAAGAATGTCAAGCTGTTTTCCAAGTAGAACACAGTAGCTACATTCTTAGATTAAGATTAAGAAAGATGTGTAAATCACCATCATGTGACACACAACAGTTCATACTCTAAATTCTGTCTTTAGAAAGCATTGGTGTCGCTTTGGCACTCAGCAATACTACATACCTTTCCTTGCCAAATGACAACAGCGGTGTGTATCTTACCCTGTCTTCAGGGGGGTATTCCATCAACATTTCTAAAGGAAAATCCAGGTTTATTTGGATACGTTTCGTGAGACTTATCAAAAATAAGCCTGGATTTTCCTTTAGCGACGTTGATGGAATACATCCCAGGTCAGTAAATATAGTGATAGTGGGGCGGTCATCCCAATGAGTCATATACTATCATCCACCACATCACATTTCATGGAATGTGTAATGCATCAGTGGTTTGCCATTAACCAAACACTGAAAATGAATTACTTGTTCACTAGCGCCTTATTCTCATAAGCGGTTCAAAATAGGGGAACAGAATGTCTGGAACAGAATCATAGACATACAGAGTTTAGAAAACTATCCCCCTTATTGGCGCAGAATGTTCCAAATGTAAGTGTTGAAAGGTTAGTGTGCCCCCCCCCCTATCTATTATTAAGTGCATGATTCAGTGGACTAACTAAGGTCTGACAAAGAAAGAAGAAACTGGAATTTGCCTTAAGGCTTTACAATTTTATCACAAATTATGTGTTGATAACCCTTCAATATGCATCTGGCCTGAATTAATGACAAATTAAGAAATGTAAGAAGTAGATGACTAAATGGCATATTCAATGATCTTGTTCTCTGCCTGTACCATCCTGTACCATTACCTTTTGTGTGACTTTCAATCGACACTACCTGCTGTGCATGAAGGTCCAGACGTCTTGACAGAGGCTGCAATAGGCTACGTCCGCATGATACATAGAGGATTTAGGCTTCTGTTTCCCCCCCCCCCCATCTCACACACACACACACACACACACACACACACACACACACACACACACACACATACAACTGACAATGTACTCTATATTAGTTTTACATACTGTAATTTACAGCCTACATAATTATTGTTTTACTGCTCCTTTCTGTCATTGTCTTTTTAAACAATTCTGTTAGTGTTGTTTTTTATTATTATTATATTGTTGTTATAATGCTCCCACCACACCAAATCAATTTCCTGTATGTGCAATAAAAATAATTCTGTTCTATTGACTGAACTTAAGTAAGAAACATGACAGAAGTTTGAAGGGCAACAATATTCATTGCCACATTATGTTGTTATTACAAAGTTTGTGATAATAACATTACATCATGTGTCAATGAAAGTGAGTATTCTAGTAGGTGTGGTTGGGGACAATAATGCATAATACTAAGACAGTCCTACAACAGCTCCTCATATATTTAGCCAAGACAGCAGGAGCATACAGTCCATACAGTAGCTTGCTTCCATAAGAACGACACAAATATGGTTTTCTGTACCATAGGCCTAGGCTTTTCCAGAGCCCAAGGGAGAAGGAAGAAAAAAGGGTTATTTTCTCGTGGGCGGGTCTCGGCGCGTGCAGGTTTACAGGAAATAATGAGAATCAGGAAGTAGCGCGAGTGATGTGATGTGTGATTTGTTTTCTCGCCAGTTACAGCAGCAAGTCCTTGAAAGTGAAACGAAGTAACAAATAAAGTTATATTATATGTTCGGTTTGTCAATCTTAAAGCCTACAAACGTGAACTTTTTTCTTGGGGCAAAGTCTACTACAAGTTCCAAGGTAGGAGATTGTGATAGGTGAAAGTATAGGTGCTCGCTGTGATAGCTGTTCTGTGCTATTAGCATCATAGTGGTTACCCGAGAAGGGGACCCGAACATCATGTCGCTTTGTTTTACACATTGTTTGAAGATTAATAACTTTGTCTAACGTCATCTTTGGAATTGAATGAGATGTTTGTGTCCTACCAGCCCTGCCAGAAACATAACGACCTAACTGATAACTTGGCTGTCTCTCATTTTTCATACTGTCAGGGAAGACAGTATTAAGAAATAGTACTGTTTACTGCAAAATAATATGAATTCCTATACACACACACGCACACACACACACACACACACACTATTATTTTTATTAAAGAAAGTGTGCCAATTAATGATGGCTCACTAAAACGTCAGGAATCAATGGATATTACAAGAATATGTTATAATAAAGTTTGTGAATAGTTGCCCTTCTAGTCTGTATCTATTAGACCTGTACATCCAAAAAGGTCACACTCAATATCATTCCGCATAGGCTACTACATCATTAGCCACCCCTCCTAAATTTCGTTGTTTGGTACCTGTACTGTAGCAATGACAATAAAGTCCATTCATTCATTCATTCATTCATTCCTTCCCTTACTCAGAGATTATCATGCTAAACAAGTTCGGCCCTGTTCTACATAGGGAATAAGTAAGACTGAGACTATGAATATGTAATCACTTTTCCTCAAACATGAACATTATACAAATGTGAACTGCATTACTGGTAATTAGTAATTACACATGTTATTCCCCTAAGTGGTATAAAGCCTAGACCTGTATGATAAACTGTAATAAAATGTAATGTATTCTATTCAGGTCTCATGTCCCTGTGGCTGCTGTCAGTGTGGACAAGCTAAGCACTATCTGAGGACAGCCGGACTATCTGAGGACAGCCAGACTATCTGAGGACAGCCAGACTATCTGAGGACTGCCAGACTATCTGAAGACCATGAGTCGTGTCCCTCAAGCTCAGAGCTGTGGGAACTGGGAGCTAAAGGACCGACTCGGAACTGGGGGGTTTGGAAACGTCACCAGATGGCAGAACAAGGTACAGAACACCTACAAGATTACTTATGATTATTCACTGGGTCCCTATTCTCTCCACTGCAACTCTTCCCTAAGTCTTAGACTAGGCTAAGTCTCAGAATTTGTGATATGTGTCAGTCAGTAAGCTTAAACTTAGGTTAACTAACCCTAACCTTAACAAAATATCATTTTGCTAAATGCCTTTAATTCAGTTTACTTCTAGGTGATTTGGGCATGATATAAGAAGACTATAGGAGCATGCCGTTGCCATGGGGTCTTTGCGGAGAATCTCACAGACCTCCACATCTTCTCTATGACAGAGCACACTGTCATAGAACAGGAAGCATGTAGATTGTTCTCAATCAGACAGTGTGGGAACCTGTCCTGTACACACCCATTCAACAAGCCTTCCTGTCCATGCCTCTGTACAGTCTGTCCGTCTGCCTTTTTCTATATTTGTGATTATTAGTAACAGCTACCTTTGAAGGGGGTTATTTGTATGCACACTTGTGTAGTTGTCTCAGTAACCTTACGAGAATTCACCCATTGTAAGTTCCTGTGGATAAGAACCTCTGCTAAATTACTCAAATGTATCGAAAAAAGAAAAACATTCTTGTGTCACTCAGCAGCAACACAATGGCTTTGGGGTTGTGGCGATGTGAATAGTTTTACTAAAAATGATACTTACAATGTGAATTCAACCTCAACTGACCCTTTATTCAAGGACTTTCTTCATATTATTCCAAAGAACGAGCAAACAGCATGACTGTCACCAAGACCTCCTGAATGGTCCATAACATGGATTGCATTAGGCCTTTGCTTTTCAGCTCAAAAGGCTTTAGCCTGATACATTTTGAAATGGAGCTGCTCTATTCATGCTGTTAAATAGGAATTTATACTACACATAGATATACACCTGCATAGCATTGCATTCACACACACACACACACACACACACACACACACACACACACACACACACACACAACCCCCCCATACACACACACACACACACACCTGACACTACCCCCCCTACCCTTTTTCTTTCTTTTCAAAATCTTTACTTCTATTCCATCATTGACATCTCAATGTTTTTGTTGATCGCTCTTTTTTGCTTTATGTGTCTTGCTTTGAACCACATTCATGGACCATGTGTACAGCTAAAAGACTGGAAAAAATAGTAGACAAAACATGACATGATTGTACAAGTTGCTGAAACGGAAATAAAAATTAACTGATGTAACTTTCCTCAGAACGGTCACTTACAGCTAACCACGATTTACCGTTACTGCCTCTCTACACTTAGCTGGAAGTGGAAGTGATACAGGGGGAAATGACACGGAGGGAAGGGTGTCAGGGCTGTGCCCAATGGCTTCGACTGATTTAACTTCCTCTGTTACTCCTGTGTCATTTATGATGCCATCTGTAGGCTACTTCCTGGGTTGATGATGAGGTCATCGTAGTATCGAAGTGATGAGAGGCAATTGCGTTGTTCCTCATGTCGATTCTGGACTCTCAGATTGTTAGTGTTACTTACTTGACAGATTTACAGTGTCCTGCGTAAGTATAGGACAGTGAAGCATTTTCTCTTCTTTTTAGCTCTACACCCCAAAAGTTTGGATTTTAAATCCAACAATTACTACGAGGTTAAAGTAGAGATTATCAGCTTTATTTGTTGGTATTTGTGTAGGGTACCCAAAAGTAATGGGACAGATTTATGAAATGTCCAAATTAAGCAGTCATGTTTAGTACAGTATTTCTGCAACAACATCAAGTGGATGACCGTAGAATGCTCACCATTCACTAAGAAAAAATACTATGTCCCGTGAATGTGTCAGAGACCACCATCTGCAGAATACTTTACCAGCCAAACTACGTTTCTCTGCAAGGCACAAACCATTTATCCAGGTTACTGATAAAAAGTAGGCTACCTAAAAAGCAGACTGCAGAAGTCTGGAAAAAGGTCTTGCGGACAGATAAGATCAATATTGTCATGTACCAAAGTAGTTGCAAGAGGGAAGTTTGGAGGAAAAAGGATCTGCCCAAGATTTACAGCTTACCACCTCATCTGTGAAACATAATGCAGTTGTTAGGTTTGGGCCTGTATAGCTGACACTAGAACTCGCTCACGTGTCTTTATTTATGATTGCAACTGCTGACGGCAGCAGAAGAATGAATTCTGAAGTGTATAGAAACATCTTGTCTGCTCGAGTGCAAAGTCAAGCAAATGCCTCCAAATTAATTGGGATGGCCCTTCATCGTACAGTAAGATAATGACCCAAATTGTGTTGCAAAATTCCTGTAAGTTTGGGAAACTTTCTGATAATTTCTCAAGTTTCCATATGAAAACACTAACAATCTGAGAGTCCAGAATCGACATTAGGAACAACGCAATTGCCTCTCATCACTTCGATACTACGATGACCTCATCATCAATCCAGGAAGTAGCCTACAGATGGCATCATAAATTACACAGCAGTAACAGAGGAAGTTAAATCAGTTGGAGCCGAAGGCACAGCCCTAACACCCTTCCCTCTGTGTCATTTCCCCCTGTGTCACATCCACTTCCAGCCCGATGTAGAGTGGCACTGACGACCAAGAGGTCAAGACCTGGACAGAAACCAGGCCACGCACTATACAGAATGTAGATTTTCTATTTATCAGCATGAATAGAGCAGCCCATCTTCAAAATGTATAGGCTAAAGCCTTTTGAGCTCTTTGAAAAGCATAATGCAATCCATGTTATGGACCATTCAAGACA
>NC_137690.1:15968065-15975565 GCF_963989245.1 Nansenia antarctica
CAGCACAGCACAGCACCGCACAGCACGAGGGAGAAGAGAGAGATGTTTCCAATGTCCAGTCATGCCATACCTCTCTGTACTGCATCAAAAGGATCAAATAGCAAAATGGTTGTTATGACATTCTAATGTTTAGGTTACTGTAGCTATCAGTCACTTCTCAAACTCTGAAACTACAGAGGAAAGAAAACATTGACTGTACATTTCCAGCTGACCGATGATGACCTCAGATCTAGGCTATTTGTTATTCCTCTATTACTATCATCTGTATCATCTAACCGCCTGCCAATTACTGTATGTACAGTGATCACACATATTAAACATTATACAATGTTATTGTTTCAATGTTATGCTTTTGCCAGCAGAATCTGGAATCAATTAGGTTTTATGTTCCTTTGTATTCTCAGGTTTTTATTGGAGTGTTTTAGGACAAGTTGACCCGTGACAATTTAGAAACACAATGTTACACACAGTTATGCAACAGTGAAGTGGGACACGAGAATTCTGCAGGTCACCGAGGCGGAGAGGATAAAGGGGTGGCTGGAAAGGGAACATAATATTTGTGGCCCAATTTTGTTACGCATGTTTCTATTAAAGTTGTATAAGAGGAATCTGAGCAAAATGGACATAATGTTTTACTGGCATGGCTATGTTTTATAATTATGAGAGTCAATTACAGTCATTCTCTCTCACCTTCTCTCTCTCTCTCTCTCTCTCTCTCTCTCTCTCTCTCTCTCTCTCTCTCTCTCTCTCACACTCAGACTGGACCATGTTAATGTGGTAGCAGCCAGAGAGGTTCCAGAGGGACTACTGAAGCTGGCCATCAACGACCTACCCCTGCTGGCCATGGAGTACTGCCAGGGAGGGGACCTGAGAAAGGTCTGTCTGTGTGTTTGTTTGGGTATTTTAGCCATTAATGCGTGCATCTGGATGCAAATACGGTATTCATTGTGTGTGTGTGTGTGTGTGTGTGTGTGTGTGTGTGTGTGTGTGTGTGTGTGCGTGCGCCTGCAGTATCTCAACCTGTTGGATAATTGCTGTGGAATGCGCGAGGGTTCCATCCTGATTTTGCTACGTGATATATGTGAGTATTTGTTACGCCCCCCGCCCAGGTCTAGGGGATGGGTGAGGCACGTAAACATAGGACTCCTTATCAGTGAAAAACAGTGATAAGGAGACAAGGTGAACAGTGTAATGATGATTTATTGTACCAAGACTAAGGAGATTCTTATTAGAGAATATGATTAGATAATAAGAATGCCGCTAGACACAGTCTAGCACCAACACTCTAAGCTAACAGAAAACACAACAGATGGCATCTGCCCCCAACTAACTAGTGTATATAGACAAGACTAAGCTACGTGCATAAATGTATACCCATGTGCTGCTCACACACACACACACACACACACACACACAATGCAGATTTGTTCTGATGTCTTCCTCTTGACTGGAGTGAAGTGTTGGGAATGTGAAGTATGCTAACTGTTGTCACTGATCCCTTCATTACAGTGGTGAGGATGATGAGGTTGTGTAATGTTAATGTTAGGCCCAATCCCGATTGCCTTTTCTACCCCTACGGCTCGTTTTCAAGTGCCACTCACTTTTGAGCCAAGGCCTCGGAATAGAGCCACAAGCCATCGTGGTTCAAATCTTCCCCTATGAAATGGGACAAACCTTCAAGACCCTGATACGTCATCAGTAGTGTCATAGAAAAGTGCCCACCGGGCACCGCTCGCCAGACCCGGATATGGCCAGGGCACACACGGGGAACGGCATATTGGGCGGCCGCTCCCGAGGGGGGTATAGGAGTAGTTCCGGACAAGGATCCGTCGCGCAACAGCGCCCCCGTCTGGTGCTGGAATAACGGTGCTGGGCTCGAGGAGCCAGTCAGCTAGTCTGCCTGGCGGCCTCCTCTGGGACTGCCGGCCGCGGGGTCGTGCGGCGGATCCCTCGCAATAGGCAGGGGATAATTGGATGCTAGGTTGGGTTCAATTGGCTACCAAATTGGGTGAAAAAAGGGATAAAATCTGAAAAACAAATAAAAAAAAGTAGTGTCATAGAAAAGCATTGACGCTTGCGATTCATTCACAACTTCAATTTTACGCTATCAATCGATCAAACAAGTCATCAGATAAAAAAGAACAATGCTTCATTATCAGACCATGACAGAATAACGGTGCTCTGTAGGCTATTAACCTGTGCTCTTACCCTGCCAGTCTGCACTGATATAGGACAACAGTGCAACAACTTTGTTGAAGCGCGCTGGACTGTGGAACGGTCTATGTTAAGCATCTGCACATCTGCATAATAGCGATTTTGGTGTTATGCGTGTTGTAAAGAAAAGGTCTATAATGCATTGAAATGACATTAGTAGGTGTCATATGCCATCAGACATGGAAATATGTCAATATGCCCGACTGTCATGCCTAAATCAGCCTGTAACGTTAGACACAGCACCTCGGCATAATAGCGATTTTTTTGTTATGCTTGTTATAAAGAAAAGGTCTATAATGGATTGAAATGACATTAAACTAAGATAATAAGATGGTTATCATAATTTTTCAAATCTTTATTAATAAGTAATTACAGAACAAGTAAATGTCTTCCGCATTGCCTAGAGCGAAATCAGATTTTGTAGATGATTTGCAATGCATCCTGGGGGGTAGGGCCATGGCTCCAAATCGAACGTAGTCCCCGAAAATCTCTGTGGATAGCCCTCCCCCTTCCCCCTAGCCCTTGATGAAAAAGTAATTGGAACACCCCTACCCTAAACGTGAACGTGCAAAACGGAGCCGTAGGGGTGAAAACCGAGCCGTAGGGGTGAATTGGGATCGGGCTTTAGTCAGACAGAGGAGATTGTGAGACTGGCTTGGTGTGGACACTAGCATTGAGGATTTCCCGAAATTCTGTGGATAGAATTTCACACGCATGCATGTACGCACGCACGCACACAGAACAGAACAGAACAAAACAGAACAGACAGAAACAAAAGGATCTTATCAGGGGAGGAAGTACAGGGTTTAAAGACTTTGGGGCGTCCTCTGATTGGCTATGGGGGGGAGGAATGAGGTGCAGCTGAACCAAATTGATTGCCAGAATGACTGAGAAAGATGGAGATGAGATATAGATATAGAGGATGGAAACACAACAGAACACAAGAACAACCAAAGCATTTGTAACAGTATTCTACACTACATTTCAATGCTCCCATTCTACTGTACGTGTGTGTGTGTGTGTGTGTGTGTGCGTGCGTGCGTGCGTGCGTGCGTGCGTGCGTGTGTGTGTGTGTGTGTGAGTGAGATGGAGAGAAAAAGGTGGAAGTGAGGCCTGTATGATCAATTTCCTGTAGGATGTATATGGTCACTAATTCTGACCTACATCATAGACAACCTAAAACCACAATCTTGAATCACCATAGAGTTGGCATAGAGACACGCTTACGAAGACAAACAGACGCACACACACACACACACACACACACACACATTGTATAAACACAGATGTACAAGAACAGATTTTACCACTTGGACATACATGAAGACAGAGACATAAAACACACACGCTCAGACCCTAGTCACCCTACTCACTGTCAGTAATGCACAGTAAACCTGAAGTGAACACACATACAAACACACACTGAATTTAGCTGTACCACCAGCTCGGGTAATGAGTTCCACGTCACTCTTTGTCGACACACTCACTACTCATCCATTGACGTATGACATTGGTGAAAATACTGGTCCTGTTGCTAAGACACGCCTTGTGACCCAGACCCTCATTGTACGTCATTTACTTGATGAATCACACTGCCCCCCCTGACACACACACACACACACACACACACACACACACACACACACACATACATACTCCCACCCATGTCTCTGTGTTTCTTTCACTCTCTCTCCTACTCTCAGCCTCAGCTCTGACGTACCTCCACAAGAAAAGGATCATCCACAGAGATCTGAAACCAGAGAACATCGTCCTCCAGCAGGGAGAGAAGAGAGTGAGTACCTTCTATTCTGACCTCACCTACAGTCACTCATACATTGTCAAGTAAACAGAGTGTGTCCTGTTATTGAAGGTCCTTGAAAGCATATATAGTATGCGTAAGGAATTCAAACAAGTTAAGTTCACTAACTTCAAGTACACAAGCACTGGGAACCCCCAAGGCCTCATCACTGAGAGGCATAGCTGTGTCTTACAGCTCTTACCTTGCCCATTCTGTCTTTATTGGCTTCACTATGCAATATAGGTTTGCATGAAATGAATAGTTATGTGACTATGGCCAGACATATTAAAGAAGTTGTTGCTTTATGTTCATTCACGCCCTTGTATTATTCTGTAACATTATATTGAGGATACAGCTCAGAACACACATATTTCTGTCTGGTTCAATTATCCAATTAAATGTTTATTGTGTGTTTCACACAACGTGTGTGTGTGTGTTTAGGCAGGCAGAGCCATAGAATACATTCAGAGGGGGGTGGGGCATCAACATTGTATGCCATAGCCATACTATATATTTACAGTGGCAAGACAAAGTATGTGAACCCTTTGGAATTACCTGGTTTTCTGCATTAAAACCACAAACAATTATAATCTTTCATGTCTTTATTGAACACATTTCACATTGCTGGTGGAAACAAGCTCTTCTGGTAGCTGCGTGTCAGACCTGCGCCACATTCAGGAGGAATTTTGGAGCATTCTTCCTTACAGAACTGCTTCAGCTCAGCCATATTAGGATGTCTGGTGTGAACAGCTCTAACTGGGCCACTCCAAAAGGTGGATTTAATTGTTTTGAAGCCATTCTGTAGTAGATTTAGTTTGTAGTCCTGCTGCATCACCCAACTTCTACTGAGCTTCAGCTGACGGACAGCCACCCTGACGTTTTCCTGTAGGATAACTTGGTAAACTTGGGAATTAATTTTCCCCTTGATGATGGCAAGCTGTCCAGGCCCTGAGGCATCAAAGCAGCCCCAAATCATGATGCTCCCTCCACCATACTTCACTGTTGGGATGATGGTTTCATGTTGTTATGTGTGCCCTTTTTACGTACTACATACGTAGTGCTGCGTGTTCTTTCCGAACAATTCAACCTTAGTTTCATCAGTCCACAAAATATTTTCCCAGTAGCGTTGTGGAGGGTCATGGTGCTTTTGCGCACCAATGTTTTTTTGGAGAGCAGCTTCCTCCATGGTGTCCTGCCATGGTCACGATGCCTGTTCAATGTTTTATCTATGGTAGACTCATGAACAGAGATGTTAGCCAGTTCCAATGATTCCTTCAAGCCTTTAGTTGTTACTCTAGGGTTCTTTTTTTTTTTTTGACCTCATTGAGCATTCTGCGTTGTGGCTTTGGAGTCATCTTGGCTGAGAGCCCACTTCTAGGGAGAGTATTCACACTACTAAATCGTTTCCATTTATAGACAATTTGTCTAACTGTGGACTGATGAATATCTAAACTCTTTAAGATTACTTTGTAACCCTTTCCAGCTTTATGCATATTAACAATGCTTGATCGTAGGTCTTCTGAGATCTCTTTTTTGCGAGGCATGGCTCACATCAGCAGATGCTTCTTGTGAATAGCAAACTCAAAATGTTTGAGTGTTTTTTATAAGTCAAAGTGTCTCTAACCCACACCTCCAATCTCATTTCATTGATTGACTCCAGGTTTGCCTCCTGCCTCCAATTAGCTTTTGTAGAAGTCATTAGCCTAGGGCATGGATCACCAATAGGCGGCCCACTGACCACATCCAATCTTTTTGTTGTTGTTATTGTAACTAACATGTATAAGGCCCGTTAGCAGCTCCTCTAAGGGAGTTAACTTTTGGGGTTGCGGTTAGCGCGGCTGGTTGGGAAGTGGGAGATTGGGGTTCGAGACCCGCTTGGAGAGAGCTATACCCCAGTGCCATTCGCTACAATGTTTTAAAAATGCGTTCCGGTATGTAGAATATCTAGCTTCTTTTTTTTTTCAATATTGAAGCAACCCCAAAAACAATTGGCCTACCTCACTCAATACATGCGTTCAAACCACAGGTTCTAAAGATGTTATAAATCCATCTGTCAGATTATTATTGCCGAGTAGCCTACACAACCCGAAGCAGGAGGAGTCAGACCTACCTCATTCACAAAGCTGCAACCAATCTTGCTTCACTGGTTGTGCACTGAATGCCCTCTCTTGTTCAGTTAAAGTTTGGTTAATAATTCCACTGGCATGTCTATATCCAGCTTTCAAGTCCGCAATTTTTCTGTGATAGGCCTCTGACTGTTCAGGGTATGACTCTTTGAAACTGAATGTCTTGTGTAATTGTGACGGTGAAGATTGTAATTATTTTGCAACAGCTACCGTTTCAATGCGGAAGATGCATACAGGTTTAGCATTACTGAAAGTTGCCAAGATGAATGTGTACTTGTCAGCCCATTCTTTATTAAAGATAGGATTTTCCACTTCAAATTTACGCTTCAGGATCTTTGAGAGTGACTTTTTGCTTGATTGGTGGTGGTTTGGATAGTGAGTTGGACTGGTGAAACGGAAGGTCTTGAGCTCGAATCCTGCCAGAAACACCATTGAAAAATTACTCTTGGGAGAATGCCTCTGTAATCTCTATTTGTAAATCATTTTGGATTAAAAGCGTCTTCTAAATGGTAAATTATTATTTAAATTATTTTGATGGACAAAATGTCAGCTCCGCTAAAATGAAGCCAAAATATCTCGATCGCTACCTGATGGCTGGCTGCAGTATAGGTGTTAGTTGTCTGTTCACACTGATATAGGCTAATAAACATTAATACATTTGCAAGAAAGTGAAATATTAAATAATAATATAACAACAATAATGCTTATTATGCCTAAATAAAATGATATATATATAAAGATGTCCGGCCCCCACAGTGTATGCTTAGGGGTTCACATACTTTTTCCTACACTGTGAATGTTTGAACGATGTATAAGAACAATAAATAATTTGTGTGTTATTAAAACAGATTGTGTTTGTTCATTATTGTAACTTAGATGAAGATCAAACCATATTTTAAGACAAATTATACATAAATGCAGGTAATTCCAATGGGTTCACTTTCTTTTTCTTGCCACTGTATATGCATGTCTGTAATTAATACCAAAGAAACTAAAGGTTATGGATCTCTCTCTCTCTCTCTCTCTGTCAGTTGATCCATAAGATCATTGATCTGGGCTATGCTAAGGAGCTGGATCAGAACAGCCTGTGTACCTCATTCGTGGGAACTCTACAGTACCTGGTAGGTGATGCCACTTTGTAGAACAGTGAACACACCTCTCCTGTGTTCACTGCATCATTTCTTCAGTGTTTTGGTAAATGTAAATCATATTTATGCCTCTATTCTCTCTCTTACCCCCCCCTCTCTGCATCCATCCCTCCCCCCTCTCTCTCTCTGTCAGGCTCCAGAGCTGTTGGAGAGACAGAAGTACACTGTGACGGTGGATTACTGGAGCTTTGGAACCTTGGTGTTTGAATGTATC
>NC_137690.1:15978065-15985565 GCF_963989245.1 Nansenia antarctica
TCGAAGCAGAAGAACGAGATGGTGTCCATGCACCAGAGACTGATAGCCAAGCTGGAGTTCTTCAGCACCAGTCTCCATATAGACATGGAGAAATACCAGGAGCAGAGAGCCACGGGGATAGGTACACCGTGGTTCCATTTTATGATAGTCATTTAAAAAACCTATGATTTGGCAAACTAAACTTGGGGCAAGTTCATAGTGCTGTGTGGATATACAGAAGTTATATAATAGACTTTATCAGAGCCATAGACAGGACTGTTATCATACTATATTACCAGACTGATGATATTGTGTTTGCTTCCTCCAGCCTCTGAGAAGCTACTGGGGGTGTGGAAAGAGATGGAACAGACTGCCGTAAGCTGTGGCCAGGTTAGTGTGTGTGTGTGTGTGTGTGTGTTTAAATGTGTGTGTTTAAATGTGTGTGTTTAAGTGTGTGTGTGTTTGCGTGTGTGCGTGCGTGCGTGTGTGCGTGCGTGTGTGTGTGTGTGTGTGTGTGTGTGTGTGTGTGTGTGTGTGTGTATGTGCGTGCGTGCGTGTGTGTGTGTGTGTGTGCGTGTTTCAGGCTGAGAGCGTGAGTGAGCTAGAAGAGGAGATGATGCTGCTGCAGACAGACATAGTGGACCTACAGAGACAACCATGGAGGAGTGGAGAGGCCCTGGATACACTGTAAGAGAGCTACAGAGAATTAGAATTGTCTGAGAGAACCCTACGTTCAATAGTCAGAGAACCCTACCTTCAATATGCATCTGATGGACATGATGAGTGTCTCTCTCTCTCTCTCTCTTTCTCACCACAGTGAGGGGAAGGCCATGGAACTGTTCCGTAAACTCAGGGAAAAGCCAAGAGGTCTGATATATCCGTCACCTTCTTACGGCACATTCATTTTTCATTTAATGAGGTTCTGCTTCCATGATTGAATAATGTACTTGGGCACATTGAACTCTCCAACTCAAATATACTGCTCTGGCAAATGTCTCTCTCTCAGACCAAAGGTGTCCGGGAGATAGTCAGGAGGTGGTGCGGCTGGTGGTTCAGGCTGTGCAGTTCTATGAGAGGAAACTAAGAGACTTCTACACACATCTCAGGTGCCCATATACACACTTGAAACAAATTCCCAAAATGTTTTATAGAGACAGGAACGTGGGCATGTGTGCGCACTGTAAGCTGCAGTGTTAGACCACTGGACCGCCCCAGGCTACTGAAACAAACTCTAAACATTTGTTTTATAGAGACAAGAACCTGGGTATGTGTGTGCACTGTAGGCTGCGGTGCTAGACCACTGAAACAAACTCTAAACACACCTCACACACACACACCTACTGTATGTTACTCCCACCAACACACAGCAGTACCATATTTACACCTCACAGGGAGACACTTGACCCGCTCATTTGAACAGCCCAACATTTTGTAATTACGGCAAGTTTCTGTGCGTGTGTGTGTTGCAGTAAAACAGTGGTGTGTCGCCAGCGTGTGATGGAGCTCCTGCCCAGGGTGGAGGGAGTGGTCCAGAGGATGGCTGAGAGTGAACAGGTCCTCATGAGTTTACAGGAGAGAAGACAGAGAGAACTGTGGAACCTTCTCAAAGTAGCTTGTGTGAGTGTACACACACACACACACACACACACACACACACACACACACACTCACACACACACACACACACACACACACTCACACACACTCACACACACTCACACACACTCACACACACTCACACACACACACACACACACACACACACACACACACACACACACACACAGAAAAAATAACGTTAAAAAAAACAAAACACTGTCTATATTGTCATATGTGCCGGCTGCCAATTATTGCAGATATTGAGCAGAATTTTGCCAGGGCCTTCGCTTTAGTCTTAGGAATTCCTGCTGTCTGCAAACCCCTGACAACTAGTCTCTGGACACTTCCAAGGCTTCCAAATATAAACCCAAGCAGTTTACATATGTAACACCATGTATGTCTTCCTTTATATTCCAGAGTAAGGTGCGCAGTCCAGTGAGTGGGAGTCCTGACGGAGGTCGCACCCCCCCCTCAGTACCCCCCCTTCTGACCCCCAGACCCAGCCTACAGCAGCTGTGAGTAATAATAATAATAATAATAATACATTAGACTTAAATAGCGACGTGCAGCAGAGTTCTGGACGTATTGGAATTTGTTTAGGATGTTTTTAGGCAAACCGTAGAGGATGCTGTTGCAGTAGTCGAGTCGGGAAGTTATGAAGGCGTGGATGAGTGTTTCAGCAGCGGAAAAGGACAGGGAGGGTCGGATGCGGGAAATGTTCCCGAGGTGGAAAAAAGCTGATTTAGTGACCTGGTTGGCATGGGGAAGGAACGAGAGGGTGGGGTCAAAGATGATGTCGAGGTTGCGGACGTGGTTGGAGGGGGTTACGATGAAGCCATCGATGTTGAGTGAGAATGTCTGGGTGGAACGGGTGAGGGACTTTGGGCCGATGATGAGGATTTCCGATTTATTGCATTTGAGTTACTGTCTTTTGTCTTTTGAGACAGACACACACACACACAAACACAATCATTTTGGGTAAAAATTGGTAATTCCCATTGCAACAGATCCACTGAGAGAAAATGTGTGTACGTGTGTGCATGTGTTTCAGTGATGACGAGTCCCTGGTGGTGATCGAGGAGAGCAGGACGTTTGAGAGTCGACTCCAGAGTCTGCTACAGGAAACCATCCAAGAGTCAGATAGCGACATGCAGGTACACGTACCAGTGATAGGAGAAACCTCTACCCTCACTCCGAAATTCATTATTTAATTATTATTATTATTATTATTTTATGTATGTTCGACATTATGTACAGAGACGCTATACTGTAATAAACTTCAACCCGACCCAAAATGATTCCAATGTAACCATTTTTCTGTCTCTTTTCTAGATGATGAGCCAGTGGATGTGGTTGAATGGAGAGCAGGATCTCTCTAGTGATCTCTCCTGACTCCACTGATATCTCCAGTCACTCTGGCAACCCTCTCTAGTCTTTCTCTCACTCAGCTGTACTCTGCTGCCTTCGTGTGGAAAGATGATGTACTGCACAACGGTGCCTTGGTTTCTTCTGTGAGGTATCAGTCTGGATTCTGGTGGGTCTCTGTGAAACTGGATTTCTCTTACAACCATTTATTTTCTCTGTGCTTGCCCGAAAACATTCACGCACAGATTGCTGACCAAAGTCCTGGATGAACAAACACGTTTTAATTTCAACTGTAAATTGTATTATGTAACTGTGCTCACTGATTTTCAGCCTTTTGTGTACAGTATGTATGTGTCTTTTAGTTCTTAAATAATGAATTTATTGTGCCAGTCAGAGTCTTGTCATCAAGATAACAACTTACAAGTGCCTTTGTTGCTTCATTATATTATATATATTATAGTATACTTTTTAATCTGTACATTTTGCTCACTGCCCTTCAAGAATAGTGGAATGAATGAAAGCATGCACACTTCAGGGAAAAGGGTAAATAGATAGATACGTACGTTATTGATCCCCTAGGGGAAATTAAGATGTTACAGCAACTCACATACAACAAAATAAAGTGACAATAGAGTAATAGAATAAAATAGATATCTAAAACCTTATATACAGTAAGAACAGTCCAGTATCAATTAACATCCCCCAGCCTGACTCTGATCACCTCGATCGAGCCAGCCGGAGGAGGAGTTGTACAGTATTATTGTGGCAGGCAGAAAAGATCTCCTATACTATAGCACTCTTTAGTGCAACGTGGAGAATCGAATCGCATTATTGGGCGATAAGTTACATGCACGGTCTAGTGCCTGTACTGTGTGTGTGTGTGTGTATGGTTGGTTCGAATAACTTGGTAAACCACCATGGCAATAAGGGTTTGGGACAGATATGGTATGACCTTTACTATATCACAATTTGAAACAAAGATGTGTATTTATTTTGAATACAATGTTTCAACTTAAATAGATTTGTGTTCTGTGTTTTCTTGTCCTGATTTATAGGAGTACATTGGAACAATTGGGAAAACAAAGTTTGGTTGCACCTTTTATGAATCACCTGTGTGTAATGCACTTATATTCTTTATGCAAATAAAGGCTGTTTAAAGGGGCAGTGAGATGTCAGGAATACTTATAAAGTACTGTTTTAAACAAGGATACAATGAACTATTAATATATTGATAAAGCGTAACACAGATGGTATACAATGGTTAGATACAGTTCAATGGTTCACACTGAGTCAGAGAATAAGGACACTCGACGTGTTTGACATTCTTCTTTATTCCATGAATTCCTTAAAGTCAGTTTGAGGTTTGAACTATTGACAACCTTCCATCTCCCAAGCACAGAGACACAAAATGAAAAGACAGTTCAATAAAGAAAAGACAAAAAAGAAACATGATGACAAAGTGGTAAGGAAGAAATTCCATACATGCCACAACTCTTCTTCTCAATACTCTTAACAGGAAAATAATGCAATATTTGGAATTACAACCTAGACAACAATCAAGGTGGATTTTTCCAATTCTATTTATCTTCCATGATTTGGAAATAGCTGACCAGCTGACCTCTTATAGAATGAGTTCAGAGCTGTCCATTTTATTGCAGTACTCTGTTACCATGAATGCTGTAAAGGGACTTGTACAGTCTGTCTGGAACAGAGAACTAATCATGAAAAGTTAAAAACAAGTTATTTCTTCAGAACAACTCCCTACTGGCTTCTATAGCAGGTACTACAAACACAACAAAACAAACGTCTACTACCAATCTCATTAGTGTCACAAGTCAAAAAGTAGATTCAGTACATGATCTCAGCCAAAGAAAAATGACCACACAATCAAACCCGACTAAAAGGTGCTTCAAATCCTGTCTCACAAAGAAAAGAGGATATGTCTGCTTTCAAGAACAACCAGAACAAATGATTGCCACAACACTCTTTCGAGGCTCTGTCTCAAATAACACCCTATTCCCCATGTAATGCACTAATAGCCTATATATGGCCAGTCTGGTCAAAAGTACTACACTATCTGAGGAATAGGCCGTCATTTGAGATTTGCCTACTGACTATCTGCTCCAGTGTCATGGCAGGATGTTTGTTTACATAGTGGTATTGCTATGGAGATGATACTGGAAGATGCCGAACCTAAAAAACAAACAATAACAACTCGGGTCTTGACAGTCTGTCCTTTTTTATTACAGTACTGGAGGTCTCAAATGGTGCAAAGGTTTTTAGGGTTAAGGCCAAAGAACTTGGGAGGTGTGTGTATATGTGTGTGTGTGTGTGTGTGTGTGTGTATGCGTGCATGCGTGCATGTGTGTATGCGTGCATGCGTGTGTGTGTGTGTGTGTGTGTGTGTGGAATACAGAGGGGGAGATGTGTCAAGGTGTCATTGACTGGGCGTTTGAGGTTTTGTCAGATCCGGGCTCTTTACTTTATCTTCTCCCACCCTCCTCTCCTCTCCTCATCCTTCCTTCCTTTCTTTCTTCCTTTCACTGTTATGCCTCCAGCTCGAAGCCCATGCCAACCTTGTGTCCGCCAGCGTTGAAGTTCTTTCCATCAATTAGAGCTGAGAGAGTGAGCTTCACTCCTATAGAGAGACAATGTTACATTTTAACAATACATATGCGACGGTGTATGTACAGTATAGGTGTATAGCAGGTAAGGTAGTTACCTGGCCTCAGGGTCTGTGTGTAGCCGACTCCAATCAGGCTGGCGTTGTTGACTTTGGCCTGCAGGAGACAGAGGGAGACAGGTGTGAGCCAGCCATGCACACAGAGTTTATGACATTCAGGTTTTGGCTGGTTGTATGGTTATATGTGCTTATGTGAGATTCTATTCGTTTATGAGTGGTAATGCACATAGTTGCTTGGTTTGGCATTTACTCACAGACAGGGATGCGTCCTTGTCCAGTTGGTATTTGGCGCCGATGCCAAAACGTGTGTTGTTGCTGCCGGCCGTCCAGGCCAGGTTGACTGCTGTCTCCAGCTGGCTGTTCACCTTCTGGTAGATGGAGCCGCCAAACTCTGTGCCGTCGTTACTTAAAATCAACAGGACAAACTGTGAGAACCAGAGAGTTGACTCCAAGGTAGGAGGTACAACTCTTGGAAGGACTTTTCATGACCCACAAAGGCTGTTTCCAAATCATGGAAGACAAATAATAGATTTGGAAAGATCCACCATGATTGTTGTCCATGTTGTAATTCCAATTCAAGAATGAAAGCCAATGTCTCTGGGCAGTGGGCAGCACCACAATCTACTTATATACTACCCACCCAGTGAGTTCACCTATACACCATGTGGGGAAACACTGACCCAATCAAGAAGACAGACTACATGCATACAGTTACTCGCTAACTGCTTGTCTCATCCAGTCCCACATCTCCCCTCCCCTCCTGTCTCTCAATACTCACGTGTTGGTGTGCAGCTGGAAGTCCCCGGCCTTGTATCCCAGGGCAAAGTTGTTCTGGACCAGTTTGGACTTGGCCGTGTCAAAGGCCAACTGGTAGCCGGCCAGCCAGCCCTCATAGCCCAGCACAGCAGCCGCATGGACCGTAGGACCGGCCATGTCAAAGTCCAGGTCACAGCCCAGGTTGATGTAGTCACGCTTGTAGCCAGTCTTCAGCTTTGCACTCTTTTTACTACAGAGGGGATGGGGAAGGCAGCGAATCAAGGTGACAGTCAGAGACAGCCCCATGGGGGGTTATCAAATAACAGAAACACAAATTCATTACATCAACCAATACTGAGATTGTAAACTGGATATACTGGTAGTAAATTAAGACAGCTTACCCAGTATTGGGCACGAACGACGTGTCCAGGGCCAGCTTCAAGCCACTAGCCAGCTACACACACACACACACACACACACACACACAAACAACACAGAGAAGGAAACATTACATGAGTGTACAAGAAGGCGATGCTCTGGTGCTCTTTAAGACTGGTTTAAAAACATTTAGCTATGATGTGATGAATTTGGGCTAACTAGGTTTTTGAGCTTTCCTGTTTTTAGCCTGGTTTAAGCTTACCTGGTTTCGGACAAGCTTGGTTTAAGTGAACATGCTTTAAGACATGCCTGGTGTAACTCTGGTTGACTCACCTGGTCCTCCATGGTGACCTCTGTGGTCAGGGTGTTGTCTGTGTTCCATTTCTGGTTGAAGCTAAGGCCCAGCTCCTTCAACTTGTACTTGGTCTCCAGATGACCGCCGGCCTTCCCTGTGTCTGCGTTACTAGAGCCTGATGTGGCAAACTCCTGAGAGAGGGAGAGGAAGGAGGCGAGGGTTATGTGAGTTAGGATTAATAGCAGTAGTAAAAGAACACAGCAGAGGAAAGCAGCGTGAGGGAGAGAAACTAGAAGAAGAGAAGTGGAACAGTTATGACAGGTGAGGAGCCCAAGAGAAGGATGGTTGTTAGTGAGCACACTCCTCAAAAAAGAGAGAGGGAGAGAGAGGGACATTTTGAAAGAAAGAGAGGGGAGACAAGCACCCCTTCTCCACATCTCCTCCA
>NC_137690.1:15990565-16055565 GCF_963989245.1 Nansenia antarctica
TGTACAGTGCATGGCTTTGCTATGCAGTCTGGCACTTTTATCATGACCTCCACAACATGACATTCCAGTGGCCAACCCCATTTCAGATCAGCCATTTTCCTGTAGGTTAAGGTAGTGCTAAATATCAACTACACACGACTGGTGATGACCACAGACACAGTAAAAGCATTATTCTCAACATTAAAGTCAAATGTCTAGTAGCTTAGATGTAACCTAGCTCATCTAACTCCTGCGTTATAAACTACCATCTACTAGTAACACTACCACACATTTTAAAAAAGTAATAGCTGGGAAAGAATTCCTTCTTTGTTGTCTGGGTGATGTGATTTCAGGACTTCGGATAGCGACTCATTAACCCTCCAAAGCAATTATACCCCTTGGCATGTTGCATGCTATTCGGATACTTTGTGGGTCTGACAACTTGTCTTTCGTTTTTACTTTCATTTATTTTAATGGGCCGAGTCTACCGACTTTCTTTTTTTTATGAATGGATAATATGACGTTGTAGCGGTCAATAGCACGACGACTAACACAAGAGAGTGGGTTATTTATTTCATTGGTGCACGTTACACGTTACATCAGAGCCAGCATGGGCAAGAGAACCGAGCCAATTGGGTGTTAAAACCACTGTTCTTTGTTTATGGAAGGGAAAGCATACCATTCTTATTTATCTTTACTTTACAAATACACCCCCAGAATAACACTTTTGTATCATACAATTGATGGCCAGGAACATTGCCCTTTTGGACAGACAGATCATTGTTCATAGTTCAGGTCTCTGTTGCTCTGGATGTTTATTACACTGCGCTGGCTGTCGAATTGACCGTCTCAATAATCTATCATTTACAATAATTACGACATGTCGTGAGCTTAGAATGATAAGGTTCTATCTCCGTTTAGGGCAGTTCAGAGATATTGAGTGTCAAAGTTTTTACATTCCATTATGTTTTGTGAGATGGAACCTTTGTATTTTATGAATTACTAACTCAAAAATGTCAACATTTTAAAAAATAACACCACACAGGCATTAATAAACACCTAATGGATCAGATTATGTAAAAAACTCAATTTTGACAAAAATTGAGATCGAACCTTATAATTCTAACGTCACGATGTGACAACAATTCTGTGTTGTTCGAATTACAGCTTAACATGTCTACCGTGCGTTAATGCACTCACGCCATAGCCTTAATAAAACCACAATAAAGGAAGCATAAAGACCGACAGCTTTCTCTTTCATCTGAATGCTTAATGCAAGAGAATATCTCATCTGTAAAGTGCTGAGCCATGAGCGGTTGTTTGACAGGCCTGTGCTGCTGTCAATGTAACCCTGGCACATTGTGGGCGACCCCCACGCCTCCACGCTTTACGCGTTTCAGCCGTAAATAACAATCAAATAAGTCAACTACACTTCTATTACAACGATAATAGACATCATTTTACGAACAAGTATTGCGCAATAAAATGTCGCGGAAGGTGCTAACCGATTCCTACCTTTATTAGCGGGGCGATGCGCTGAGTGTCAGAACGCGGTGTCTCAACAGGGCACGGTGAAGGAGAAACGGGGGACCGGCGGACTGAGCAGGCGCGATCGGCCTGTACTGAGGGAGGGGCCGTTGTGTAATTGTCATTGAGCAAAGAGAAAGTATGGAGGACCAAGTCTGTCAAAATTAACAATACATATATAGATACATAAATGAATGTATGAACAAATAAATGAATGAATACACACAGTATAAGGAAATACATTTCTATATTTATTTATTCTTTTACGCATTCATTCTTTGTTTTCCACATTCATTCTTTGTTTTCCACATTCTTTTCCACATTCATTCTTTGTTTTCATTCATTTATTTGTTCATACATTCATTTGTGTATCTATATATTTATTGTTAATTTTGACAGACTTGGTCCTCCATTAGAAAGAGGTTTATAAACAAGCGGACTGTTTATTCAAGTGTTGTTATGTAGACCATGCCTATTGCCCTATTTCGAGGTGGGTAAAACAGAATAGTAAGGCAAAGTATGTCTGCATCCCTAATGCCCTGTGTGAGTAGCCTACAATATTGGCACAGCGAATGCCTTCCCTCCAACTTTAGGCTACGAATCCTCTCTGTCTATTTCCATTTGCGCAATGCTAATATCCTATCCACAAGACGAAGATGATTTATCTGCGCGGATTAATCGACTTAATCACTTAAGTCGGATAAAATACCTTGAATTAGTCGTTGGTTATCGCCATTGTTACCACCATTTACAACAACATTGAACCCTTCTAGATGAATTGTTCCAAAATAGATGGTGACTCCTGACAATGTTACATTTTTTTTTGCAAATTTGCAGTGGCATTCATTTGTGGCGTCTGTTGTGCTACTGATTCTATGTTTTTAAACACAAGGATTGGATTTATTTTGTCTCAACATTACCGTCTGACCACAGGTCTTGCCACTTACTTTTATTGTCTGTCTACTTCTAACTCACTATAATAATAATAATAATAATAATAATAATAATAATAATAATAATAATAATAATAATAATAATAATAATAATAATAATAATAATCATCATAGCTAATACGTGAGTTTAGAATTATAAGGTCTCCATTATATATAATCTCCGTTTCGGGTAGTTCAGAGATATTGAGCGTCAAAGTTTTTACATTCCATTATGTTTTGTGAGAACCTTTGTATTTTATGAATTACTAACTCAAAAATGTCAACATTTTCAAAATAACACCACACAGGCATTAATAAACACCTAATGGATCAGATTATGTAAAAAACTCAATTTTGACAAAAATGGAGATAGAAACTTATAATTCTAACGTCACGTGTATAACATGTATAATATAACATGTAACGCATAAATGCGGTAGGAGTTGTGAGTGACACCGTTGCCATGGTGAGGGATTCGGCTTGAGTAGTGTTGTTAGTGCGTCATCAGTGTGCTGCTGTTGACCGGTGGAGCTTCAGTTGGTTTGCCAGGGAGCTGCTTTGAGTGAAGTCAAAGGTATCATTCAGAAATACTGCTACTTGTAGATTTGTTTCGCTATACAGTAGTTGCTTTTGTATACCTTTTTATACAGATAGTAAGTGAAAACGCCTATCAATAATCCGCTTTGCTAGTTGTTTGCTAATAGCTACCGTGCTGCCTTTTCTGTATCATCTGCTAGGAGTAACGTTCATCTAACGTTCATCTACTAGGAGTAACGTTCATCTAACGTTCATCTAACGTTCATCTACTAGAAGTAACGTTCATCTAACGTTCATCTACCTAGGAGTAACGTTCATCTAACGTTCATCTACTAGGAGTAACGTTCATCTAACGTTCATCTACCTAGGAGTAACGTTCATCTAACGTTCATCTACTAGAAGTAACGTTCATCTAACGTTCATCTACCTAGGAGTAACGTTCATCTACTAGGAGTAACGTTCATCTACCTAGGAGTAACGTTCATCTAACGTTCATCTACTAGGAGTAACGTTTATCTAACGTTCATCTACTAGGAGTAACGTTCATCTAACGTTCATCTACTAGGAGTAACGTTCATCTAACGTTCATCTACTAGGAGTAACGTTCATCTAACGTTCATCTACCTAGGAGTAACGTTCATCTAACGTTCATCTACTTGGAGTAACGTTCATCTAACGTTCATCTACTAGGAGTAACGTTCATCTAACGTTCATCTACTAGGAGTAACGTTCTGGCTGCAAAAGGAGTCTCCAAATATTTCTGACATCTTAAGTGTGCAAATGGTAAATCGTAAATGTGACGTTACTGAATTTCTTTAAGATTCCCGTCGCACTGCTCAGACTTCAGTGATGTGCGAGGGTCCTTCAATGATATCTGGACCGATCCCCCCAGACCCCTCTCTGTTCCCTGAGTACTACAAACGACCTGCTTCTGGTAAGATCGCAGCACAGCTTGGTCATTAAATGTAATCACTCAGTCAGTGTTTATCGATACTTGCGAGCTACAGGTTGGCCTAGTTACAGCTCCACTCTAATACCTGGTTCAGGCAATCAATTCATCCTTGGATGAGTTGGATCTGGTGTGTTTGTGCTGTGCTGGAACAAAAGCTTGAACACCCTGTGGCTCTCCAAGATCATGGTTGGTGACCATTTATCTACATGTTTAGAACAGCGTCTCAATATAGTGTATATTGCTTTCCTCTCCCTCCCATCCTGCGGTGTCTCATATCACAGCCAGAGGTCGTTTGGAAGGGAACTTAGATGGGATCGCCGGCCTGCTCTCAGGCCCCCTGGCCCCGGATCCTGTGATGTACCCTGGCTGCTACAGTGCCCGTGCCCCTCAGCGCCCTCGCATTGGTCCCAATGCCACCCACATCCTGGAGAGAGGGCAGAGAGGGGTGGTGGGGGCCCTTCTCAAACTGGAAGGTGTCTCTCTCAACCCCAACCCCCCTAAACACAGTAAGTTAAGTGCAGCTATCAATCTCATGATGACCACAGGTCTGCCTTCATTGCCACTCCCCCCCTGTGGTGTTAGAGTGGTTAGACTGCAAGGGTGGTGTGCATTGTGCATTGCATGCTAGGGTGGTGCTATCCTAGTTTTACTTGGAGTGTATGGAGTCTGTTGTGTTCACAGATACAAAATCACCATAAAATCACCCTAACCCAGCTGCAAAAACAGCAATTTACTCCATACCCCAGGCCTCATAGACTTTAGTTCATATACAGAGGGAGTACCCTTTCTCTCATTCTCTGTATCTTTCTCTATTTGTTGCTCAGAGCAGCTGGTGCGTGACTACGGTAAGGAGAACGTGCGTCGTCTGAGGGAGATCCAGAGACGCTGTAAAGAGCAGGAGGCACAGAGAGAGCACTCTCGTCCCGTCCCTGTCAAAGCCCTATGGAGTTCCCCCAAATACCAGGATGTCCCATCCAGGGTCATGGCCCAGCTACAGGTGAGAAGGATTGACTGAAAGAAGATGAGGATCTCTTTAGCATTTACTCTGATATTCATCATACTTCAATAAATCATTCCTATGATCCTTCCTGCAGGAGAACAGCCCTCCTAAGAGGCCAGAGTTTCAGAACTTCCTTAAGGCCCACACTGTCTGTGGCTCTGCTGGCCCCCCCAGGCCTCACTCCCTGCCCCCCTCGCCTCGCCCAGCCCCCAGAGGCAGCACAGGGAACCAGAGCCTTCAGGTGAGAGACCTTGATAGAAAGGCAATGCGTACACAGACGTAAGCTGCAGGTTTGCACCAGGATTATGGAACTGCCCCCCCCCCCCCTACCTCAAGGAACTCCTCCATACCCCTCAGACCTCCTCACGCACCCTCCGTTCTACTGCCACCAACCTCCTCAAGACCCCCAGGACCAAGCTCCGCACCATGGGAGATCGGGCCTTCTATTCGGCTGCTCCCGGGCTGTGGAATGCTCTCCCTGACCACCTAAGGGCACCACAGTCTGTGGATGCTTTTAAACAAGGCCTTAAAACCTACCTTTTTAATAGAGCATTTCTTTAGCCTTTTAATTGAAAATGTTTATTGTTTTATCTTCTTGTTTTTAATTGTAGCACTTTGAGATTCCTTATGTAAAGTGCTTTTACAAATCAAATGTATTATTATTATTATTATTTATTATTAGGATTAGGGTCAGTTATTTTTCCATTCCATCAATTCCAGAACTAAATTGATTCCATTGATTCCAATTAGATCATTGAAAATAAGCATTCATTTTCAATTATATTTTTTATAAATTAAAAAGATGTCAGTAACGGGGAATTCTGTATGTTCCCATAGTCAGAAACTTACTGTGTTATTACATTTTAATGAATGTTATTACACATGAATTTGTGGAATTGTAAAGGAATTGAACCAAACCCTGGTTTGCCCATTTCTCTGTGCCATTGCATGTATTTAATGACAAGACAGATACACTGTTTATTCAACTTACATTCTCGTCCAGAGATGGCTGAGTATTTGTTATGATTCCAGTTGCAGGTGCAAGGCAGGGCAGTGGACTTTGTAAGCCATAATGCTCGGGCTGCAGGGAAGACTGTGCTGCGTCGGTCCCAGTCACTGACAAATCTCAGAAACAGGCAGCCCTTGCCCAGTGCAGTCAAGGGGCAGGTGCCTCAGTAGTGAGTATTCTAATGGACAATTCAACCCCTACAGTAGCTCCAACCCCATAAGCACTGATTTACCTGAAAGGAGAGTAAAGTTTGCTGTATACGATATGGCAAAAGCTCATTAGACCTTTCTCTTGTCCTTATTGACATTGTCTTACATTGCCCACCCCCTCTTTCTCTTTCTCTCAGCCTGGAGGAGAGGAAGGAGCAGTGGCGTAAGGAGGAGGAGGAGAGACGGCGCAATGCACCTGATCCATCCGTCCCTGCCGGCCACACTCTGATGCCTGAGAGTGAGAGACAGGAAACCCTAAAGTCACTCAAAGAGAGTACGTCTCATCTCTTCCTCCTCTCAGCTCACATTTACAGTCCTATGCTATTAACATGTAACAAGGAGCTTAATTATGGCTGTAATAATGGACAACACTCATTATTTAAAGCCTTTCCATGCTTTTTTTCATTGTAAAATTCTCCACAAGCTAGAATTGAAAGGACTCCAATGTTGAAAGGAAGTGTGTATTCAGGGACCTTGAGACCCTGATGGCTTACTGTTCTCATTTATCTTCTCTTTGTCTTTCTCTCTGTTGTTCTTAGCCCACAGTCTTCTGGTGAGAGAACTGCTCTCTCTACCAATCAAGGCAGACACTCTGGGTGTTCGCTCCCGCCGTGCTCAGCTCGATCACAGGCTCTCTGAGATAGAGGAGGCAATGAAGATCTTCACCAGGGACAAAGTCTATGTCAAGACTGACTCCTAACTAATACAGAGGGGCCTGGGTTGTGCTCCATAGGAACAGACTGGGAGAAAATGTTTTTTGAGACAGCCCAGGAAGCACTTTAACGTGAATTTAACCTTTAAGGAGACGTGTTTTGCGCTTGAAAATGTTCTCTCAAATTTGTCCCTACTGAACTTGACACTGCAGTCGTAGAAGTGAAATGAAGGCTCAGCAGAATTTATTTACTAATACATTATTCTACACTCACACTTGACCATTGAGCCTGCGGGTGACCTTCACCAGGTGGACGATAGGGAGATCTACAGTAAATCAAGAATCTTAGGTGACAGAAAATGTACATATCCTACTTCACAGCTAGTTTTAAGTTGTGTCTGTGTAATGGAAATCTACAATTACCGTATTGTAGCAGCTGACAAACATTTTATATTTCTGTGCTTTGTCTACTGTCTGAACTGGGTTCAGTGGCTTTTGTGAAAACTGCTGTTATTGACTGTGATTGTAGTTAAATCTATGGGTGCATTCATTGTATTCAAATTCTAGTTTTGTGTTTCATTAAAGAGCTGGAAGAGTTTATTAGGCTCAAGATTAATCATTGACATTTAACATAAGTCATGAGGAACTTAATGCGAAAAGTCTTGATCACAGACAAGATCGATACTTACGTCCTGTGGGGTGGGGGTGCTGTGATTGAGCGGGTGGGTTGGAGGTTTGTGGGGGTAGGAAGTCTAGGAACATTTGGGGGAGGTGGGGGATTGTTATGGTAGGGGGAGATTGGGCGGGGAGGGTGGGGGGATGGAAGGTTTATGGGAATTTTGTATTTGTACTTAAAATACATTTACTTGAATTCAAATACTTGAGATCGATCCAACGCACAACTTGACCCAATGGCCTGAGGTGTCATATCCTGACATATACAAATACCTTATTGGATATAATCCCGGTAATGTATTTCTGACATCTATCACTTCTCTGTCGTTAAGACACTTTACTTTGCTGTTTTGGTAGTCTGTCCAATGTGACTAGCTCACTTGCCCCCCTCCACCGGCCCTAGTTTTGGCTATAGCTTGCTGTTCATTATTTTGATGATAAATTGTAGCTAGCTAGCTATAAGCTTGTCATATATACATATACTAGTATGTAGGCTAGATAGTACTGATTAATAGTTCATCACATTGGCAAATGCATAATCTATGCCCATTTAACAGATGTATTCATTATCCTATCTTAGCACTCAAAAAAAAATTCTTTTACTGTACTTCGCTCTCTGGCGAAGTAAAAAAAATCGTAAACTGGGAAAAAAAAACATTTGTCGTGCAAAATACTACGCAGCAGCTTTTAGGCATGGTGACATTCGCTTTTCCAGCAGTTTTCCGCCACGCTCGGTTTCCCCAAAAGGGGGCGCGGTCGTTCGGATGATAGGAGGTGACGTATGCTCTGATAATCATTGAACGAAGAAGAACTTGCCATAGCAACACCATCAACGTTGACGTTTTACGACAATTCTACGCTTAGTGCGGCCGCAGCTGGACATACTTGTACATTTTGCAGAATCACAATGGTGTCTGAATTGAAAGAGACTGCAGATCTATATGAAACATTGAAAACGGAATGGAACAAGAAAATTCCAAATCTGAACAAATGTGGAGACATTTTGAGTAAGCTTAAGGTAAAGCTATGATTTTTGTTTTGTTTTTTTAACCCTAATTGCAACTTGGCAGGTTGCTGTCATTGCACTCTAGTAGTAGCTAACAGTTAGCTGCTAGCCTACCTGAGCTAGCAGAAGAACATCTAAAAGCCCTGGCTGTAAGCTCGGAAATCCATCGCTATCGATAGAAGAGATTCCTTTATTTTGTAACAGACGTTGAAATACATAGCTAGACTAACTGGTTTACTTGTGTTTTTTTGGTTTGTTTAGCTAGCTATAGCTATCCAGCAAATACACATAACATGACTGTGTTTACTTTTCAATTATTGAAGCTATGTACATTTGATGTGACTTTGATTTGACTCTAATGTCCGCAGATCTCTTTATTGGAGTTGAACTTTTTACCAACTGCTGGGACAAAGCTCACCCAACAGCAGCTCATTCTAGCTCGTGAGTATTCAACTGGAAGCCCCATAGGGCCCCATAGTAAACCCAGAAATGCTAATTACTCAAATTGCCCAAAATGCAACTCTTAGCAACCAAGTTGAATTTCATCCACTAGGCCTATAGATGACATTTCAATCGTAAAGGTTCATAAGAATCAACATTTCTGGGTCCAAGAAATTTGCAGTGGACTAATAGGCTTGTGAGATGTTGACATGTGTAAACGCAATGTCTGTAATGACAGCCACACTAGCTACTAGCTAGTGAAATATATTAGCATATGTCCTTATACCGAAATCCTCTAGAATATTAACTTCTACAAAGTCACCTACCTAGCTTACTAACCTTAACAACCTATTCTGACACATTTCTAACTTTTTTCAGGTGATGTTCTGGAGATTGGAGCCCTGTGGAGCATCCTCAAGAAGGACATCCCTTCATTTGAGAGATACATGGCCCAGCTGAAGTGCTACTACTTTGATTACAAGTAATACTGTTTGTGAGCATCACAGCCATAATGTGTTTGAGCTGGTAGATCAAACTCATCTCAGATGGTGTAGCTAGCATCTAAATCCTCCTTTCTTTTCCCCATTTCTCCATTTAGGGATGAGTTGCCTGAGTCAGCCTATATGCACCAGCTGCTTGGGCTGAACCTACTTTTCCTGCTCTCACAGAACCGTGTATCTGAGTTCCACACAGAACTTGAGAGACTGAGTGCACGAGACATCCAGACCAACGTATACATCAGACATCCAGTCTCCCTAGAGCAGGTGCCTTTAGTTGCTTGCAAAATATTTTACTAATGTTTAAGCTGGAAGTTTTTCCCTTCTCTCCACAATAATAATTCATCATCCACATTTGTGGAGCCCTATTACCAAGAACCTTTGAGCAAAGTAACTTAATAACTTAACTCTCCTGTGAACTTTAGTACTTGATGGAGGGATGTTACAACAAGGTATTTCTTGCCAAAGGAAATATCCCTGCTGAGAGCTACACCTTCTTCATAGATATTCTTCTTGACACTATTCGGTAAGAGGGAGCATGCATTTTGGGTTCCATAGCAATTAATTAATTGAATCAATGTCTTCCAAGTGGCTTAATTGATTCAGGAGCCAGTCACACAGGTAATCAAGGTCTGACTATGACATGGATTTCTTGTCTGTGTGTTTCAGTGATGAGATTGCTGGCTGCATAGAGAAGGCTTATGAGCAGATCCAGTTTAATGAAGCCACCCGTGTGCTTTTCTTCGCTTCCCCAAAGAAGATGACTGAGTATGCCAAGAAGGTTTGTTATTATTATTTGTATCTACTCTCTAAGAAATGTGTATGATTCACCACCCTTGACAAATAATCAGAACATCACAACAATCATGCTGTATTTTGTTGTTTTTTTGCAGAGGGGATGGACTCAGAGCCCAGAAGGCTATTACTCTTTCAGCAGTCAGCAGCAGCGTACAGAAGAAGTGAATATCCCCTCCACAGAGCTGGCACAGCAGGTTATTGAATATGCAAGGCAACTGGAAATGATTGTTTAGTGCACAGGAGCCCAAAATCTTTCTCTTGAATATATATAGAAGTTGAGAAGTCGTTTTTTTCGTTCCGTAGTTCTCACAGAAGTCAGTTCCAATGTCCATGCCTTGTATCCTAGCAACTGACAGAGAATTGCTAATAAAGTATGTGGTTTTTTTTAAATGGTCACTTCTTGTCATCCCCCCTCGATTGGTTGTACAGTCATGGACCAAAATATTGGCACCCATGTCAGATAATGCACCATTTCTCCCAGAAAATAGTTGCAATTACAAATGCTTTGGTATTCACATGTTTATTTATTTTGTTTGCATTGGAACAACACAAAAAAAAGTCGAGGAAAAAGCCAAAGACATTCCACACAGAACTCCAAAAATAATTTTTGAATAATTGTATTTAAAGTATGTAATGCTGGCTTCATTTGTATTTAAATTCACCTGTGGCAAGTTACATGTGCTGGCAATATAGAAATCACACTTGCAGCCAGTTCAAATGGAGAAACGTTGACTCAACCTTTATGTTGTGTGTGCCACACTGAGCATGGTGAAAAGAAAGTAGAGCAAAGAATTCTGAGGTGGAAAAGCATAGACAATCTCAAGGTTACAAGTCTCTAGAGATATTAATGTTCCTGTGTCTACTGTGCGCAATGTAATCAAGACGTTTACAGCCCATGACACTGTAGCTAACCTCCTAAGTGGACCGAAGAGAAAATGTATGAAAGATTTAGCTACAGTGTCATGGGCTGTAAACGTCTTGGCTGTAAATCTTTAAGATTGCAACGAAGGATTGTTCGAATGGTGGGTAAAAAAACTCAATCAACTTCCAAACAAATTCTTCTGACCTGCAGCTCCACTCATAAGTGAAGCCCTGAAACACCTCAATCACTCAAACAACTGGCGTCTGGTGTATTTTTTCGGTCATTGTAAAAAAAAACTTTTAAAAAAGTGGGAGTCAAACACATTACATTACAGAATTGGTCATAGCCGCCCAACAGCAGCTCCATCTATATGAGACGAGCGTTAAAACAACATTGATGATTTCTCAAACCCAGATGACGTGAGCACTCATCAACATTCTGTGACGTCTTACGCATGCCCCGCCCCCTCGGTGCTAGTCATTGTTCAGGCTTGCTACTCTGGCTAGCAGGCTGCTCAACCTATTCTTTTCAAAGAAATAAAGTTAAAATACAACAATACGTTTGAAGAAAACAATAAAATACAACAATGAGTAAACGGAAAGCCCCGCAAGAATCGCTAAATGAGGGAATTACAGACTTTCTTGTCGGTAAGTCGAGGGAAGAGCTCATGGAGATATGCTAGCCTGGCTACATCTGTTTCTAGGAACTATCTTACGTTTCCTACTTGAACCGGATATATTCACAATTTAACTCAATAATATATGTACAGGCAAACTCTACATTACATATTGAACACACTGTATTGTAATATTTTAACGTAACGAATATTTAGCAAACCAATCCGTACTAGTATTGTGTCATCCATTTAAACCCCCTTGCTCGGTCTGTCATTGGACAAATGACTGCAGCTGTCGGTCCACACTGAATGCATTTTGTTTCTACTGACTGTCACGATTTTGGGATGCATACTGTAATTGCATCAATTCATGGTTTGTAATTAGGATCACTGATTGTCTCCTTTTCACTCTCCTCTAGAGCTGGCCAATTTTGAGAGGAATGTCAACAGAGCTGTCCACAAATACAATGCCTACAGGTAATAATGACTATGAAGTCTTGGTTGAATACCACAGTCAGCACAAGATGCTGCTGGCCTCTCCTTTCTTTCTAAGTTTAGTTTCAGCTCCTAATTTTATCTGTTTTATTTGCCTCTGTCATGCTTCTCAGGAAAGCAGCGTCTGTGATCGCCAAGTACCCCCAAAAGATCACAAGTGGCACAGAGGCCAAAAAACTGGTAAAATAATCAAACAAACAAATCTGTCATTTCAATGTCTCACTATTATTGACACGTGGTGTTAAATACACATTTGATTCCTCATTATTAGTATTTTCTGCGGGGATGTGCTATACTTATTGATGTGTTTATCTATTTATCTATTTCAACAGGATGGTGTCGGACAAAAGATTGCTGAGAAGATAGATGAGTTTCTACAAACAGGAACACTCCGGAAACTGGAGAAAGTGAGTGATACACTCACTGACACTGAATTAAAGCTAGGAGAAAATGAAATTCTTAATTTCACCCAATGTCATGCAGTCTGATTGATTGCACATACATTGTTTGTCTTTCCAGATTCGCAATGATGACACCAGCTCCTCCATCAACTTTCTTACCAGAGTAGTTGGTATTGGGTATGTCTTCTGCCTTTGAAGCCTGGGTGCAAAACAACACCTTGCTACTTCCCTAGCTCCTACCCAATCACTGTTTGTACATCTGAAAGAGAGTGTAGGTTAAATCTCCACATTACTGTTTACTATCATCATTTCATCATTTCAGATCTGCAAACGCTAGAGGTTGGCCTTAGCGAAAGGGGGCAAGGGATTGTTTTCATATTAGGCAATCTGTCTCTGTACTGTCATCCAGGCTGGCCATACAATAGCTTTATTGTATGTCCCTAACCTTCCATAAACTCTTTCTCCTTCTCTAGTCCCGCTGCTGCCAGAAAGTACTTTGATGAGGGAGTGAAGACCCTGGAGGGTTTGTCCAGTTTTTAAAGCTTCCATTTGCATTGCATTAATGTAACAGACACCAGCGTGACTCTCAAGGCTGTTCTACTGACCCAGATTAAGCCCACTAATCAACTAAAAGGCGTTCATAGAGAACTGACTGTATTGAAACAGCACCACAGTGAAATATGATGAGGGAATTGAACATAAATAGGAATATCGTCTTGTTTCTTAAAAAAATTAGAAGATAATATTAATCCATCTTGGCCTTTGTTCTATTGCACATTTAGATCTGAAGAAAATCGAAGACAAGCTCAACCATCATCAACAGATTGGCCTCAAGTAAGTATGAATGAGTCATTTGCTCTGTCAGTGACAACCAGTGACCGCTGGTTTGCTCCATTAGAAAGGATGTTTTGCTGCTGATTGTCAGTGGTAGTCCTCTTCCACACTAATGTGAGTAGCCTGTTCTGTGCATGTTTGTGACACTTCTTTGTGCTTGCTGCAGGTACTTTGAGGAATTTGAAAAAAGGATTCCTCGAACTGAGATGCAGAAGATGGAAGTGAGTGAATTAAAAAAAGAATTAAGGGTGAAGATGTGAACGATTTAGTTGCATAGAGTTGACTTGGTGTGTGTGTGTGTGTGTGTGTGTGTGTGTGTGTGTGTGTGTGTGTGTGTGTGTTTAGGTGCTAATTATACAGGAGCTGGAAAAGGTTGGCTCTGAGTATATTGGGACCATCTGTGGGAGCTACAGGAGAGGTGAGAGGATCCTGACCTTTAATGGTGTACATATAATGTAATGTAATGGTGTACATTTTGTGTTCCTGTACAGTCTCTGCTATTAATCGGGAAAATCCTCTCTATGCATTTGTTGTCTTATGTGCTCCTGTATTACCCATTCACAGGTGCTGCATCCAGTGGGGATATTGATATCTTGCTGACGCATCCAGACTACACTTCTGAGTCTGAAAAGCAGGTAACCGTCAATTCTGTGAGCTCTAATAATAATAATAATTCACTGTATTTATATAGCGCTTTTCCATGGCTCAACGACGCTGGCAATATGGGAAAAACAGAAAACACAGAAACAACAAGCAACAGATAACATGAGCACATAGAACAGAGTTAACGAACGGGGAACAATTAACGGAGCAATGTCCAGGAGGGGAGGGGGGTGGCAGGGTTAGGGGAGAACAGGTAGGTTTTGAGGTGGGATTTAAAAGTGAGGAGTGAGGGGGGAGTGAGGGGGAGTGAGGGTGAGTCTCTGAGTGGCTGAGGGAGAGAGTTCCCGAGGCAGGGTGCAGCTTGTGAAAAGGCACAGTCTCCGAAGCCTTTGAGTTTTGAGGGTGGGACAGTGAGGGGGACAGTGAGGGGAACAGTGAGGGGAACAGTGGATGAGGATCGGAGGGTACGGGTAGGGCGGTGGGGGAGAAGGAGGTCAGTCAGGTAAGGGGGGGGGCCAGGCTATGGAGGGCTTTGTATGTGAGGATGAGTACTTTGAATTTGATATGTTCTTTGATGGGGAGCCAGTGGAGAGAGTGGAGGACAGGAGTGATGTGGTCACGGGACCGGGTGTTTGAGAGCAGGCGGGCGGCTGAGTTTTGGACCATCTGAAGTCTATGGAGGGAGCGGGAGGTGATGCCAGTGAGTAGGGAGTTGCAGTAGTCAAGGCGGGAGGAGATGAAGGCCTGGATGAGGGATTCAGCAGCGGGGGGGGAGAGGCAGTGTCTAATTTTGGCAATGTTTCGGTGGTGGAAGTAGGAGGTCTTGATGATGGAGCTGACATGGGGATCAAATGAGAGGGTGGGGACCAGGATGAAGCCAAGGTTGCGAGCCAGGGGGGAGGGGGTGATGGTAGTGTCCTCATTGGTGAGTGTGATAGGTCCGGTTTTATTGAGTGTGGATTTGGTGCCGATGAGGATGACTTCTGTCTTGTCACTGTTGAGTTTGAGGAAGTTGTGGGTTAGCGCAGATATGCAGTTTTCAATGTGACTGAGGGGTGGGTTCTGGGTGGATTTTGTGCTGATGTAGATCTGGGTGTCGTCAGCGTAACAGCGGAAGTCCAGGTTGAATTGGCAGATGATGTGACCGAGGGGGAGTATGTAGCAGAGGAAGAGCAGCTCTGCCACAGTTGGAATGGAATGGAATGGTCTTTATTGTCATTAATATAGTACAGGTACCATACAACGAAATTTGGGAGGGGGGGCTCCCCTGGCGCTAGGAAAAAAATACTAAAAACAAGAAGGGAAAAGAGCTGGTTTACATAAATAAAGGCTATATACACTATCCACTATACTATACTATACAAATAAAACACTGTGCTGTACTCTATGCTATGCTATAAATATCCTAACATTTCCTATCTCGGAACCTTATGTGCACGAGGGTTGTCATATTGCACATAGTATTATTGCACATTCATTTAAAGTGTCGCAGTTTGCAGGTTTGAAATGTTCACAGTTGTGTTTCAGTATTGCACTTGATTACAATCTAGTAGCTGCCATCAAATTGTCTAGATTGTCCAGGGCCTAGAACCTAGGTCTTTGCTGTGTTCAGGGCCTGAATGGCCCTAGGGTAGAAGCTGAGCTTCAGTCTATTTGTCCTTGCGGACATGGTCCTGAACCGCCTGCCCGAGGGCAGCCGAACAAAGTGGTCATTCCCAGGGTGGGATGGGTCTCTGGAGATCTTGGAGGCCTTCCTGAGGCAGCGTGTGTTGTACAGCTCTTCCAGAGAGGGGAGGGGGGCGCCGATGATCTTCTGGGCCGATCTCACGACTCTCTGTAGCGCTTTCCTCTCTGCGGCTGTGCAGCTGGAGAACCACACGCAGATGCAGTAGGTGAGGATGCTCTCCACTGTGCAGCGGTAGAAGGTCACAAGCAGCTCCTGTCTGAGGTGGTATTTCCTGAGGACTCTCAGGAAGTAGAGCCGCTGTTGTGCCTTCTTGATGATGGCTGCTGTGTTGGTCTTCCAGGACAGGTCATCCTGTATGTGCACCCCCAGGAATCGGAGGGTTGAGACTCTCTCCACGCTCCCTCCATCGACGAGCAGGGGCTGGACCTCAGATTTTTTCCTCCTGAAGTCCACGATGATTTCCTGGGTCTTTGACTGTTATAATGAGTACAACTGAAGGCAATGTATATGTACTTGTTTTAGTGCTATCCCTTTCTTCCTCTTCCAGCCTAAACTCCTTCATGCTGTGGTGGAGCATTTTGAGTCCATTGGGTTTGTGACAGAAACACTGTCCAAAGGAGAAACCAAATTCATGGTGAGTGCTATGACAGGTTAGAGGATGTTGCTTTATCTTGTGCTTGTTTTTTCACAGAGCAATGAAGTCTAAGATGTTTTATATTGTGATTTAATCTAGTGGTACAGTGAGGATCAATAATGTTTTCACTGGGTTGGAGGCAACCTGTCAAGCACATGGCTCATGTTCAGGATGTGATGGTTACTGTTTCTCTAGGGGGTCAGCCAGCTGCAGCAGAGTGATGAAGATGAGGAGGAGTATCTACACAGACGTATTGACATCAGGTGTGTACCAGTCACACATATTTTGCTGTTATTAACATTGAGTGTTTAATAGGCTCTGTCTGAGTAAAGCCGGGTACACACATAAAGATAATCTGGCCAATTTCGGGCCGATTTTCCCCCTTCCGACCAAAGACAGAAAACGCCCGATTATCGGATGGCTCTAAAGATTATCCTGTGGTGTGAGGTGTGTTAAGAGTCAATCTCTCCCGACAATCTGCTCTGAAAATTGTCGGGGCCAACAATCGTAAATGTCAAATGTGTTCAATACTTACGACCAAAAATCCTAGGGTTGCCAGATGGACTCTGTTTTTTTGGGGGTGGAATTAGCGGTTTTAGACTGTGGTTAGGGTGGAAAATGTCAAACCAATGTCATGGTTGCCTCGTACAGGTCAGTCAGGGTACTACGTTAGATAATAATAATAACTTTATTTGTATAGCGCTTTTCCTGCAAGCGTTGCAGCTCAAAGTGCTTTAATCATTATATAATCTTAATTTAATTATTTTGTAATTTAAAGGCAATATTAAAAGGATGAGTTCACGCGAGATTTCTGGCTTGAGTCTGGAGTCTGTCGTAACAATAATCTTTATGTTTGTGGGGTGCAGAAATTGGAAAATCGGCGCACACCACACACAATACAATCAAGGCTGTTCAATCCAAGGTTTTTTTTATCATGTGTGGGGTCTGTCTCAGATAGAAAATCGGTTAAGATTTTGAAAATCCTTATGTGTGTACCCGGCTTAAGGGGCAGGGCAGATCACCTGATCAACATATTATAACAAATCTGTGCAGCGCCCTTTCTCTTGTCCTCATCCCTCTTTTTACATCCATCCTTCTCTAGGTTAATTCCCAAAGACCAGTACTATTGTGGTGTTTTGTATTTCACTGGGAGTGACATCTTCAATAAAAGCATGAGAACCCATGCTCTGGAGAAAGGCTTCACTCTCAACGAATATACCATCCGACCACTGGGGGTCACTGGTGAGTCAAACTCAAATATCAACACTAGTGTAAGTATTGATGCTATGTTAGACACCAGTATGTCACTGCTTATCTTGGAGAGCTACAGGCTTTACAAGCTGTATCATTTTGTTATATCTCTGTGGTGCAGGCTTTTGCCCAGGCCTAACACACTGGCTTCCACATGCTCCAATCCCAAATTAACTGTTCTATCTGTCTTTCAGTTGATCTGTCTTTATTTGTGGTTCTGTCATTGTAGGTATGGCTGGGGAACCTTTGTTGGTGGACAGTGAGAAGGACATCTTTGACTACATCCAGTATAAATACAAAGAGCCCAAGGACCGCAGCGAGTGAAAGAGAGGATTTAATCTAAAGCGTGATTCTGTGTGTGTGTGGGTGTGTGTGGGTGTATGTGTATGTAAACCAGTGAATCATCCTTGCTGCCTGAGTTGTTTACTCAGGAGTGAAAAGGCTTTCAAATGCTTGTTTTGACAAGTATTTAGATGCACAGAATAAAGTAAGTTTAGGACCGTCAAAGCGTAATTTTAACACTAGTTTTTACCAATTGTCCTTAGAATTTGTTACAACAAATATCAATGCTATTTATGTGTTACACTGATATCCTCGGGTGTCAATCTGTTTCAGCTATAACCAACTCCTTTGTCACTGTCTTGTTTGGATCGCTAGGCAACAATTGTTGTGTTGTTGACTACAGACAGTCTATCAAACACTTCACTTCTTTGCTGTTAGGAAAATGGCAGATGTTTTTGTCATGTCTATAGTTACTCCAGCAGCATCCTTGTGACTGTCCAGTATATTTATTACTCATCATGGAAGATATTTATCATGCATTTCAAATGCAGTCACTTGCAAATAGGGAATACTGATGGGGTGATTCATGGATATTAGGAAACATGTTACATATTTTCTGATAACCAATTCAGTCGAGTGGAGCTCTTCTCATGGAAGTCATGGGGGACATAAATCTATGTTAGGAATATAGACAAGTGGGAATTCATTCCTGTTTATTATAGCTCATCTCTGTCCCCATCTTTGCTACAATTATTGAGGAGACCTAAAGTTGTTACATCCTTCTTTTATAGCTGAAAATAGAGATTAATGAGTCCCAAAACAAGCCCAACTCAGTTATTTATGGTTTGCAGATCAGTGCGTTATATTTCCTGCTTGAAATAGCGATTAGGTTATACATGTTTAATACTTTGTCAGCCATGTTAGAATTCAAGGAAATGGTGCATGTGTGTGGTGTGGTATGATATAGTATGTAGCTGATCAAGGTATGCCAGGAATATCTAGCTAACGTTAAATGGCTAGAACGTAACTTGTTCCACTGTTTTCAATTATGTCTATGATGTGAAATAAAGAGTATTTCAACACGACCTCTCCAACCCAATGCTTATTTGAACCTACATTTCGGCTTTAGCGTAGCTACTTCGTCTCTTTACTTGCCTTGCCACACAAGTAATTAGCAAATTAGCCCTGAAATAGTTAAGCTAGGCAATAATTGGCCATCTAACAAACTGAAGCCTTTGACTTATATAATATCCAATATTAATCTATCCAACGTTTGCGACACGAACGAACTGGACTAATCACCAAATATATTTCAGATAGTGAGGTGTATATATAGCTTGATATCCAGATCATTCCAGGGAGAGTCCTTGCTAAATATTTAGCTAGCATTAGCCGCAAGTCAATATTGTTGTTTACAAGCGTTACCACGGAAACCAGTGACTCGTGTTAGCCGCAAAGCATGACGGTTTGAAATAAAATGCAGAGAGAAATGCCGGTCAAAATCGCAAGACATTGACCAATAGTTGTATCCTATGCGTAACTGGCAGCCAATAGAACGCATCTGCGATCGGGTCCATCTATCCGTTACACACCCACCTTACTTTTTGTCAACCACTTAGCGGGAGTTGTAGCCGAGAGATTGGACGTCCTTATAACGAAGACAACCTACGTTGGGAAATTAGGTACATTAGTTTATAAGAAAGAGGTTAATCTGTGGCGGATGTATGTTATCATTTGTTGATAAAAAAGGATTACCTAGCAATGATCTAAATTGACAGTAGCTAATTGTGCTAACGTTAAACATCGATTGCGTGTGTTAATGGATAATGCTAGCTAGCTCTATCGTCATTCATCTTTAGCAAGAGAAAAGTGTGGTGGCGTAGCTATTTAGTCCAGTAACGTAGCTCGGTAAATAAGATAGTTAGTTTGACAGTCGCTTCCACAATTGGCTAGCCACGCATTTGCCTGTTCTGTAATTAGCTAGCTAGTTATGCCTACATGTTGTCATAAACGGAAACATTGGTGATTTCAGAGCAGTACAGTCCCCAACGTTAAGGGTGGTTAGCTAATTAACTATGTTGTCTTGTTTCATCGCTACTGGAATTTTCTCCGAAAATACACCTTAACTACCGTTTGTTCTGTTTATCGTAACAGTTTAGATACTGTTTTTGCCATCATGGAATTGGAGTAAAACGTGAGGCTTAGATGATTGCGATGAGTGAAGAAGCGTATCCATAGAAACTACACCTAGAACGGTAGCCCCGTGAAGATCGACATTGTTACGCAACGACGTTTATAAAATAATAGTTACCAGGCAGTCCGTGAGCTGAGATTATGTAACTGGTATTTGGTGTGCTAAGCCCTGATCTGAAGATGCTTCTTTAGTGGATAAGTCTTAACACGCCAAGGCTCTTTCGAGAATAATCGTCTCCTTTTTCTGTGTCCAGTGTGCGCTGTGGTCTTAAGTTGCACCGACGCAGAGCAGCGAGGTTTGGGTCGGACTCATCCGGTGCTCGTGATTAAATCCCCGCTGTGTTTCGGTCTCCCAGGGCAACCATGTCTGACAGAAAGGCTGTGATCAAGAATGCCGACATGTCGGAGGAGATGCAGCAGGACGCGGTGGAGTGCGCCACGCAGGCCCTGGAGAAGTACAACATCGAGAAAGACATCGCTGCATACATCAAGAAGGTACTTGGATAGCAATGCACTTTAACACAGCTGTGCATTGAAGGTTCAGATCAGTGCCAGTTTCTGATTCTAGGATGTGGGAACTACAGAAGAAATGCCATCAACCATTATAATTACCTGCTTTACCTAGTGCTGCTACTTGATTTATCACTGCGTTAATTCATGTTATTAATTATGCATTTGTGTCTACCCCTCTCAGGAGTTTGACAAGAAGTACAACCCAACTTGGCACTGCATCGTTGGAAGGAATTTTGGCAGCTACGTGACCCACGAGACCAAGCATTTCATCTACTTCTACCTGGGCCAGGTGGCCATTCTCCTCTTCAAGTCCGGCTGAGGGGCCCATGGCCCTGTCCTCCCCCTAAAATACTGACTGACTCAACAGAAAGGCTCTATCATTCCTGGTCAACGGGGACCGCCTTTTTCTGTGCTGCTTTCTACTTTGTTCCTTTGTTAAAGAAAAAAAAAATATGGCCATGTGAGAGAAAAAATGAAACACTTGTATTTATTTTTGTTTTCTATTATGTTAGATGTCACTGGTTTTTAAAAATTAAAGTGATATTGTTTGGCTATCTGGGTTGATCTGCATGAGTAGTTTGTCATTTCAGCCATACTACCACTGTGTTGATGCTCTTAGATGTAGAAACACAATTAAATTCCAGTCAATTTATAGTATTTAGAAGCAGAAAGTTACATTAGCTACTGATGCGAGACTAGAGAATGTGGACAATTCCATGAAGCCATGCTGCAAACAGATTCATATCCACTCAACTCACTGAAGAATAACATCCACTTGAAGTCAAAGAGAAAAGGAGCTGATATGCAATGACACTCATGAGAATGTTTCATAAAACCTATTTGCTACAACAGGGTATATACAGGAATCTTGAGGTTAATTTCAATACCTTTCTAAGACTTTTTAAAGACCTTGTCAATATTTTTCCAGAGCTCACCGCCACTTCGAGCTATAACCGTTAACATCAGTGAGACCTTTAACTTAAACTAAAACTATCATACAACACAATTTCCGGTTCATCTTTGTTTTCTAATAAAACTAATACATTAATTTAGGACTCAAACTCTTTGGACAGAGTCTAATTCAGAAAAATACCAACAAAATTCAAGACCTCATAAGATCGTGATAAGACTTTTTAATACTTAAGGGTCTTGATTTCCCCAAAATTTATTTGTCAACTTTTAATACTTTTCAAGACACCGCGGATACCCTGTACAACTTATATGACCAGTCAGCAATATGAACACGGTCATTTAGGTGTGAGCACTGATATACAACTATGCCAGTAATCTACATAGGTCAATTTACAACTAACAGGAGTCTAGTAAAATACCTGGCATTATTGTCAATATTATCACTTTTTGGTCAGCCGGCATAGAGTATCATGTCAAATCCTAAAAACTGACAGGTGAAACCATCAGTTGAAACAATGAACCCTAATAACAAACACCCTCTGTGAGGGCTATTTACAACAGACAATCTATTCATAAAAGTTTTAGATGTGTTCCCCTATCCATCATCCCGAAATCTGTAATCCATACACAAGGAACATTCTATGGGAAGAAATAGAATTGACCAGAATGGCTAATTGGAATGAAATAAGCCAACTGCCTACTATTGTGCCAGGATCAGGCACACATCCTATACACACTTAGTGGATGCAAGCCAAAACTCCATTACAGACAGTCCTGTCAGAGTCCTAATTAGACTGGGTTCAAGTATCAAGTCAATCAGTTTATAGGTAGGAAAGACATGAACACTTCCTTATCCAGGCACTCACTACCACCTCAAGCCAAAGTGATGGATTGTACAGGTGATTAAATGTATATTACACCTACCCTAGCATTAAAACTGACAATGGCCATGTGCTTACTCTTTAGATACATAAACATGTGAAGAGATCTCTGGCAGCACCTTTTGTCCCAAACCTTAACAAAGGACACCATGAGACACCAAGTCAACTATGGGATAGTTTTGTGGTACTCTTTATTACAACACATTTAGAAAACCAGCTTGTGGGGGAAGACTCCATTGGACAGGCTGAAAGAGGAGCGCAGGTAGCCCTTCAGCTGAGGGACCTTCTTGATGAGGGGCAGAAGCTGAGAGTCCACAGCCTTCTGATCCTCTTTCCTCTGCTCTGTCAGCTGGTACTTCTGCAGACAGGGAGGGGAAGAAATCAGAAAATGAGATGCAAGGTACCAAGACAAACTTCATGGTAGTGGTTCCTAAATTAGTCTGTGCTGTGACCATTTGCATGTACAGTAGAAAATTCACAACCCAATCTCTGAGGAAGAGCTTTAGGGTAGAGTCCAGGCTCACACTCACAGCTAATGAACATTTCAGCTGTCCAAACAAACAGATTTCATTGAAAAGATAATGCAACATTAGGCATGACTTGAGTTGTGCATTTTACATTTTTCATTCTGTTCACATATATTCACACATGTATTCTTCCTCGGTTTCCCTATATGTATGCAAATAGTTTCCATTTCTCCATTCCTAAATGCACTGTAATTTACCTCTTTCTCTGTGTCGAAGATCTCTCCCTCCTGGTGGCGAGGTCTCCTCAGCCTCTTCTTCTTGAAGTAGGCATCAGACAGAGTCTTGGGGATCTTCATGCCAGTGATGTCGACCTTGGTCGCTGTGGCGATGACAAACTTCTGGTGTGCCCTACGCAGGGGGACACGGTTCAGGGCCAGAGGGCCTGGAGGAGAGGGGGAAAGGAAGGACATTCAATTTATACTGCAAATGTAAGGCCATGTTTTTTTAGAGGAATATTCTAATCAGTCTGGCCATCTGTACAACAGGTTCTGTAGGAATTAATAAAATCTCTAAGCCCATGGAAGATAAATACCCAACACAGACTGTCAAATTCACTGTGGACTATAGAAACATCCACAAAACATTTAAATCCTCCTTACCAGTAACAAGCAGGAGACCACTGGAGAGCTGCTTCAGGAACACCACACGCTGAAAGAGAAAAATAATTCAGTATCGCAGGACAAAAGTCTTCCCATTCATATGCCTTAAGAAGCTGCTGTAGGATACTTCACCCCAACATTTCCCATTTATTAGACTTGCATACATCCTGATGCATACTGTGGGATCGGCACAAATGGGATGGAATTTTAACTTGAGATAACATTTGAAGCACTGGGAATTAATGTGACTGCCCATTTAAATCCCTGACCCTTCTTAAACCTACCAACAAAAACAGGCAAGCACCTACCAAAAGACAATGCATTGTAATACCATGAATCAAATCACCAAACCACTCCAAAGTAAACTAATGCAAAATAGTACAAGACCACTGATTAAAATGCATAAGCCTGTAGTATTACATAATTGTTCAATTGCAAGTTGTTTTTGAAACTCTTGAGCTTAATGAAACTCCACTTAACACATTATGCTCCCAATTTAAAAACAAGGGCGTCCTCTGCCTGTTGAGCAGCACTGCATAGTTGACACCATATAGACCCTCAGTATGCATTCGGTGCGTGGGTGCAGTGCTGTGTGGGCACTACTGAACAGTTCCGCAATTTGCCATTGTAACATTTGTTTGCATGTGTGGGAGGAAAGGAACCCGACAAGTCAGTGGGAGTGCCATGAAACCAGTGTTTTGGAAGTGATGGGCAATCATGACCAGCCTGAGAACACTGCCATGAGGTAGGGCATCATAAGTTGAGAAGCAGTGTCATGAGTGAGTGTGCTGCACTCAGATTGTCTATCTTTCCGCACAAAATGCACACTCATTCGGTCCCCGTCAAGCATTTAAAATAATTAAATAGGTTTAAGATTCAGCTAGAAGTTGGCCATATTTCATACACCAGTCCTTCTCTTTAATACATGAGGGGGTGAACAAGTGCACACTTCAGAAATGCAGAACATGACAACAGCCATTGGGTATACATGTCAGTGATTGTGTGCATGTGCAAGAGGAGTGCATCTTCGATCCAACTCACCTTCCCGCGATGACGTCCAGTGAGCAGGACAAGCACAGTTCCGGGGGTGATGGTGGAACGCAGGTTCCTCTTGTGCTGGCAGAAGGGTTTCTTCCCATGGCTCTTCAGCTTACGGGGCACATCCTCTGTGGGGTAGTAACGGGGCTGGGTTGGGGGACACAGGAAGGGTTCAACAACTTGAAGGGTATGGCAGAACTTCATGCATCCTGCCAGAAATTGGTGACTAGACACTTTGCAAAACATTGGATACCATATACAAATATGGCATGTCTGAGGCATAACAGAATGTACCATGAATCTAATTTGTGTTCATCTGCATATTGAATGGATATGAGGACTCACCATCTTACGCAACCTGACAACACGAGTGCCTCCATTCTTGTCTCCTCCAACAACCTTGGTGACAGTGGCTGGTGACTTCACCTTCAGCCTCTTCTCAATCTGAAACAGCAAAACATCAATACAAGCTGGGGACACTTCAGATACGATCTAAAAGATCCACTGTCGACCTGCAGACACCTAGCTCAATAGCCAGATAACTGACAGCAGAAGTGAGTGACAGCCCCCCCCCTAGCCTCACCTTGGTCTCTGTGGTCTTGGTCTTCCTCTTGTACATGGCTCTGCGGGCGAACATGGCAGAGCGGGAGTAACGGCCGATACTCCTGGCCAGGACAGGGTTCCGGCTGCAGTGCCTCTTGGCCACCTTCTTTTTATCTCCCTCTGCCATCTGAGGGGCACAAAGGAAAACATGGGTCAAACACAAGTAATGAATGAAGTGGGCCAGGCTAATTCTGATAGCACAGCCAAACAGCATAGCTGACTAGATAGATCTACTTCCACACTACCAAGCATTAGCAATAGGGGAGCCACTGCCATGACAACTATAATGTACGTCTGTTCAAGATACTCAAATAACTAAAGTTTGCAATGGTACGACTTCTGAAAACATGGTGTCATTATACTGGGCATTGCATGCATGAGCTAGCTAAAGAGAGCTATATATATACGGGCATTGACAAATCGCGGCATGACCATCACTGGAAACCTAGCTAGCAAGCTAGGTCGTTACCCATCCAACTGTAGGGTTAAAGGGTTTTCCCACTTCCATGACAATAAGCATTATAATGAAGGGGTGCATTGTAACCTGGCATAGCCGTACAGCCCTGACACACGTACACAAGGGGAATGTGGGTCAAATATAGACCATCTGTAAAACAGACACAGCGACGGCTAGCATGTAGCCATAGGCCTAATTTTTCCGAAACATTTATTTTTTTAAATCATCAGACAGAAACACATAAATGTTCATACGTAGAGAATCCTCAGGACTCAACCAATAGGCCCATGTAAGTGGAACATTGTTATTAACATCATTTCGCTATGATGTTTACTGATTTTATTCTCAAAGAAGTGTGAGGAGAAGCCATTCTTACCTTAGCTATGAAAAAAGGACCGACATCCGGGGAAGTGACGTATATAAGCACGTCGCATGTGACGTTGACGTAAAGAACGGCTGTTTGCAAGGGTGTCTGGCCCTTGTAGTCCAGATGATATATAATACTCATATATTTAATACAAATAAAATTGTAATTGAAAGGAAAAAAGTCATCTCATTGTAACCTGCACAGCATTTTGCACTACTGTTCTACTGTGGTAAGACTGGTCCCTCTGTAGTACAACTACCATCACTTTATCACTTTATTACCGTACGTTATTCTACTTTTAACTTTATTCTACTATTGTTGATTTTGTATTCTGCTGCAATGCCAATGTCGAAGAACCTGAACCTAAGAATTTTACTCTGTACCGGTACATTAGATGTAATAAAAGCAATTCAGATTCAGATTCTGTTTCTGGTATTATCTACAGTAGTTAAAGATGTTACTAGGGGATGAGTGGGTAAACCCTAAACACCATGGATTGTTACCCTATTCACCAAAATAAAGAAGTGGGTAAACCAAGTTTCTTTGGGTTTCTCTCCACTACATCACTGATGTTACCTACTTTACACTCATGGTGATCTCATGACCTCATCGTACTAAAGAAGTATGACTTAATCAAGGTTATATTTTCAATTTACTGCTGTTATCCCCAGCACTGGTGGTAAAACATGAACTGTGAACACAAATCCTACAGATGCAAATTTGTTCATCCATACTTTATTGAAATAAGAAAAATTCAATTATTTTTGTACAGGTATTCTGAATGAAAGTGTTGATACATCACACAGAGTGATTATGAACACTGAAAGGCAAGACAGAGAGGGAGTGAGACAGATAAAGAGAGAGAATGGAGGGTGTGTAAAAGGAGGTAGTTACTTAACTCCAATCACACATCTCCCTCATCTAATGTGTTCATGTGCTACAGAGGTAAATATGCCCTATGAGCTAGCATTGTTTTCAAGGCACACGCAAAGACAGGAAGAATAATGGACTTGAACATGAGTTAGCCCGTCATATTCACAAGGCCTCTTTACCAACATGTGTAGACAGTAAAAAAGGTAACATGACTATAAAGCAGCCAGGCAGGGAGTGTTTGATATCAAACATATAAACATCCTTGTCTTCTGTGTGTAAGCCATTCTAAAGAGATCAAACGTTTTTTGTTAGAGTGTAAATGGTGCAGAGTCTGTTTCAAATGTGGATCAATGATACAGTACAGTTTTCAGTGTGGATGGTGTGTTCTCTTTTCCTCATTGAGTGTTCTCTATGATGATGGCGATTCCCTGACCTCCACCGATGCAGGCTGAACCCACTGCATATTTCCCTCCTCGCCGCCTGATGGAAAAGAAAGAAAATGTTACATATAGACACTTTTACAAAATGTTGCCCACAGTAGAGTAAAGAAAATAATTATATTTTGAAATATACTCACACATGGAACTGAAAACTAAATCTACAATTGGTTCTCTAATGACCCCCCTTCTCTCAGTAGGACCAGGTCAGGTGGGGTCAAAGTCCTGAGTTGTATACTGACTGGGGTTACCTGAGCTCATGGACCAGGTGGGCAGTGATGCGTGCTCCGGAGGCTCCGAGGGGGTGTCCAATGGCAATAGCCCCTCCGTTAGTGTTGCTTTTTTCTGGGTCCAGGCCCAACGCCTTGGCAACTGCCAGGTACTGAGCGGCAAAAGCCTCGTTCACCTGAGAGACAGAGCAGAGGACATTATGGTCATCTCTTCAAGTGAAGTACTGCCAAAACCATTACATATTGATATAACAAGTTAGACTGGCGTAATAGAGTCTCATTCCCAAAGTTCAATTTACTTGCATTCAGATATACTGATAACCTACCTCCACCAGATCCATGTCATTCAGGGAGAGACCTGCCTTCTTCAGAGCTTCAGTGATGGCTGGGACTGGGCCTGAGAAGGGAGAACATTTTACTTGTAGGAACCAGACAAAACTTTCAGCACACTTCAGCACTTCAACACATGTACTACATAAATATACTGGGACCAAATGATGCTCACACTGAGGGTCATGGTCACTTGGCCCTGCTAGCTAGAAGAAAATTGGTCACACCATACATTTTGATCAGCCATTTGTTCTTCACCAGATGTGAATCACCCACCGATTCCCATGATGCTTGGGTCACAGCCAGAGACGTGATAGGCCACTATTCTGGCCAATGGAGTGAGATTGTTCTGCTTCACAGCCTCCTCACTGGCTATAACCAACGCAGCAGCCCCATCAGACACACCCTGTGGAGAAAGAAAAGGACAGCTGATAATAGCAGGTTGGGTAGACAATGATAATGGTACTGCAGTAATCTGTATCATTAAGGGGAGAGTTTCACAAAAGCTTTGTTTCAAGTTTTATTGTTACATCACATTACACAAGTGTAAGAGAGTATTCTTAGGCTTTAAGCGGGCTTTCTTGTAATTTTTTTGTCACCGGATTTGAAGGCAGAATCTCTCACGGTGCAGCCCTGACTGCTCTATCAATCCACGGCTTCTGATCTGGATACAGCCATACTGTTTATGTGGGGACAACTTCTTGGATTCTGTGTTGAATAAATCCCATGACTCCTTGCGCATACCCATGTATGTCGTCATTCATCTCTCGGTAGATCTCCCAGTCTGTGTTGTCTAGATAATCTCGGAGTACAGCGTCTGATTCGTCAGACCAGCGCTGGATCTTTCTCACGACAGGTGAGGCAAGCTTTAGTTTGTGCTTGTAGGTGGGCAGGAGCAGGATAGAGGAGTGGTCAGATTTGCCGAACGGTGGGCGGAGGAGGGGTTTGTAGGCATGACGTAGAGGGGTGTAAAAGTGGTTGAGAATACTTCCTGCACGCGTGTTTACATCGATGTGTTGGTAGAATTTGGGTAAAACTTGTCTCAGTGACGCTCTGTTGAAGCTGCCAACCACGATGAGAACAGGCCTCTGGGTGCTTGTTTTCTATGTTGCTAACTGCATCGTATAGTTCATTGAATGTCGTGTTTGTGTCGGCTTGTGGTGGAATGTATCACCAAGATCAAAAACACCCCTGTAAACACTGAGCATTCATTTGCCCAATTGCTAGACAAGTGTCTCCTTAGTCTATGCTCTCCAACAAGGGTGATCTGCACTTGCTTTCTATACTCACAGATGCATTGGCAGCAGTGACAGTTCCTCCCTTCTTGAAGACTGAAGCCAATTTGGCCATCTGTGCCAGAGTGGTCTGGGGGCGGGGGTGTTCGTCCTGGGTCATGGGCACCTTGCCCTTCTTGGCTTTCACATCGATGGGTGCAATCTCTGCCGTGTAGCGGTCCGCCTCATGTGCTAGAGAGGTAGAAAAACTTGAATAAATTAGAGCTCAGTGCTTGCTAGAAGGTAAGGAGGTATACATCACCTTAAATCTAAGCCTACAGGCGATGCTGAGGCTGCTCTCACCTGCCTTCCACCTCTGCTGGGTCTGGTATGCATACTGGTCACAGTCCTCTCTGGTGATCTGGTATTTCTCTGCCAGGTTCTCTGCTGTGATGCCCATGGGAAGCTTAATGTGCAGATCGGTCAGACCCGCCCACAGTGTGTCCTCAAGCTGAGAGGGAGATAGAAGTCCCTCAGTGTGTAAAACCATCAAATGGCACTTGATGTTGGTCAAATAATTAATTAGTGACCCATGGGGGGAAAAAATCCTCTAGAAGGACAACAGACATCACTCATTCATACATTCATTCATTTACCTTGAGGTCGAATCCAAACTTTGTTCCGAAACGAACGTTGCGTACAGCGTATGGAGCCTGGCTCATACTCTCTGATCCTCCACACAGAACCACCTCTGATTCCTTTAAACAGATTTCCTACAGAGCAACATACATACAAGAATGGGGACCAGTGAACAGGACATACTATTCTGAAGTCATCAACATCGGCAGAAACAACTCAATGATCAAACGAACCCTGAACCTAACAGTATTCAGTGATGAAATTGTGACAGAAATGCTTTGACCAAGATCGCGGTGACCTAAACAATACATGGTAACAAATGCTTATTTATTTATTATATTATATTAAGTATACACAGTGTGTAAGAGTCCGCTCAACAACTCAATGCACTAGAATTTTGTGGAAATGGGACGAGCATGCGTGCATGCGTGCCTGCGTGTGTATGGCTGGCTACCTGTGCGCCGTTGATGATGGACTGAAAGCCAGATCCACACAGGCGGTTCACAGTGAGTGCAGGTACTGGAATGGGCACCCCACACCTCAGGCCTACGTGACGGGAGATGTAGGCCGCATCTGCAGAGCTCTGGTGCACAGGAGAGGTAGAGACAGAAAGAAAGATTGGGCAAGAAAGGGGAGGAGAGAGGCAAAGGGAGAGGGAGAAACAGAGAAAGAGAGATAGTCAACCTCTATTCATTCAGTAAGCTTGAGTTGACACGCTTCCCACCTATTGAGTTTTTCCTCCCACAAGTTCTATGGGACTGAGAGACAATGGTTGCAGAAATGTATCTAATAATAATAAAAAGAGGAATACAAATACAGTTTGGTTTATTGATTGTTTGACTACCTGCATGACATTGCCAATGATGACACTGTTGACAAGCTCAGGTGCCACTCCCCCAGCGGCAAGGGCAGCCTTTGCAGCATGCTCTGCCAGGTCTGTGGCGCTGTGGTCCTTCAGCACTCCACCATAGGTGCCAAATGGAGTACGCTTGGCAGACACAACAAACACACCTGTATAGAAAGTAAGGAGAGGAGGGTCTTGGAGTAAATTCACTAATCCTACTTTGTAGCAGCTTTAAAACCATTGGCAAGATCTGAGTGAATATCAGCCCTCACATTGAGACTGAACATGAGAAGGCCCCCTCCCTATTTTGAAATTAATATCATATATATTCTTCATTCTGAGAATATGGACAAAATGCACCACCAGTGATGTAAGACAATCTGCAGCACACAAGACACACATCTTCAACTTATACTACAGCACTGTAGGCGAATTTGCCTCTTACAAAAAGTATTAACTTCAGTCACCTATAAGATGACAGAGAGTTTCTTAAAGCTTGGGAATTCTGTCCAAGTACACTAACGTGTCACTTGACTGTAACGTTATGCAACTATGCATAGTGTCACTGTCACCTTTGCCCGATTTTTACTCCTTTCCAAGTCGCCAAGTATTATAATGCATCAATCAAAAAATCTTTTGATGCACAAAATAACTCAAGTGAGCTACTTTGATTCATACGAAAATCGTTAGCTAAGTGAGTTAGTTTAGAATTTGCGTTTACCCCCATTGTGTTGGCATTGTATTGTAGCAATATGTCGTGTCACATATAGCAAAAGTCTTTACCTCTGAGGAGCGCCATAGTGTTGATTCCGCTTCAAGTTCACCAAAGTCAGTAATATGCTCAGTGAGGTGTGAACCTATCTCCTCTATCGCCGATGACAATTCTGACAATTTTGACCTTTTGCCTAAATAATGTAGCTAAGTAACTTTGGGTTGAGGCAACGACATTCGGCAAAAACAACAGCGAGTATTCAAGATAAAACATAAAGCAAAGTCCTTGGTTTTATATGTGTGGCACTACCTTGTGAAACACTTGCCCGATGTAGTCAAATATGTGTTCCCTTACAAATACATAACATTAACAAAGCCCTCTTTGACATTTAGCCAACAACAGTCGAAAGTGTCGATACGAAATATGCAAGGTATTTACGTCACTTATCAGCAGCGTTTCCGCTGGTCTGCGGCTGTCAAGGGGACAGCAATGATAACATGTGTTGATAGACGTGAAAGACGTTTCTCTGGTGTGAATAAACAGTGATCAGACACAGTAGGAATGATGTCGCTTTTTGCATCGCGTACTCTTTGTAGGGTATTGTCCCGACAGACTACAACGCCAAGGTGAGTAGCTCATATATTGTACAGACACAGTACAGCTCCAGTGCAGCTAACGTTATCTAGCTGGTCGATTCTCATTGATTTACCATGTTTCGTTCTATGCAGCTTTATTATAGGAGTGAATGGTCATGTCAGACAAGCTCCCTGGTTTGCATCAGTGCTCACACTGAAGACATCCGCTCCACTGAGGTGAGTTGCAGTTCACACAATTTTGAACTGTAGTTTCAGTTGTCATCCACCCTTCATTGCCTCACAAGAACATATTCATTTTAGTTACTAGTTCTCTGGATGCATCTTTTGCAGTAAACTCAACACTAAATCAGCATTATGTCTATTTTAACAGGGCAGAGCCCAAGAAGAAGAAGAAAGTGGACCCCAGAAGAGAGCAATTGATGAGAGAGAGATTGAAGAAGAAGCTAAAGAAGCTGGAGAGAGTTCCCCCTGAGTTCATCCCCATAGAGGACTTCATCGTCCCAGCCAAATGCCTGGATGAGACAAGGTATGTCAGGTTCACATAACCCTAGTTAAGTGGTTACAAATCTTGTCCTGAAAAGCTTCACAGTTTGCAGACTTTTGTTCAGGACCAGGTTATAGCTATGGAGTCGGCTAGGCTAAATATGTCTAGCCATGACACTATTACACAGACATTATGCATGCTGTCAGACTTTCCCATGTGAATCAGTCCCTAATCGTAATGCATTCTCTTAGACATATAAATCAGTTCATAATCCATCAGTTTCTTTCCTGTCTTCTTCCCAAGAGTGCGCACTGCTCCTAAGCTGCCCTTTGAAGAGAGCGAGCGCCGGGCACTTTTGCTGAAGGAATGGTCCCGCTACAAGAAGGTAACCTGACAAAGATCGGTCAAAGTGTTGTTTTGTCACTGAAACTTAAATTGCAAATTACATTTGGGAGAAGGTGATCCAATTCTAATATAGCCATCTTTACCTCTCAGTTCCTGTCATGTTTCAACTACTCTGTATATCCCTGTGCATGCAGACTCAACACAAGGCTGAGATGGAGGCCATTAATCTAGCCTTGGAGGCCCAGACCGAGGCTTTGGAGGAACTGAAGTTGGAGTCAGAAGAGCTCTACCTGGCAGCATTGGAGCCAGACCCTCAGTTATTCCCCTTCAGTCGCCAGGGCCCCAGCTATATACCACCCAACACCCAGTACGAGGCCCCTGATGGCAAATACCATGACATCACCAAAGTCTACACTCAGTGAGATGGTGGAATATTAACATTATGGGTGTAACAGGCATGTCAGCCTTGTCCTCCTGTCAGCACATGATTTGAATGGACATACAAAAGAGCACACAGTCAGAGGATCAGACATTGAGGCTTGCTCAGAACAGCCATAACAACAAATGTCGATGAACACTCATGAGGGTGTTCTCATACTAGCCCGAGGATAATGAGGCTTGCACCATCATGGATACTCAGAAACGTGTTTCAATTCAATTTCATGAAGACTGCTAAATATCAGCTCAATGTGCTATTGTCATGTTCATGTTATAGATTTAAATTCAACCAGAGTAGAACATAAAAGTGTTGAAATAAAGGATACATATTTCTGTTTTTTTATTGATATGCATTGTTCAGATTGCTGAATAACATACTGTTGATAAGGTATCATGTGAAGCAATAAAGGCAAATATCTTGTGAAATGCTATTAGAGAAATACTGGCCTTCCAATTTGTGCAGCAACATAGATTTAAATAGCCTTCTCCACACAAAGTTTAAACAATAACAACTTTATAATTTAGTTCACAGTCAGACCACTTGTATCAAACTCAGTTGCTGTATGGTTCCCTTTCTTTTACCAATCCAATTTAATCCAGTACCTCTTATGCTTCTGAGAATATATTACTGTACTTCCCAAAAATATATTAGTCTTCTTCACAAGCATTATACTCATAATTTATTGTCAGAATGCAGAGCATCCACCAACCTCCAGGAGTAGGAGGTGGCCACTAGTAGCTAGTAAATTGAATTTGATCTGGATAGAAACGACTTACACCAGGAGGGTATTCCATCAACGTCACTAAAGGAAAATCCAGGCTTAATTTTGATAACTCACAAGAGTTAACAAAATAATACTGGATTTTCCTTTAGCGACATTGATGGAATACCCAGGGTATATTTGGTCCTGGATCCATAGGCTTTTGTTTCCAACCCAGCACTAAAACAACCTCTTACCTCTACAGGTTACCTGCACAGGTTACCCAGAGAATTTGGTACAGTCTATATGTTTAGTGAACTGGAATTGAGTTTGGTTTGGCCACGTATGGGACAGTGGCAGTGTTTGCTTTGCCAGCGGATGTTCAGGAGTCCTGAGGTTTTCCCTGGTGCAGGGGCAGGTGCCAGTCTTTGGGAGGTTCTCTTCTCAGTTCCCAGACTGGAGTAAACTTTCTCTGTTCTGCCACTCTGTTTCTCTCACTCCTCTGTAAAGACTCCTAAACAACAGAGGGGAGAATGTTCAGATTAAGAGATTAGAAAATGTACAAAAGAAACACTTTGGAGAACTGTAGGCCTACGTAAACGTACTACAGCCTGATGTTTGAGAACAAGCAGACGAGAGAGTGGACAGTACCTTGGCCTCTGTGCTTGGTGTTTTCTCCCACTGTTGGCACGTGTAGTAGTCCTCTTTCCACGGTTTGCAGGACGGGAGTGTGCCGTGGGCATAGTAGTGATGGAAACGGTTCCACAGACTTTTGCAGTGCTTGAACTCACTCCAGTAGTCATCACAGGCACGAGGGGGCTGGGGGTAAATGCATGTGGATATAATGCGTTCGCTTGTGGTATGATTTTACAGCTCATGCTTCTTATCTTTGTAATTGCTAGAAATCTCTACATATTATGATATAGCCAGCTACAGGCTCTGGCTGGTGCTAGTAGACCAGTACACAGTGGTGGGGATGTGTGTTAGCTAAGCTATCTAGCTTAGCCTGTATTAGCCGAGGCATATGCATCATTTGCTCACATCTCGTGCAGCAGACTACGGACACATTAATTACTTAAAGGGTACAAATGTTCATGAAACATGTGTACCCTAGTAGTTTCAGCACACAACACATTAATTTGATACTTTACCCTCCACTCCGCCATAGTCTGTGTTGTCGGTCGAACGCCACGGTCAAGGTTTGGCCAATAAGGGAGTTGGAATACCCACTAGTCCCACCCACTTCTGTTCATTTAACTCCAATGAACAGTGAGACAAAAACCAGAGTGGTAGATACCACTGATATGTCTATGGACAGAGATATGTGCCACTAGAAACTGAATTTGAATTACTGACATAACTTTTTTTTAATGAATTTGAATCACATAAATGGAATTAGTATTGTTTAACTTGAAAAACTGAATATTTTTTTAAATTAAAGTATTCAAATTGAGCAATTCAAATGTCAGTAATTCAAATTCAGTTTCTAGTGGCACATATCTCTGCCCATATATGTAGCACTCATTTCTGCACTACTGCGACATATGAGGGTAAAGTGAAATCTATGTTAAGATTGACCACAAATTCCTTATGGGCATCAGGCTCTGACAACACCAACAAGTAAGAAAGAAAATCTACCCAAATGAGTAAGCACTGAACAAAATATTATCAGATCGCTAGTGTACTGTATTCAAAACACTGCACTTTATTTCAAAGTTTATAAATAATCAAAGGAAATAGCACGTCTGCCACTCACCACCCAGACCTTGACAGAATGCAACAGGGATTAAACAAAATGAAGTCAGTGAAGCATTCTCAAATTAATTCTATACACATTATAACCCAACCTAAAGGAATAAAAACAAACCCACTCCATCGTCCAAACATTACATGGTATAATCCCAAGGTACAAATCAATCAATCATATTGTACAAAAATTGGGGTAATTTTCTCTGTCGGGGATCAAACCAGCAACCCTGTACTATCAGACAGGAGCACTTAACGTGCTTCCAATGGCATTCATTATCTTAGGAGGTGCTCATAATATGCGTAGTATTAGATCCTACAATATGTTCAGAGATAACCTCTGACTTTTAAGGGACAGAAAGATGAAACCCATCTCCTTTCATGGCCTGTCTTTATTGATTGCTTAGGATGTGTTTGGATGTGTTGAGTCTGGTAAGTCAGTCAGCCACTCTCCAGTTTAATGCAGCAGTGCTTCAAGGCTTTCTGCCCTTCTTGCGTAATGACTGTCCTTCACCAGAGAAGGCGATGAATCGATTCAGGGCGTCCTCCTGAAAATAAGCAACATGACAAGAGTGAATGCTAACAGCTTCGGCATACTGCATACCACTACAACATGTGCCTTAGACATAATATGATATACATTTCACCTGCTAGAATCAACTACATGAATGCTGTATACGGAATGAAAGTGTTTGCAGGAGAAGGATGGGGCACATATTGTTAAATACAATTTCTTCCTTCCTACTGACCTCCTCTGTTGTTTTCTTGGGTAGAGGCCTGGAGTTCCTGATGAAGGTGATCCTGCCGACTTTGTACTCGTAGTTAGGGATCCCTCTGCAGGGTGACAGGTGACAGTTTTAACATGACAGAGCTGATGTGATCATACCTCATTATTTCCATCCAGGGGGGCAAAAGAATAGAAAGCATTAACACTGCCAACCACTAAGACCAGCCCTTTCAGCTGAAATATTTGCAGATCTGACCCTAACTGAACAGGTGTTCAGCTACAGATGCAGATCTGAACACACCAAATGTGTAGGGGCTAGGGGAAGTGACCAATTGCTGTATTCAGAATGTCATATCTGCCAACCTTTTGATGTCACTTGGATCGATGGGGACGGGACTCGGCTCAATGCCTTTCTTTTTGCCATCTAGACGATTTCCTGAGCATGCGAATGCCTATGTGGAAAAATGTAAACATTGTGAGCTCAAGTACAACAGTGTGTGCTTCTATGTGCATAGAATACACAGCAAAAACACACTCTTCTCTCTCAGAGCTGAGATAACATTCACAATAAACTCACTCTGAATCCCATATCCATGTCAGCATAACTGCTGGGGTCTCCTTCCTCCTCCTGTAGGGAAGACAGAGGCAGGGACACTCCATTATCACTGTAACACAATAACTTTGTTACCCTAACCATGTTTCATTACATGTGTGACATGTTTGGTTCCTACCGCAAATATGATCACATCACCCCCATCCTCAAATCACTTCACTGGCTCCCCGTCTCCCTCAGAATTGAATTCAAGGTCTCCCTCCTCACCCACCAGTGCATCCATGGAACTGCCCCCCCCTACCTCAAGGAACTCCCCCATACCCCTCAGACCTCCTCACGCACCCTCCGTTCTACTGCCACCAACCTCCTCAAGACCCCCAGGACCAAGCTCCGCACGATGGGAGATCGGGCCTTCTGCTCGGCTGCTCCCAGGCTGTGGAATGCTCTCCCTGACCACCTAAGGGCACCACAGTCTGTGGATGCTTTTAAACGGGGCCTTAAAACCCACCTTTTTAAGAGCCTTTTTTTAGCCTTTTAATTGAATGTTTTTTGCTTTATCTTACTGTGTTGTAGCACTCTGAGATTTTATATGTAAAGTCCTTTTATAAATAAAATTTATTATTATTATTATTATTATTACCGTGGGCTCCTCGTGATGCTGAGGCCGCATCCTCTCTGGCTCTTTGTAACCCAGTGGAGCATCAAAGTCCACCTTAGAGAGAACAACAGTTATGACTTGAGACTCTTGACTTGAGTACAACTTACTTCTGTGGACATGTATTCACCAGTGATTCTTTGATTCATCTGTGTAACGTAAAATCAACGGAAAATACATCGAAATCTGCCCTGATTTTATCCTAGTGTGATCTTGATTGTTAAGAGAGGTAGCAGGTGATCTTACATTCATATCACATTCGATAATTGATACTGCTTTATCTGGCTTTGTCTCCATCACTCGTAGTTCGTAGATCTGAAATTAACAGTGATAGGAAAAACAGAAATTGTAAAACGTATACAGGGTCAGTAATATTTCAAATCATTGAATGCCTGCCTCCAGCAAGTATGTCTAAACAAGTGCACTAGTAACTCAGTCCTCCTCTATAAATTCAGGTTTACTTATTATGGTCTTGACCAATATCTTTAAAGGATTACCTTTTCATTGTAGTTGATAGCGACAACATCTCCTGTAGTTAAGCAGGCAAAGTTTCTCAAGGCGTTTTCCAACCTATGAAACGGAGAAGTCACAGGTCTTTCTAACAACACTCCAGTATGTGCAGTGTAGCATTTCCTCTATAAATTGGTGCTCACCGCCATAATGACATTCTCATGAAAAAATATTGTATATAATATTTACTATTTGTATAGCCTCAAACTTAAGTTACAGTCATAAGGCATTTGTTCATGACTTGTCATAAGACATATGTTTATGTCAGAAGCATCGGATATGTTGCATTCATTTTTACGGAGATCTCTTTCTTGAATCTTAGCCTGGGTGCGAGTTTAGTTCTGCTTTAGCCCACTCCATTGGCAATGTCTTGTTAAACAAGCAATGGAGTGTTGTTGAATGCAGAAAAAAATCTGTCACCCAGGTTAGTTGAGAAATGTTCATGTGAAGGGCTTGATAAATGTTTCCATACACTGCCTTGGGGTTGGTGATGTCCAGGAAGTCTGGGCTCTGGGGTTGGAACTTGGAGTAGGTGGCCACCATGAGGTTTACACTCTCTACCTGGACCAGCCCACCTTCCTCCAAAAGAAGATTCTGCATCATCTACGGGTACAAATAAAGGCACATCAATGCAAATATACAGGACACATTTTAATTGTCTTAAGTGGCTTCCTTAAGTTCAGTCTTACCCAGTGTGGCAGATAACAAATTCCCTCATCTGCAACAAACTCCAGAACACCACAGTGTGTCATTCTGTCAGAGTTCTTATTGGTCAGCTTAAACAGCATAGGGTAGGTGATGTTAAGTCTACCTATATAGGAAAAAGTAGTGAGGAGTTAAGAACCGACTGTGTAACGATAAGACTTTAGTAGATCTTCAGTGTTTACATTAGGATTAAGTATGAGTCTACTTACTGAGTTGGTCGAGTGCTGATGGTGGCATTATAACTAAAAGTAGAAACCAACGTAAAGCAACATAAGCAGTGTGAACAGACATGAATTCATTAATGACAGTATGTCTGTAACATCCATATGATATATGCTCATGTATCACTTACTTTTTCCTCCTTTCTCCACGTCGGAGCGATCGTTGGGCCCTGCCAGCATGGACACGGAGTAGCAGCGGTACTGGGTGGAGAAGCGGTTCTGGAAAGCCCGTGGGATCGGGTGGTCGAACATGTTGAAGGAAAACTGTGACACGAACACAAAGAAGAACATCATAACATGGATATTATTCAATGCCAACCTCGGTTCTTTTAGCCATGCTAACTGTAATGGCTCAGACATTGGACAGCAAAGAGAGTTAATCCGTCAACAAAAGACAATAGCAGTGCGTCTAAAGAATATGAAGCTAGCTATGATAAACAGCTGTCCGGTTTGGGGATTGTTCTTGACTTTCGTGTACTGTACGCGACAGTGACTCAGAGCTATTTTGCTAGCTGGTGAATTTCTAAACCGTTTGATTTAAAGTGCCATTCTGTCAGGCAACAGTCAACAGCATGTGAAGTATTTGCTTACCATGTTAAGTATTTGCACGACAAACTTTCTTTATCGAAATGTATCAACAATGTTTGGGGTTTTTTTATCCGACAAAACTTGCTGCTGTTGTTATTGTAGCTAGCTAGCGAAGTCTCCAATGTTGTCTTCCGCTTGGCCACAGGAAGTGTGCGATGACAGCAGGAAGTGACGCAGGACCGCACCGGAGATGATTTCTAGTCTAAACTAAACCGATCAGAACTACCAGTATGATAGCCAAAAGTGGCTTCAAAGAGAATGATGCTTCCAATGTGGGTTGATATTACTGCCCCTGCAGTTGATTATTTTCTTACAACTGGTAAACTCAAGCCCAAGTAAATGAGTACATGGTGATTAGTAGTGATGGCGAGATGAAGCTTCTTGAACTGTTGAAGCTTTCCATCAAATTGCGTCACACATGGACCGAAGCTTCGTGTTGCTTCATTTGCTCTACTGCGCCATCAAGTGGACAATAAATGTCTAGCAGGCAGAGTGATGATGACACCGTGGCTTTGGTGTGTGAAGCTTTGAATTGAATAAATGTGCTTGTGTTACTAGGAAGTAGGAACAACAACATTTTATTCATTTATTCATTTTTATTTAAAAATAACAATTTCTCCACAGTGCTGGGCTTCAGGCAGTTTCTTTTTTTTGAGGCGATTTCACCTGCTTTTGAAAATATCCTTTCACAGGGCACAGATGAAGCTGGGGTACATAGATAATTAACGGCAAGTTTATACAAATTAGGATACACATGTTTGTGTTCTTCCCAATACTGTAGGGGGTTCTGCATCCTTTCGATGTTTGGTTCAGCCAGGTAGGTTTGGACCTCCACTGTTGCGTAATTTTGGGTCCTCGCCTGCAGGACTGTGGTGTCTAAACGACGCCACAGTTTGTTACCTAAAACAGACAAACAGGCTGTCAGTGTCAGTGAATATATACAATAAGACAATTAGAATGTATCCAGTATACATTACCTTGAGTCACAGGCTGCGAAGCTTCTGATATGGGGGGTTGTGATGACGAGGAGGAGGAGGCGGAGGGGGCGCCGTTTCGTATAACGGTAGCACATTCCAAAATGAGCCTCTTTTCGGCCTCTGCTGCTTTATTGGGGCTAAAGAATCCTATCTTTTTAAATCGTGGATCAAGCAGTGTCGCCAGTGACATTACGCTCATTGATTGCAATGAGTACAGCTCATCCTTTAATTGTCTTCTTAGACTCTCAGCCATTGCTATGCTCTCTTGTGTTTGGACACGTCCCACTTCCTCCTCCTCCAGTGTGTGGTGTAGCATTGATAAAAGAGGAATCACTTTTGAACCGGACACTCTCTTCTCCTCTGACAGCTCAACTGTGGCATCATTGAATGGGGCTAGCACTTTTAGACATTCTGCGATGATGTCATATTGTTCCAATGTGAGTGGGACAATGTCAGTAGGTAGGCCGGCCAAAGCTGCTGCTATAGGCTCCTTGAGGTCATACACACGCTGCAGCATATGGTATGTACTGTTCCAGCGTGTATCCACCTCTTGGATCAGCTTCAGTGCCGGCCGGCCCATTTGCGCCTGCACCCGTGTCAGCATCTCCTATAAAATTTGCCAACAAAAAGTGATTAATTCAAGAGTCACTGCAGCAGCAACTTAAACCAAACAGCGTCATTTAGAATATTGCAATGAAAGAAAGGAATTCACCTTTGCAGTGGTGCTGCTCTTAAAATAGCCCACCATCTTCCGAGAATGTACCCGGATGTCAGCCAACACGTTGTTTTCTTTAATAGCCTTTTTTATAAGTAAATTTAAAGTGTGCGCCACACAAATTGTGTGACGCAAGCGCAACTCCTTGGCACAAGCACCCATATTTGCTGCGCCATCCGTCACCATGCAAGACACTTTGGTGGTAATACCCCACTGGGCCATAAGTGCTGCTTTGACGTTGGCCAAATTCGCAGCAGTATGTGCATCAGGGAAATGCAGCACCCCTAAAACAACAGTGTGCAAAGAGGTGCTTTCATCTATAAAATGGCAGGTCACAGCCAGATATGCATCAGTGTTGATGGAGGTCCACATGTCTGTTGTCAAGCTAACTGCAGATGCCTTCAACACAATGGCTTTGGCTTTCTCCTTGGACTCCTGATATCTGGACTCCACCATAGCTTTCAAAGCCTAAAGGAAAGAAGGGAACACTCTTGGAATGGCATATATGGGGAAATGGGGAAATGGGGAAAAATGCTTCATGTGCTCACATACACACCTGCCTTGTGGGGAGAACATAGGTAGGGTTGAAAGCTTTAACAAGCTTTCTGAACCCTTTGTCCTCCACAATGGTGAAGGGCTGGCAATCCTCAATCACCATATTGACCAAGGCCTCATCCACATCATTCTTCAGTGCTGATGAAAAAAAATGCAGTATTCAATTGCAGATGTCATTCATTAGTCATATTTAAAATATAAATTAATGTTGTCTAATAAAAATGTACCCTGGAATTTTATGTTTGTATGCTGTCTTATCATTGCATCCTAAAAAGGCTTACCTGAGCTTGGTCCACCTTGGTTGGTCTCCTTGTTCTCATGCAGGGCTCTATAATGCCTCAGCATAGATGAAGTGTTATTGCTGTATCCAAGTTCTCTTGAACACACCAGACACTTCACCTTTTACAATAGCAGAAATTAGAAGAAAGACATTAGAACAAGGGACGATACACTGTGTTGTCACATTTATTTACAGTATAGTACACTAGTTATTATGTATTACTATGTGCATACCTTATTAGGAGAGATCAGATCAAAATGTTCCCAGACAGGGGAATATTGCCTCTTTCTCGCTGGTTCCATCGCAAAAAAGAAGAAGCTCCAAAAGATTGCAAACAAACAAACTATAAAGTCGCAAGTCAACAAACTGTGAGGGGGAATCCATTGCGTTCACCTGTCCCTTTTATGTTTCGAGTCTCGCGCCAAATCTGAGCCACTTCCGGAATCGGTCACGTGGTACGGCCGGAAGGCGAAGCTTCGCTCTTACCATATACGTCATCAACACACGCCTCGTTACGCGCTTCACAAAAATCTGCTTTTCCATCAGCAGCCCAGCTCGGGTCGGTTCGGCCCGCTTTGGCCCGCTTTTGATCAGTTCTGGTTTTCCACTATACACAACAGACCCGGAGCTAGTAGGAGGAGTAGGCGATAGTAGGCGGAGTTACGCGTCATAACAGCGCGCCATGGTGGTGACGTATATTTTCACGAGACACAACACAGCCACAACAACAGCGACATGGAGGAACTTGCAGCTATCGTATGCCTTTCCCTCGCATGTGGTATATTATTAACCGTGGTTTTTTGGAGAGAAAAGAGAGAAGACAGAAGAGCGAAGACAGAAGGAAGGATACTCAAAAGAGGAATGCTGAAAAGAGAAAGAAACGTATGTGGGCTATCGTAAGGAGATGGCTACTACTTTAGCTCACTGTAGCATCATTGTTATGTTCAGCATAGAGATGGCTACTGCCTGATTGTCTGCATGTTTGAATCATTTCTATTGGATTTTGTTCTGCACATATGTTGTTCTACACATAATAAAGTCATGTTTTTTGAACCCTTAAAACCACTGCCTTCACTTGTCTGCTTTATGAACTGTAGCATCATTATTATGTTCAGCATATGAGATGGCTAGTACTTTAGCATCATTATGCGACTGCTGTTATTTTGGGAAAACTTTTTTCTCCCCCCGCTGTCAGTTTCAACCAGCTGGCGCGGTGCTGCGAGCAGCAGCGGGTTCATTGAGTTTACGGTTAAAAGCATAACTTCTCGGGGTGTACAGCACTCTCTCTATTTCGGGCTAAACTGTGCAGTGTAGCCGGCGTCCTGGTTCCTCCAGCAACCGGACACTTCCATAAATAACAACAAATATGTAATATGTAAATATGTATAATACCACGTTCATTGATAAAATGACGCCAGGGATGGAAGCATACACGATTTGACAAGGAAATAGGATGTTCAACACGGGTTGGAATCTCTGTACTTGATTTATTAAGACAGTCAGCGAATGGTCCATCAGCACAGTTCTATATCGTGGAGCTCCGCCCCATAGGGGAGCTCTGCTCCTATTGGTTTACCCGCTACCTAAAGTAGCCAATGACTGAATTTTTCAATGCCTGCGCCCGCCTGGGGTGCTATATAAAGGGGTGTACCTCGCTCTATCATTCTCCCAAAAAGTTCAGCACGGGTTTATATCTGAAGACTGAGAAGGACGACTACTAAGACTGGAGAACCCGCCAGACTTTTCCCTTCAAGATATGGATCGTCCGCCGCCTATGGAGAAGTTCCTCCGGGACGCCTGCCGCTGCGACTTCCGAGCAGCGGAGGACACTTTTCAGCGAAGGAGACTTTTCCCTTCAGCGATGGATCGTCCGCCGCCGACCACGAAGAAGTTCCTCCGGGACACCTGCCGCTGCGATTTCCTAGCAGCGGAGGACAAGCACGACTTCTGCCACGTCTGCCTCGGCCCCGAACATGCCGAGGCGGCGTTGGTCGCCTCCCCCAGCTGCCTCCCCTTCCACCTCCTTTCCGTCGCGGAAAGGCGAAAGGGGATGGCCTGGTTCAAGGAGAGCGTTCCCCTGACGGGCGCTATCTCGGGGATGCTATCCGACTCGAATAGCTCTGCCGATGATGCGTCTGGACAGGCCCCAGAGCGGCGTTCTGGGCAGGCACCTCCCCAAGTAGGGATGGTCCCGCCCGCTCAGCCGGCCCTGACATCACGCCGCCCTCACCCAGCTAAGTGGTCGGTGCCGGTGTCAGAATCAGAAAGCTCTGATGAGCTCGGTGCGCAGGCGGCGGCGGCGGCGAATAACATCGCCGTGTTTAACGCCGCCATTGCGAAGATCACCACAGACCGACCCAACGGTCTGTCTGCAGCGGAGGCGGAGTTTCTGAGCAAGCTCAGTGCCCCGACGACACGAGGCGTTATTTACATCAAAAACCCCTCCATGTCTATCAAGACCTGGCCCAGCTCATGAGCGTGCGGCCGGTTCTTTGATTATCAGGCATAATTAACCTGCGTCAATAAAGAGCATTGTTACACATAACAAACACTCTTTACAGACGGTAAGTCAGACGGTAAATCCATAAGGAGGATTTTCCATGGTATCTACCAGAGCGGAGACCCACCTGCCTTGTCAGAGTGTGGTCGAATCGCTACCGGTTAGAAACGAAGCGGAGACTAGCCCAGCTTACCGGCGTGTGGCCAGCTCTCTGCCTAGCGGACTTACCCCTTTCACGACACGAGGCGTTATTTACATCAAAAACCCCTCCATGTCTATCAAGACCTGGCCCAGCTCATGAGCGTGCGGCCGGTTCTTTGATTATCAGGCATAATAAACCTGCGTCAATAAAGAGCATTGTTACACATAACAAACACTCTTTACAGACGGCAGCCCATCCCTTTTCGAAATGACCCCACCTTGGGCTGTGCCACCTCCTCGGTGGGCAGCGGCGGCTGGGGTCATACAGAAATTCAAGCTTTTTCTGTCGACTGCACCACAACAGGCGGCCCAGCCGCTGTCGTTGCGTTATGCAGAATGACTAGAAGGGACAGGTATTCTGTCGGGCTGGCTAGACAGGACATTGAGGAGGGGATATGCACTACAGTTCATTCAGCCTCCTCCGCCCTTCAGGGGCGTGAGAGAGACTGTTTTTTGTCCTGCCCGATAAAGACACGTGCGCTCCGGGAGGAGATTACGAATCTCCTAACAAAGGGCGCAGTGACATTGGTTCCGAGGGACCAGTGGGACATGAGATGGTACTCCCCGTATTTCCTTGTCCCAAAGAATTCGGGAGACATGAGACCCATACTAGATTTCAGGGTCCTCAACGAGAGAGTGGCGAAACGCCCCTTTCGTAGATACCTGAGGGTCGCGTATTTCGTGTGCCAATCACAGAGTGGCACAGGAAATTCCTACGTTTTGTTTTCCAAGGGAAGGTTTACGAGTACACGCGCCTGCCCTTCGGGTACGCGCTTGCTCCTCGTTTTTTCTCCAAATGCGTGCAGACAGCACTCGAACCACTGAGGCGTAACGAGATACGCATAATATGCGTATCTCGACGACCTACTGGTCTTGGCCCAATGCCCAAATAGAGCCATTCGGGACGCAACCTCACTGGTGCAGCACCTCACTCAGCTGGGGTTAGCTGTAAACTGGACAGAGAGTGCTCCGTGGCCGGTTCAACAGTTTTCCTATCTAGGCATTCAGTTGGATCCTGCCGAGATGAGGGCCAGTTTATCGTCACCACGGAGAGCGACACTGACGTCAGCTCTCCGGGTGTGTCGAGTGACAAATACAATCACCGCTCTGTCAAGGATGTCCTTACTAGGACTGAGGTCTGCAGCCCATGTAGTGGTCCCCTTAGGCCTGTTACACATGCGCAGACTGCAGAGGCGGTTCGCACGACTGCGACGGGTTCCAGTGAGACGCCGTCGCAAGTTGATTGTAATACAGAGATCGGTCAAAACCGACCTGAGCTACTGGAGAGACCCGCGCGTCATCGCGCGCGGAGTCGCCTGAGTTCGCTGAAAGCTCTCCACATTCCAGGTCTGCTCAACGAAGGAGCAGATCTGTTATCACGGGGAGGCCCGAGGGACGACGACTGGAGGTTAGCACCCTCCATTGTGTCGCTGATTTGGGCACGGTTCGGGCAAGCAGAAGTGGTTCTGTTTGCGTCACGGACGAATGCGCAGTGTCGCCTTTGGTTCTTCCTGCGCGAACAGGACAACCCGCCATTGGGAGTCGATACATTCGCACACCACCCATGGCCGAGGGTCCTGTTATACGCGTTCCCACCCCTGACATCTATCCTCCCACTGTTGGCACGAGTGAGGTCAGAGAGGCTAGAGTTAATTCTTGTAGCCCCGGACCGTCCCGGAGCCCCGTGGTTTCCGGAACTGATGGAGATGTTGGTAGAGGGCCCATGGCCCATACCTCATCGACAAGATGCACTCTCTCAAGCCAGAGGCTTGGTGAGAGGGCCGCCTATGATGGGGGGCCCCCTCATGGCCTGGTTACTGAGAGGGATTTGTTAGAACGCAGGGGTCTGACAGACGCGGTCATTCAGACCATTCAGAGTGCGCGCGCAATCCACTGCAAAGGGATATGCGGCGCGCTGGCGAGTGTTTACACAGTGGTGTGAGGGACAGGACGTTGACCCAGTCTGCTGTCGGGTCGAAACGTTCTTGTGCTTCTTACAGTCGCTGTTTGACAAGGGATTGGCGGCGGCAACTATTAAAGTTTACGCGGCTGCCATCTCAGCTTGTCATGAGGGTTTTGCGACAACGACACTGTTCAGTCATTCGCTGGTTAAGCGGTTTTTGACTGGAGTGTGTAGGCTTAGACGCCCTCATAGGACTCTAATGCCGAAATGGGACCTGTCGATTGTGCTAGAGGCGCTGTGCGTGCCCCCATTCGAACCCATTGACACTGTGTCGTTGCGTTTATTGTCTCTCAAGACGAGTCTACTCCTCGCCTTGGCTACGGCTAAGCAAGTGAGTGATTTATGTGCTCTCTCGACACGGGCAGATTGTTTGATCATATCTGATGACGAAACAAAAGCTGTGTTACGCCCTAACCCGGCTTTTATCCCTAAGGTTAATCGTGGGTTTAGGGTTCAGAGCTGTGCTCTGAGCGCCTTTTTTCCTCCTCCTCACGACAGAGAGAGGGAGAGGCGTTTACATTGTCTATGTCCGGTGCGCGCGTTGGCACAATATGTGAAGCGCACGGCAGGACTGAGATCTTCTCCCCAGCTTCTGATCTGCTACGGCGGACAGAAAGCCGGGACACCACTCTCGAAGCAGAGGCTGTCCCATTGGATTTGCGAGGCTATTAGCCTCGCATACGAATCGAAGGGGCAGCCCGTGCCGACTGGCATTCGGGCTCATTCCACCAGGGGCATGGCCACATCAGTGGCCATTCTCAGGGGAGTGGGAGTGGAGGAGATATGTGAGGCGGCGTCTTGGTCGTCGCCATCACTTTTTGTACGGTATTACTTGAAAGATATTTCTTCCTCATCCTTTTCTCATTCTGTCCTCAGTTTTGCTGATGACTGATGTAGTGGGGAAGGCACTTGGATTACCCTGGTCATGGGGATTCTATTCAAGTGCTGTCAGGATGAATACGGATGTGCCTGGGGAGGGGACCCTCCTCCAGGACATGTTCCGTTAGATCAACAACCCTACGTGCTCACGTAAGGGTTAGATCAGTGATATTTCTTCCGCATCCTTTTCTCATTCTGTCCTCAGTTTTGCTGATGACTGATGTAGTGGGGAAAGCACTTGGATTACCCTGGTTGGGGATTCTATTCAAGTGCTGTCAGGATGATTACGGATGTGCCTGGGGAGGGGACCCTCCTCCAGGACATGTTCCGTTAGATCTACAACCCTACGTGCTCACGTAAGGGTTAGGTCAGTGATATTCTTCCTCAATCCTTTCTCATTCTGTCCTCAGTTTGCTGATGACTGATGTTGTGGGAAGGGCACTTGGATTACCCTGGTCATGGGGATTCTATTCAAGTGCTGTCAGGATGAATACGGATATGCCTGGGGAGGGGACCCTCCTCCAGGACATGTCTGTTAGATCAACAACCCAACGTAAGGGTTAGGTAAGTGATATTTCTTCCTCATCCTTTTCTCACTCTGTCCTCAGTTTGATGAGGACTGATGTAGTGGGGATGGCACTTGGATTACCCTGGTTGGGGATGCTATTCAAGTGCTGTCAGGATGATTACGGATGTGCCTGGGGAGGGGACCCTCCTCCAGGACATGTTCCGTTAGATCTACAACCCTGCGTGCTCACGTAAGGGCTAGATCAGTGGAGCAGACTCGTGTGGGTTGGGCCAACTTTTTAAGGTCGTCTTGAACCAACATCAGTGGTCAGCTCCGGGTGCCGCTGAGATTGTTTTCGGATTAATAGTCTCAGTGGGGGTACATTTGGCCTCGCTCGCTCCGCCTAAACCAATAGGAGCAGAGCTCCCCTATGGGGCGGAGCTCCACGATATAGAACGATAGTTATGGAGATAGACTCCAGTTCTATGAGTGGAGCGGAGCCCCATAGGGCTGCTGGCCCACTTCGACTCGTTCAAACCCGGCTGTTTTGTATGTTTGGGAGAATGATAGAGCGAGGTACACCCCTTTATATAGCACCCCAGGCGGGCGCAGGCATTGAAAAATTCAGTCATTGGCTACTTTAGGTAGCGGGTAAACCAATAGGAGCAGAGCTCCCCTATGGGGCTCCGCTCCACTCATAGAACTGGAGTCTATCTCCATAACTATCGTATCTCAGCATCGGCATTCAACGACATCATTATACAGACAGGCTGATAGATACGAGTGCAGCGCTGTCTTGCTGGTAGTCAAATATATTTATTTATACAGCATATGTTACGTGCCTGTTAGCCTACTTGCCGCTTTCAGTTCTAGTAGATTTGTAGTTTAGATCTCGCAACCAGGGATTGGGAAGCGATGTATTTCTACGAAAAGGCTGACTGACGCGGGGCTCCAATCTCCGCGTTTATAGAGTGCTCCGGTGTCTTGCTGGTAGTCAAATATATGTATGTATATATACAGCATATGGATGTTACGTGCCTGTTACCTGCCGATTTCAGTTCTAGTAGTTTAGATCTCGCAACCAGGGAAACGCCGACAAGAAGCGAATCTACCGGCATTTGACTCATGAGTGAACGGCATAAATGGCTGGATGGCACAGCTTGGGATTCCATTGAAGTTGAAGTTGACATCCAGTCATCCGTTCACTGCTGTCCATCAAAAATGGCACATCCATCAATAATATGACATAATAACAACTGCTCTGATTAGATTGCTTAGATTGTTTAATACATCAACGGGGGGAAAAGCGAGCTGGCCCGGCTTGGCCCTGTAATGGAAAAGCGCCATTACTCGACACACGCTCCGAAGCGTCGGCTTCATCTCGCCATCACTAGTGATTAGACTGCTGATCATAATTTAGCCAGAAACAGCGGGATATAGAAGTTACCGGTTCACCAAGTTCAGTAGGGACCAAGGTTATTTCATGATATCTTTTTAAGTTTATTGAAACTTCAGTACATGAAAAAGTTCTTCAGTTGGGATGTTGCAATTGAACAAGCAAAGACAGACTTCATTCAAACCCACACTTTAATGAGTCTCACAAAGACCAGAAAATACAGGGCTGAGATTCTAAACACTAACAAACAAAGGAGTAGTCTTAGAATCCATTGCCACGGTGAAGGAGGAGCTTTATACGGCTCTAAGTCAGTACCATACATAAAACTCCCAGTAAAAAAAGGTAATGTGCCTGTGATAACTGTTGCACACAGACACAGGAGATACAGACTGGCTGAAGGTAGAGATGGTTTCTTTGGATCCTCCGTGAAGGGATCAGAGTTTCAGATCCTGGCGGGGGCAGTAGAGCTGGGAGGGCCACCAGAACCCTGGGCTGTCTGAAGTGGCACTGAGGTGTTGGGCCCTCGTAAAGGTAACTGGGCTGTGAAGGGCTGTGACATCATCATCTATAGTAGATTGTATAGGTGACTGTCTGTGTTCTCTCTCTCCTTAAAGGTCGCTGTTACCGGGTCCTAGGTTGTAGATTGTGTTTGTGTGTGTGTGTGTGTGTGTCTTCTCAGATGGGAGGCCAGCTCTTAGCCACTTCCTGGTGCATGGCCTCAGGGACCCACTGGCAGTATGCTGATAGGAGGACTGCAGAGAGAGTGAGGGAGAGGAAAGACAGAGAACCAAAGAGTGAGAGAACACATATTTTGTCAAACATACATTTGGCAGATTGGTTTCTTCTCTGTCTAACACACACGTCACACACTCACATTTGTTGTTGTTTTTCCAGACTTCGAGCAGGGCATCTCGACAGTCCACTCTCTCTGACACCAGCGCTCCCAGCAAAGCTTCGGTCCTGGGCTGCAGTCTGGGAGAGCAGAGCCAGACAGTGAGTGTACTGTATTTCCATGAGTAAATTCAGTAGTGTAATGAGTAAACTCGGGGTAGTGTGAGAGCTTACTTTGCCCAGCTTTTCAACATGATGGAAGGACTTGAGAGGAGGTGAGCAACATTCTGCTTCAGTTTAGGGCATACCTGTAACAGGCAATACATAAAAAATAAAGGTTCCAATTTAGTGCTCTACAGTCAGCTATGTATCTATGACAACTGTGTAATAGAGAATTGTGGGGTGGAATGAAAATGTGGGGTCCATTCAAAAGCCTGTTGCTTCAGCTCTACCTGTCCCTCCAATAGGAACCTGGTAAACAGCTTGTAGCGCTCCAGGCCCTCGGGGTAATCCATCTCCACTGGAGGTAGCTGCCAAGCCACACGGACTAGAGAGAGAGAGGGAGTACAGAGAGACATTCTAGACATTTCAGAGAGACAGCTTATCGTATGACCACACAGGGAGGGCACAGATATAGATAAGATAGAGACAGAGAAACAGCTGGCTGGGGAGAGTAGGCTAACAGTCAGACTCACAGAAGGTGCTGGTACAGTGGCATCTGACCCTGCCTGTAGAGTCACAGAGCCATGGTGACGGGGTCTCCAGGGGAGAACCAAAATGGCAGTACTGAGGCAGGAGCTGGGGCACCCATGCTGGCTCTATGGCTGACACACCTGAGAGACAGACAGAGAGACGAATGTGATCTTTCTTTAATTCTTTCTCTATAATGAAAGCTGAAACCGCACACAAACACAGACACAAATACAGACAGACAGACAGACAGACACACAGACACACACACAGACACACACACACACACACACACACACACACACATAGACGCACACCTCTCATGTACATCTTGGTGGTCTCCATGACCTCCTGGTAGACCACAAACTGAGGCAGGCTTTTAAACAGGGCAGAGGAAGGGTGGATGAACACTGGCTCGTCCATGAGAGGTGTCTGTGAAGAGCAAAACAACCACCAATCACATGCTGGATTCTTCTTCAAATCAACTCTATGGCACCAGGAGATTCCTTTTGGCCCCAGCTATAATTGTGGACATACCTTGTATCCATTCCTCCATTTTGGGTCAAGCAGTTCCTCTGGCTGTACCCTCCGTGCCAGGTGGTCTCCCAGTCCCGCCAGCACAATCTGTCGCAGACACATCACCTGGCTCTCTGTGGGCGGAGCCATCTTCGCATCCACAAACACTCCCACCTCTGGGCACACCGAATTCACTGGAAGAAGGGAAGAGAGAGTGAGTTTCTACTGTGTATGGAGTGTGTCTCAGTTGATGAGCTGCTGCCTGATGTGTGTATGTGTGTGTGTGTGTGTGTGTGCATTTATTTACCTGCGTTGGTGAGTTGTCCTCTAAGCCGCCTGATCTCAAGCATGGCTTTATACCGCAGGCCGTTCTCCTCACAGAACTTAGGAGTGCAACCAGCAAATTCACATGCCCCAACAGCACCTATAGAACATACAGAGGATAATATTACCACTATCGACAAGCTCACACATACCCCAAACAGTGTGTACACACAGAGGGATAATACAACCTCTTTACAAATGCTGCCAGCCGCATACTTGCATGAACAAGCCTGCTTTACCACAGAGGAGTAATATACCAAGTCCACAGCCTTCATTCTATCCAGCTTAACCTAGTGTCAGACCATGACCACAACCATACAGTGTCCTTACCCAGCATGACCATGAGGTCCCCCAGCAGCAGCGAGGCTCCCTGCCCAGCCCAAAGCCTCTTCATCTGGGCCAGACGAGCCCGGCGCTGGGTCAGCACGGAGCTCTCATCCTCACTACCTGCAGGTCTGAGGAGAGTGGCGGGATGTCAGGGGAAGTTATGGAAAATGTATTTCAGACTTTATTTAAAATACTTACAAATACACTCCCACCCCCCCACTCTGTTGGTCACTCACCTATCCAGATCCTCAAAGATCTCTCGGACCGTCATGGCGGCCACTGTGGCGATGACATAGGGTAGGCAGTTCTGCTGCTTCCCTAGCGCCAGCATCTTAGCATAGCGCGGTGCCACAGGGAACGAAGCCATGGCCCTGCCCAGGGGGCTGATGGGGCAGCTCAGCCTCGCTCGTTCCATCTCCTGCACCCTAAAGAAGAGAGATGATCAGATTAGATCATGTATGACTTGATTTGATTGATTGCAGGGTAAGTGAAATACACATTTTGCTTCGAGGGAATTACAATTCCTCAACTTTTCCCAACCATGATGCACAGTATATGGAGAGAGGGAGGGTAGGAGGGATAGTTAAGCCCTTACCGTCCGGTGCGTTGCGGCTCCTCCAGAGCTCCAAGTGAGATCAGTAACTGCTCTGCTGCCATCAGGGCCTCCGCAGAGGGAGGGGTGGGGAAGGGAAAGTTCACCACCTGAACACACACACACACACACACACACACACACACACAGCAAATTATCATTCACGCTTTTGTATCAACCCGATTGGAGTATTGCAATTCCTTATAGGCTTAGATGTGGTCTTTTCACTCCTCGAATGTTGTGTACTATGTTGACTGTCTCTGTGTCATCTGGGTTCTGTGTTCTCTGACCTTGTCTATGTTGAGGTCCTTCATCTGTAGAACCAGGTCCTCCACTGGCCTGCGAGTGATCTCTGCCTCGGAGAACAGACTGAAGTCCCCAAACACTGCCGACGAGTACAGCCTGTTTAATACATGAACACACACACACACACACACACACACACACAAACACAACACAACACAACACACACAACACACACAACACACAATAAGGAACTATGTTCTTTGAAGAATGTTCTAGTGAGTGAGGCAAGGCGAGACAATAATTGCTTGCTAAACAAGACACGAGAATTCTAACCTATAGCAGTGTCCCGGCTCTGTTCGTCCAGCTCTCCCAGCTCTCTGATTGGCTGAGGCCTGTGACGTCCATGTGACCTTGAAGGAGGAGATTCCGGTGACGCGGTCATAGAAGCGTTTTTTTACCCTGCCGCAGTCGATAACGTACTTGATCCCCGGGATGGTCAGAGACGTCTCTGCTACGTTAGTCGCTACCACACAGAGACGAGTGCCAGGGGGAGGGGGCCGGAACACCTGCACACACACACACACACACACACACACACAACATACACCCTAGATTTTAATTGGGGATAAATTGGACATGGCACACTAGACGCTGGTGCTTGAAGTGAAGTTAATAAAATTGATTAAACACAACGCCATCTGTCCCTACATTGAGTGTGTGGATGTGTGCTGGGTACACATTCTTACCTTGGCCTGCTCCTCTGAGGCCAGCAGAGAGTAGAGGGGGAGGACATACAGGGGGATGGACGGGTCTGCCTTCTCCTCTACACACACATACACACACGCACACGCACACAAAGAGAGACAGAACAGATTCATGAGGGATGCACACCTGAAGTATTTAGAAACAAGACTAAGAAAGCATTGGTCTCTCACCTGTGTCTCCAGGGTCATCTCCCATCTCCAGATCAAACCCCTCCTCCTCCTCTCCTATCCCAGCCTGCCGGTCCTCATCCCCCTCATCCACCGGGAACGCTGAGTAGGTGTCCAGGTCTATACAAGGTAGGGACTAGAGACACACACACACACACACACACACACACACACACACACACAGAATCTTCAAACATATGCAGAAACAAAACCCATCAGTTAAAATTGGAGGCACAGAGAGTACATACCACAGTCTTCTGTTTGGCCTTCTTAAACTTCCTCATCTCCTCTGAGGTGTCTGTCTCCACTGAGGAGCAACAAACGATGACATGCATTCATACACAAGTTCTAATCTGTGTGTGTGTGTGTGTGTGTGTGTGTGTGTGTATGTGTGTGTATGTGTGTGTGTGTGTATGTGTGTGTGTGTGTGTGTGTGTGTGTGTGTGTGTGTGTATGTGTGTGTGTGTGTGTGTGTGTGCGCGAGCGCACGGCACGCATACTGACTCACCAGTGGCTGTGTTACCCTTCCTGTAAGGGAAGGCTTTCCTCAGTCTCCTGCACACAGAGTGGACCTCAGCCTGGCCCGTCAGGAACACCAGGATACCACCTGGATAACACACCAACACAGATTACACTCCATCAACGGGAATCAATACATATGAATGTTGAATGTGTCTTTTCTGGTTAAAGTATGTATGTATGTACACTGTCTGTGTCTGTGTGTGTGTGTGTGTGTGTGTGTGTGTGTGTGTGTGTGTATTCTGCTGAATGTGTTTGCGCGTGTATACCCGGTGGCAGCATGCGGTGGATCTTGCAGGTCTTCTGGAAGATCTCTCCAGTGAAGTCCTCCAGAGGAGTGCGCTTGTTGAAGTGGACGGACACTGGGAACTGTCGCGCATCCACCTTGATCACAGGCGGTGGAGAGGGGAACAGTTTCCTGTTGTCTGTGAAGTCCTCTACCCGCAGAGTAGCAGACATGACCAGCAGCTTCATGGGGAGGCCTTTCTGTGTGACAAGTTTGAAGTTAGATAGAGAAAAGGAGACACCAAGAACCATAGAACGATAAGACTATCACTGAGAAGTAACTAGAAATTAACAAGACACTCACACTGGACAGCGAGTTGTTTCTTACCTTGTTTCTGAGTGGGACTATGCGAGAGAGCAGGCCTACAAGGATGTCTGTGTACACACTCCTCTCATGGGCTTCATCTATGATGATCACACTGTACTTCTGCAACAGGAAATCCTAGGACAGAGAGAGAGAGAGAAGGTGAATGTGTGTGTGTGTGTGTGTGTGTGTGTGTGTGTGTGTGTGTGTGTGAGAGAGAGAGAGAGAGAGAGACAGAGTGAAAGAGAGAGAAACATACCTTCTGAATCTCCTTGAGGAGGACTCCGTCCGTCATGAATTTGATCTTGGTGTCAGTCGTCACATTGCCCTCATAACGTATCTGATATGACACCACCCTGGAGACAGACAAACCAAACACACACCAAACCTCAATCCAGAGTCCAATGCCCTATTAGAATACTTCTTCCTGTCCACCTTCACGTCAGATTAGCGATTAGGTTAGAGGAGGGACGTTTCCGTTATAAGCAATTAAGTGTTTCTCATACCGTGTGGAGAGATTCATCTCTTTGGCCACTCTGTGGGACATACTGACTGCTGCCACCCTCCTGGGCTCTGTCACACCTATGATCCCACTGCCACTGGAGAGAGAGAGAGAGAGAGAGAGAGAGAAAGAGAGAGAGAGAGAGAGAGAGAGAGAGAGAGAGAGAGAGAGAGAGAGAGAGAGAGAGAGAGAGAGAGAGAGAGAGAGAGGGGGGAAGACGAATGGACAGAATGAAACCAAAAGAATGAACAAAACCAGAAGAGGCCTTTGTGCCCAATTGTTTACCATCAGAATTCAAAAGCCCCACTTTCTTATCACGACCACATCTAGATCCACAATATAATCAAAATCTTTTCAACATTCAGCTTTTAAAACTGAGCCCCCCTGTCCCACTCTGTGAGACTAAAGAGACACGGCAGAGGCTGACTAAAAAGGAAGAGGGTTGGAGGAAAAGAGGACGGGATAGAATATGGGAATACAGTGGGAGCAGAGGAGCTTGTTACCTGGCATAGCCGGCCTCGTACAGGAACTGGGGCATCTGGGTGGTCTTGCCACTTCCGGTCTCTCCACAGAGCACCACAAAAGGGTTCTCTCTCACTGCCTCCATGATCACCTGCTCCTCCGCTAGCACTGGCAGCCTCAGACGAGCCTCCTACACACACACACACACACACACACACACACACACACACACACACACACACACACACACACACACACACACACACACACACACAATATATAAAATCCTCCAAGAGATACACACAATATAAGAAACATCTCTACCACAAAAGAAATACACAAACCCACACACACCTGTATCTCTGGCAGTCTGTCCACAGCAATGAAGACAGCAGGCTGGGCCGGTGTTTTACTGGGCACCTGGGCTGGGCCAGACTCCTTTTTCTCCTCCTCCTTATTAACCCCCTCTTTCAGCATCACCCCTTCCTCCTTCACCTCCTCCTTCTCCTGGCAGGGGGAGGTTGGCTCCCGAGAATCACACACATCTGTGGCCTCCATCCCTCCATTCTCAAGCTCTTCATCAGAGGAAGTCTCCAGATCGCTACTCTCCTCTTTCTTCTCTTCCTCCTCCTCTTCCTCATATCGTGCTCTTCGTTTCCTCTTCCTGTTGACTCCACTCAGGCTGCTGATCTTTGGCCCTGAGCCTCTATTATCTACCTCATCAGGAGTCCTGACAACGACATGAACAGTAAAAACTACAACCCATACATCTACAATCAACTTGACCAGAATCAACTTAACCAGAACCCATAGAGAAGCATATTAAGAAATCAATCAGGGTTTCACTCCATCCATGAGCTCTGCATGTGTGTACATGTGTGTGTGTGTGTGTGTGTGTGTGTGTGTGTGTGTGTGTGTGTACATACTCTTTAGTTTGGTAAAGCTTCTCCCCTGTGCCCAGTTTGGAGGTGGTGTAGAGCAGCTTGAGTTCAGACTCAGGAAGCTGCACCTCTGCCAGCTTAGTTAGGATGTCTGCTCTCTGAGAGAGGGAACAGAAAACAGTGGGGTCATTCAAATTATTCAACCAATCAGCAGATTAAAATATGACTCTGTATTAATAGGCTATACACATGCAGAAGACTGATGGGCTCTGGGACAAAGCAGAGCATCTTACATGGGCTTTCTTCTCCTTGACCTCCAGGACTTTCTTCAGGTGTTTCCTCTGTTTCTTGGTAAGGGGCTGTTTCTTAGGGATAGGCTTCTCAATGCCTTTCTTATTCTTGGCTTTGGTGGCTGAGAGGACCAGGGCATTGCTCGCGTCCACTCCCTTTAGATTGTCCCTACCTAGGAAGAGAGTTAGTCATATAAGGGATAATCACACCCCATCAAGCACCATACTATAGCATCGCTCTGTTCTCTCTCACTGTAGTACTCTCGACTTGTTCTCCTTTCTCCCCTCTCTCAGTGTGTATAACACATCATGAATGATGCACCCATAATACTACTGGCACCTCAGTGCTAATGTCTTACCTTTTAGCTCCACCACTACACCCGTCTTCCTCTCCTCTGAAGGCGGTTGAGTCTCGCCCTGCTGCCTCCCCTTCGGGTTCATTCTCTTCCTCAGTCTCCCCATCTCACATCAGGGGCTGTCAGCCTGTCACACACCAGGAGCTCTACCTATCGCAATATGAACACGGCCGGAAAGACAATTGACTCTACTATATACTCCAGATTTGATAATTGCAATGACATTAGTTAATAGATTAGTTGAATAACTTGTAAGACAAGTAGTTAGCTAGCCTAGCCGAGTACTCCAGTTGTACTCCACTAGGTACTCCTACTGACTTCCTCAGAACTATTCTGTTTCACGAATATTATGATTTATCAATAATAATAATAATAAATACAAAATAACAACATACCTTCTACTTTCCACACGACAAATGATTGGTGGCAGGCGCTAGAAGCTTTAATGGCAATGTTTAAGATGAGTTCCCCTATTTACACATTTCTGTGTAAAAATCTCACGTGTAAACAACATGAAGCATTGTCCCAACACTCTTAAAGCTCCGACAAGCCCCCCCGGCTCAGTAGATAGGTTCCTCTTTCAAATGTTGGTTCTCACATCAGATCAAGTGAAGCACCATAGATATATAAAAGGAAGCACCACTTTCTTTCTTCTTCTTCTTCTGTTGGATTTAACGGCAGCTTGTATCCTTAACGTTGCACTACTGCCATCTTCTGTATTTATTTAGCCACCTAAAGCCACCATTGTCCGTTATGGAAAATTCTCCCCATCAGTTCTGTTCTCTTGAGAAAGCTGACCAGACACTCCTTGCCCTGTCCACCTCCAACACACTCCAATACGCCCTCCAAACCTTCTCTTGTTAGTCCCGATCTTTTCCATCATTTCCTTTTAAGTAATATAATATTCAATACAATAATATAATACATTATAATAATTATAATAATATAATACATTAATACATTAATATATATATATATATATATATATATTAATATATTAATACATTTATAATAATATAATACATTATAATAATGATAATAATATTAATACAATATTCCCTACCTTTCTTTCTGATGTACATGTTCTACTGTTTCTTTTACCTGACAATAGTCACATAGTCATTGGATGCTTTCCTATAATGGTGAGAGTTCCGTTGACATTTCTGTACTATTCTTAGTCTTGTCATTGCTACCTCCTCTTTTCTATTTCTTCCCCTGTTTCTCTCACTACCCACTATATTTTGTATTGCATGTAGTCTTCATCTTGTCTCCTGATCCAACTGCTCCTGCCACTCTTTATTGGCTTCCCTCCATACAATACCCTTTCCCTCTGATTTGGATAGTTTAATTATGGTGTCTATATGTTTCCTTTTTTAACAGCTTGTTTGGCTAGTTTGTCCACTCTCTCATTACACATAATGCCCATTATGCGCAGGGACCCACATTAATGTGACCACAGTTCCTTGTTTTATTCCTGGTATTCCATAAACGTTGCTAAAGGAAAATCCAGGCTTAAGCCTAGGTTTTTTGATAAATCAAATTGATAAAATTGACCAAAATAAGCCTAGATTTTTCTCTAGCAACGTTGATGGAATACCCCCCAGGTCTTGGCGATTACTAGATGTACCTACTGTATGCTTTAGGCACAAATGTTGTGGATAATAGAACTTTGGATGCACACAAAAATATATATTTTATCTATATAAAATATATATTTTATTTTAAATTAGGCAAATTTGCTTAGATTTACTGATCCTATGAGCTCATGCTTGTTTGTTTAGTGTAGTTTTCTTTGTTTCTTGTTTGCTGCTTAAAATGGGAAGAATTTTCATAAATCACAAAAATATGAAAAAAACTGAAACATCTCCATTGTATTCCTTTTAATGTACAACATTTGTAATCAAGGGCAGAACATAAGAATAAAAACCGATATCAAACAGATAATAGAAAATCTGACAACTTTACAGACTTTACAAACAGTATAGTTTTGTTCTATAATTATTTAATCAATAACATAATGATAATCTCAATTGTTCTAATAATAAAACACAAAGCCAGGGGGCAACAAGAGAAGACAAGGAGGTGTTCATTCATCCATCAGTTGATCTGCTGTTCATGGTCTGTCTGCTCACCTCTTCACTCCTTCAGGTGAGTCTGCTTCTCCCTGACACTGCACTCCCCCTCCTTCAGATCTTGCTGTCCTTCAGGGGCTCATACTCATTACCCACAACCCCCTCCCCGCCGGTGAAGCTCTCCTCTGCCGTCCTCCTGGCGGTCCGGGACAGCCTCTCAAACCTCCTAAGGAACACGATGACTGCCAACAGCAGCCCTGCCTGCACCGCCACAAACACAAACAGACACACCTGCGAGGCCACCACCAGGTCACAGTACCAGTAGTGACAGGTCTCCAGCACCTCCTCTTCTGCCAGGTACACCACCAGCCTCCCGCGCAGGCCTGGAGGGTGACTGCAGCTGACGTTGCGGTGTGTGGCATAATTGGCAGGCTGGCGAAGCAGCCAGGCGCGCAGGTAGAGCACCCCGCAGTTACACTCCCAGGGGTTACCATGGAGAGACACAGAGTGGAGGGAGGGCAGTGAGTCCAGCAGGCCATTGGGGAGGGTGGTCAGATGGTTGTCATGAAGACGAAGCTCAGTGGTGGTGGGCGGGAAATGGTTGGGTAAGGAGTTGCTGGTAAGTTGCCGACTGCTGCAGTCCACCTGACCACCATTGCAGGAGCAGGACAAGGGACACACTGATGACCCTTGACCTTCAAGCCCAAAAAGGAGGAGGAGCATACACAGGAGCAGAGGCCCCCTCATTATCACTGATCACTCTGGAAGAGGGGATGCACAAGCAATGAGACATAGCCTACTGTAGAACAGAATAGTAAAGATGATCCTTTTATCATTCACCCTCAGTGGGACGAGACAAAGTCATAACAGACGGGTGGAGGAAACAATAAAGAAGCATTTTTGATAGTCCCCAACATGAGAGGGATACAGATATGGTACCATGTTAGAGTGAGAGAAATAATTTGAATTGAATTCAAATGTAATTTGAACATATTGAATTTACAATACTATTCCAAGCAATGAATGTCAAGTAAGTGTGTCAGAGAGAGATAACAATACAAAGTTTTTAACTGTTTCCGTAAATGGATAGAAGGGCTACACATTGATGATTACTACTGAGAGGACTATCATGGTTCAACACAAATTCTGAATACAACTTCTAATAAACTGCAGAGGAGAAATAGGGAGGATGGAGCAAGTCACCATACTGTAGGTCAATGTTGTAGTGTAATGCAAAGAGATACAATATGCATCTTGGCTTTATGTAACTCAACTCAGTTTATGAATGTTAAAGTTTGATATTCACCTGATGTAGCACAACTAACATTATACTGCAAAGGCAACAATAACAACTAACAACACTCAGAATAGCAAGTTAGATGTGTAAAACACAACAGTTAAAAGGTTGTGAAATACGACAGGTTTTTGCATTATGTGTGCTGAGGACCCTTCAGTTATCATTGCATTACAATTTGTAGCACACAGGCCTAAGGACATTGGTATATAATGTATGTGTGGTATACTTTATTTGCCAAATATTCTTGGCAGAATATTTCAGATGGCATTTTAAAGATTGAATAATCAAAGTAATTAGCCTATACTATGAAGTGGAAACTTAAAGTTGTCAGATATGGTAGTCTTAGTGTTACTGTTACTTCCACGGAGACAGCTCTCTTTTCCTGTTTATTCAAACTTCTAAATGCCATCTGAAATATTCTGCCAGCTTGTTTGGCAAATAAAGGTTACCACACATTGACTATACCAATGTCCTTAGGCCTGTGTGCTACAGTATATGCAGGTTAAAGTGCTGCATATGCAGGTTTATGCATTATATAACATAGTGGTTATAGTTGTTATGGTTAAAGATGCAATGGTCTTGTTAGAGTCAGGAGACACTGTCTTACCTTCCCGATGATGTGTGTTTTCAGGAGTGGTTGAGGGGACTGTTCCTTGTCGAGCTGAGAGGCAGAGTGTGTCAGAACCACAGCTGGTGTGCACTGATAAAGCCCTCTAACACACACACACACACACACAAACATTTCAGATGTGACACAGGAAGCATGTATGTACTTCACCACAACAGCATGGCATGTCTTATCTCCTGAGACAGGCACCTCCGGTGACCATAGGGAGTTACATGTGGTACTCCCCTACAGTGTCTCTGTGCCTTTACTGTAGGTAGGCCTATGACTACGTAGTGAGCTGAGCTACAGTGGGGCTGACCATAGCAAGACCCTGTCCATCATTCTGTTACAATGAAGCCTAATTGGCAGGTCTGACTGCTGAGAAGAAGATGATAGTCCAGTGTCGGAAACCTCTTGATGATATTTCACAAACTCCCAGGCTATATTAGGTGCAGTCCATGCAGTCCAACTTAAAAGATCTTCTGGCTAAATAGGGAGGCTGTACTTGCTATACCTGTCTGTGTTACAATGTCTGTATTATTCTGTTGGTTGGTGAAGGGGAAGGGGGTGGAGAGAGGGGTAGAGGGATAGCTGATAACCAAAAAGTATTCTGCAATTTGTTGTATTGTCTATAACATGACAATGTTGTATTAATAAATAAATAAAAAAGATTTTTTTTAAAAAAGAAGCCTAATAGTCCGCAGTCCTAGGCTGTGGTGGTAGACGTGACGTGATGCTGTGTGGCAGTGGCAAAGCAGGGGAAGAGAGGCTGGAATAGATAAGTTGTGACTCATTTCCCATAATACAGTACCAAGTACCAGACCTTGTGGCCTGCAAGCCTTACTGTAATCTAAATGGACTGCACTTATATAGCGCCTTTATCCAAAGCGCTTTACAACGGCCTCTCATTCACCCATTCACACACACATTCACACACCAATGGCAGCAAGCTACCATGCAAAGCGCCATCCCGCTCACTGGGAGCAATTTGGGGTTCAGTGTCTTGCCCAAGGACATTTCCACATGTGGCCAGCCGGGGCTCGAACCGCCGATCTGCCAACCTTGCGATCATTAGACGCCGGCTCTTCCTCCTGAGCCACAGCCACCCCATGTAATCTATGTATGGGGGAAGTCAAAGAAATGATAATGGTTGCATTTATGGTTGCATTTATAGTACATAGTGCTTTTTACCCCTCTCAAAGCACATAACAGTGTATGGAGGTCACTCATCCCAACCAACAAATGCATTGACAACAAGGTTGAAATAATATGAATCCAGTCTGTTTATTCATCATCATCATAACCTGGGCACAAGTTCCACGTCCGCTGAGCGCTAGCACTATAAAAAGCAACGACCACCTGCTGACCTGCTGACCACACAGCTCAGGTGAACCAAGATCACAGACAGAGGACAATATACACCCCTTGAAATACTCATATACACGCATGCATGCACGCGCACACACACACACACGCACACACACACACACACACACACAGACACACACACGCACGTGCGCGCGCACGCACGCACACACACACACACACACACACACACACACACAATGTTCAATACAGCACACTTACAGAATGCAGTCACTTCACACACACTTACAATACATGGATATGCCATATTGAACATTGGACAGAAGCATTATACAGTAGCTGCTCTTCAAGGTTGATCTATATTTACCGTCCTGTAGTGACAACAAGGCATAGTTCATAATGCATTTCATAACAAACACATGGTATCTGTTCTGAGAGAGAGAGAGAGAGAAATACAGCTGTACAGGGATATGAGTAACTGCATCATGCTAGCACATGCACTACGTACTGTACCTCCCCTTTCATTAAGTAAAAGGGTCTCAATTCACAGTTAGAAACTGGCAATAAGTGCATTTTCAATCTGGTCAGCAAATACCAGCACATTAGAAAAAACTAAAAGAGTTTTGAATGAACTGCCCAAAATTGCGTTCCAATGTTGACACTAAAAGAGAGAGGGTGATGTTCAGCCATTTGGACAAAGCCAAAGATGCGCACACAGGCACACACACAAAGACACAGACACACGCACACGCGGACACACGCGCGCGCGCACACACACACACACACACACACACACACACACACGCTCAACATCATTAAAAACAAATTTCTAGATTCAAACCTAAACGTCAGCAGCAAACCAAGCTGCCTCACAAAACACCTTGTTATGCGTATTCATACCCTGACAGAATATCCAAAAGGTTCAGCATTATATTCATAAATTAGATACATTTAGCGGCCATTTAAATTACATGTTTATATTATATCATATGTTATAAGGACCGTTAATAATATTAAAGGGGCTCAAATTGACACAAGGTACAGTAAACAAACATAAAAACAAAAAAAACAAAAAACTTTTCCTGGCAGACAAAAATATACAAAGCACGAAATAAAACATCAATTAATTTACAGCCATTGTTTGCCCCAAACACAACATACGATATCAGTAACATATTGGTACAGTATGGTGTTGTCTGAAAGTCTAGTTGTAGTTCAGGGGCCAGCCAGCAGGTGTCTCTGTAGCCTTCAGCCTGTTATGGGGTCCCAACTCCCAAACAGAATCACTGTTCTGAATTCTGGATCTGCTGTTGCATCTGATTCAGCATCTCCTGCATCCTCTTCAACTACAGAGAAAGAGAAAGAGAGAGAAAAATGCTGACACGTGGAAAGACCAACATGAAAACCAACATGAAAATGCACATACCATACTATGTGTATCTGTCTAAGCACTGGGGTGGTAGATACGAGTATGGCGAGGATCCTAGTGGTGCTTGGTGGTTATACTGAATCGTTTTTCCTTTTACAGTAGATTCAGTTTAGGATCTGTTAGACGGTGAAGGTTTACCTCCTCGTCTTTCATCTTGATCAGTTTCTCTGTCTCTATGTCCGGGGTGGACAGGGGCAGGATGGGGATCGGGCTTTCCATACGGTTATCCATCGTCAGTTTACTGAGAAGAAACACACAGGGAACGTCAATACACACAGCATTCTGGGAGACGCTGGACACCCACACCCACACCCACAAACTCAATCTTCAATAATATCAATACAAACAGAAACCCAGATTTAACACACACACACACACACACACACACACACCTGGTCATTTCCTGAATGCACTGGGCCCTGTAGTTCTCATAGTGGACGTCACAAGTCACGTCTTTTAGGTCGTGCATGTGGGAGCGAATCAACATGTTCCGCAGCTTCACAAAATCACAGTGGGATTGGTTCTCAACTGAAAGAGAGAAACATCATATTCAACTGACCAACGTTACATTACCTGTATGATAATATACAAACTCGGCCGTATGTTGGATTTCATGTTTGTGATGACAAAAAGGGATGTGAAAACCCACCTTCCACGATGCCCCATGGGTAGAGACGCCCTCGAACCCTCTGACCTCTGGCCTCCACCACTGTGTTACTGC
>NC_137690.1:16060565-16085565 GCF_963989245.1 Nansenia antarctica
GAGGTTTCAGCGCCCCCACTTATGGAGAGAGAGAGAGGGCGGGGACAATTGTTGCCAGATGTGGTGTATATGTGTGTGTGTGTGTGTGTGTGCGCATGTGAGAGTGAGAGATTATACTGTGTCTGGACACAAGAGCTTGGGCGGACATTCTCTATTTATAGGCTCAAACTCAATGTGAATGTGAGGTTAGATGCTGTAGTTCAAATCTACATCACAAGGGGGAGACAGAAAGGAAAGGGGGAAAGGGAAAGGGAAAGGGATTCAAAGTTTGTCATTGCACAGAGTACAACGAAATGTATTTCTGCTCTAGAGGGGGCATCTAGGCAACGGGTCACAGCCATTGAAGGCGACCCCAGAACCTAGAACTGGGTAGAACAGCATGTTACTGTTGTGTGATGTGAGGAGGAAGATGAAAGGAGGATGGGGGGAGAGGGAAGGGAGGAAGGAAAGAGGGGTAAGAGTATCCATTCTTCGATTCTCTCTCTACCACCTAAGTGGTGGTAGGCAAAGGCAGCGGTGATTAGTGGGCTTGGGGCGGTATGGGGGAAGGAGGGGTGTGGGTACAGGAATTGTTAGGTGTGGTAAGGGAGTTTAGAGAGAGGTGGGGGGAGGGTTATGAGAGTGTGGGGTAAAAAGGGTGAGAGGGTTTGGAGTCAATTGCAGAAATCAAGGCCAGTGAAAATGGTAGTATTGAAAGGGGGGGGTAATGGAGAGAGAGAGGAGGGATAGATGATTGAGATAGAGAGAGAGAGAGGGTGAGGGTGAGGATGAGGAGATAAGGAGTGGTCTCGCTCAGACAGATAGTGGTGGCAGGGCAAGTGGAAGTGATAAAGCAGAGGGGTAGTGGGGAGGTATGTGTATGTGTGTGTGTGTGTGTGTGTGTGTGTGTATGGTGGGAGGGGGGGGGGGTCATCTCAATAGAACAGATGTCCTGCAGTAGCACAATAGCCCTGGTCGGGCCCCTCCCTCCCTATCTCTCTCACTGGCCAGCTGTCCCTCTGATAGGATACAGCACCTGCAGCTCTCTCAGAGGGACAGACGGACAGACAGACACTCAAATTCATTGATTAAATTCGGACAATAAAGCAAAAAAGACAGTGCTATGTACAATATGGTGAATAGAAGTATGGTTACAATTGGTGCAATGCACAGCTGAGATTTAAATTCAATTATTAAAAACAAAACAAAAAAAGGTACCACTTCAGCCACTTCAGTCACATGCACACAGGCAGGTCAATGTATAACCATCTACAATTGCAGAGAGGTGCTGCAACTAATCCTACTCAATATCCATCAGAAGCTGTGCTGTCCATGGAATACAAATAAAGTGTATCATAATGTAGATAAGCATCTATCGACAACTGCCTGTGTGTCTGTCTAACCTGACCTCTGGGGGCTGATAGGGGAGAGTGGAACAGGATGCAGCTCTGATATACTGTAACTCTGGCTCTGTCCAGACTCTAGATTCAGACTAAAGAGATAACAGCACCTGACCGCTCAGACAGAATGCCACATGTGTGTAATATGAGGTGGTGGTAGTGGTGGGGACTGAAGGTCATCTGGAGGCTAACAACCATAGACAGTGTTTTTATCTCTATGCTAACAACGCTACTGGCTGCTGGGGAGTTTGACTGTCAGCTGACCAAACACTCAAAACAAGCGGTTTGACCTATGGCAGGTGCAGAGGGATATGAACCACAGGAACCTATCGATCAGACATGATCTCTGTGCGGGGATGCTTATATTTTCTTTTCTGTGAACTAACTTACAGAGCTCTTAGACAACTAAGTCCACATTCACACTGACTGTCGACAGTGTGTGAAAACATGTTAACGTGCGCCTACCTGATCCAAGGCATCTGAACATGTTGGTAAAATGCTCTCCATATCTCATTCATCTGAGAACAAAGGCCTAGGGACACGGACACACACACACACACACACACACACACACACAAACACACACTTTAGCCCACATACTCAAGTGTAAAGATCACTGTCATATCTTATTCATGTGGGAACACAGAGAGAGCAGCATGTGTACAAAGCGCTGTGAGGAAACCATAGCTCCTCTTCCGTCTGTCTAAAGCAGTAGCGCAGTGTTGCCAACTCCTCTGTAATGGAAGTAGCTGTTGGCTCTCCCAAAAGTTGCTAGAAGTAGCTAGATGATGTAATCAACTAATTTGAATAATATGCAATTCTGAAAGGCTAAATGAATAAAAAAAAAGTCTGAGCAGGTTTACAAACTAACTATTTACGATACTATACTAACTATAAACTAGATTTTTTTGTTGCTATAAGTTTTGACTGGGCCATTATGGTTAATGAGCTGAGCTATGATAATAATAATAATAATAATAATAACTTTATTTCGCGCTTTTCATGCCAACGTTGCAGCTCAAAGTGCTCCAATCATTATATAATTATAATTAAATTATTAACTCATTTAAAGGCAATGAAGTATAAATACTTATGGAGGAAACGGTACATAGATGATAGAATTAGCAAAAAAAACTACATCCAAAAACAATTTCTGGATATTAAATAAATAAATCAGCAGCAAGATTCTCTCATAAAAGCCTCTTATACAGTAAAAGTCTTAAACACGCATTTCCACCGTCAGTCACAGTAACTTATATTGATAGTAAATAGTTAGGGTTACATTTTGCTATTTAATTGTGTCCAAACTTGTCCGCTATAGATCCGTTAGTCAATTTGAGATGACAAGAGAAATGAAAAGAGAAATGGAGAAACAAACCACATTAGGGCACTTCACTCATTGGCCCGTACTGAGAAAGCTTCGGTGTCATTTATTTTCTCATTATTATAAAAAATAATTGTATTCACCCATTGAGAATATCCGAGCATTCAAACCAAAACATATAAGAAAATAAGTGAGCAAATATCAAGTTGAATTACTGTTGTATGTGTTTTATCCTCTGAACAACGAAACTGATTTCCGGTAACAACTGGTTGTTGGTTACGCGCACCCAATTTAGTTAGTCCAGACAGCTAAGTAGCTAACGTGAGAGAGCTGCCTGGAAATGATGGCTCAAAAATTCACTTTTGAAATTTGGCTTTAAAAAAAATAGCCAGACTCCAAGAAGAGCCCCCACTTATGGAGCTATTTTAGTGCCAGCAGAAATTGAATTGTATTTGACAGATTGAATTGAATATGAGCACAAATTGAATTGTATTTCACAGATCTGAATTGTATTTGACAGATTTAATTGAATCTGAGCACAAACTGAATTGTATTCGACAGATTAGCTTAGCTGTTAGCTTAGAGGGAAGGACCTTACATCGCGCTGACCGAACGGAGCTTAGCGGCAAGTCAAGAGGAGGTGGGATCATAATATCGACGAAGGATAGCTGGTGCTTAAACACGAAAACTGTAAGTAGCCACTGCTCCCCAGACCTGGAATACTTGACTGTTAAATGCCGACCCACATACCTCCCGAGGGAGTTTAACGCGGTGCTCATAACATGTGTGTACATAGCGCCTAGCGCAGACAGCAGCCTAGCATTGGCGCGACTATATGAAGTCATCAGTGGCCAACAAAGCACTGATCCACAGGATATTCACATCATAGCGGGGGATTTCAATCATGTCGACCTGAAGGCAGTACTACCCAAGTTCTATCAGCATGTGAAATGTGCAACGAGAGGAGAAAAAACACTGGACAAGGTATACACCAACATCAAACGTGCTTACAAGGCTAGTCCGCTAGCTCATCTAGGCATGTCTGACCATGTGTCAATCCTCCTGATTCCTGCATACACTACCATGGGGAAAAGTGCTCCCATCACCACTAAGACTGTCAGAACCTGGCCAGAAGGGTCCGCTCCACTGCAGATCTGCCTAAATGACACCCTATGGCAGGAATATGAGCATGAGGACCTGGAACAGTACACGTCGTCGGTTCTGAACCACATAGTGAACTGCACCAACTCAGTCACCGTGGACAAACGGGTCCGGGTCTACCCCAACACGAAGCCATGGATGACTGGGAAGGTCCAAAAACTGATCAACGAGAGGGACAACGCCTTCTTCGCAGGGAAGAGTACACCGCTGTACAGCTCCACCAGGGCCAACCTAAAGCGCGGAATCAAAGCGGCCAAGGCAGAGCACAGAGAGAAGATTGAGGAATGCCTCCTGAGCAAAGACTCCAGGCGGATGTGGCAGGGGGTTCAGCAGATGACAAACTTCAGAGCCAACAGGCTCACAGCCGCAGAGGACGACCCCCTGCTGGCGGGAAAGCTGAACACCTTCTACGCCCGGTTCGACGAGGGGCGAACGGAGGTAACCGCAACACAAACACCACTCTCTCCAGCTCTCAGCAGCCTCACCCTCACAGAGCATGAAGTGAGACGCGTACTGAAGGCAGTGGACCCCAGGAAAGCCTCGGGGCCGGATGGCGTCCTGGGACGGGTGCTGAGAGACTGCGCCGACCAGCTGGCCGGGGTTTTCACCAACATCTTTAACCAGTCCCTGTCCCAGGCCACCGTCCCACCCTGCCTGAAAACCTCAACTATCATCCCAGTCCCGAAGAAAAGCACGGTGAGCTGCCTAAACGACTACCGCCCGGTGGCACTCACACCAATCATCATGAAGTGCTTCGAGAAACTAGTCCGGGCCCACATCCTCACACGCCTCCCGCCCAACCTGGATCCATACCAGTTCGCCTACAGAGCCCACAGGTCCACAGAGGACGCCATCGCGACGACTCTCCACGCCACTCTATCCCACCTGGAGAGGGGAAACAGCTACGCGAGACTGCTCTTCGTGGACTTCAGCTCCGCCTTCAACACCATCCTTCCAGACAGGCTAGTGACCAAACTACTAGGCCTGGGTCTATCACACTCTATATGTGCGTGGATCAAGGACTTCCTGTCTGACCGCCCCCAGAGGGTGCGGGTGGGCTCCCACACCTCCACAGCCCTCAGACTCAGCACTGGGTCCCCCCAGGGCTGCGTGCTAAGCCCCATCCTCTACAACCTCTACACCTACGACTTCACCCCCGTCCACCCCAGCAACTCCATCGTAAAGTTTGCAGACGACACCACCGTGGTGGGCTGCATCTCGGGGGGGGACGAGGCGGCGTACAGGGATGAGGTGGAGCAGCTGGGCAAGCTGTGCAAGGTTAACAACCTGCTGCTGAACCAGTCAAAGACCCAGGAAATCATCGTGGACTTCAGGAGGAAAAAATCTGAGGTCCAGCCCCTGCTCGTCGATGGAGGGAGCGTGGAGAGAGTCTCAACCCTCCGATTCCTGGGGGTGCACATACAGGATGACCTGTCCTGGAGGACCAACACAGCGGCCATCATCAAGAAGGCACAACAGCGGCTCTACTTCCTGAGAGTCCTCAGGAAAGACCACATCAGACAGGAGCTGCTTGTGGGAACGAACACTTTGCTCGGCTGCCCTCGGACAGGCGGTTCAGGACCATGTTCGCAAGGACAAATAGACTGAAGCTCAGCTTCTACCCCAGGGCCATTCAGGCCCTGAACACAGCAAAGACCTAGGTTCTAGGCCCTGGACAATCTAGACAATTTGATGGCAGCTACTAGATTGTAATCAAGTGCAATACTGAAACACAACTGTGAACATTTCAAACCTGCAAACTGCGACACTTTAAATGAATGTGCAATAACACTATGTGCAATATGACAACCCTCGGGTACATAAGGTTCAGAGATAGGAAATGTTAGAATAGGTATAGCATAGCATAGAGTACAGCACAGTGTTGTATTTGTATAGTATAGTATAGTGGATAGTGTACATAGCCTTTATTTATGTAAACCAGCTCTTTTCCCTTCTTGTTTTTTTTTCCTAGCACCAGGGGAGCCCCCTGTCCCAAATTTCGTTGTATGGTACCTGTACTATATCAATGACAATAAAGACCATTCATTCATTCATTCATACAGGCTACTGATTAACAGTAATCACCCTAACCCTACTTTGACAAATGCCCATTGAACCGATTTATTCATTATCCTATCTTAAGAAAACGAATGTAATACTCTCATCTGGGGATTTACAAGGCAAATCAAATGAAGAACTACACATCCCTGATGACAGGGAGATGACATATGACTGCTCTGATGAATCAACCCCTATTTCATCAATTTTCTCTATATAACGACGCCGATCATTGATCGGCAACGACACTATATAATAGTTTGCCTAACTGGCCATCGGATTTGGGCTCCTAATATCTAAAAAGCACTACGGTTTCCTTATTTTATCGGATTAAAGTAGCAAAGACAAGACATTTCCATTGACCGCCAGTCAAACTTCTACACTTCTATCACCCAAAAAGGGGCGTGGACATGACGGGAGAGCAAAGTACCCGGATGCGTTGCTCTTATGAATTCGGATGGGAGGGATTAGAATCGGTGCTCTATTATTCTACCTAGCCCAGAGTCCCCGGATGAGTGCCTCTAAAACTGAACTCGTATTTTGAGAAAAACTGAATTGTATTTTGAGAACTGAATTGTATTTTGAGAAAAAACGAATTGTATTAAGAGAAACTGAATTTGAAAACTGAATGAAAATAATGAAAACTGAATTGAATACAATTCAATCTGTCGAATACAATTCAGTTTGTGCTCAGATTCAATTCAATCTGTCAAATACAATTCAGATCTGTGAAATACAATTCAATTTGTGCTCATATTCAATTCAATCTGTCAAATACAATTCAATTTCTGATGGCACTAAAATAGCTCCATACCCACTGCCCTCATCGAGCAGCGGTCTCGACGAGCTGCCCAAAAATGCGACCCTAATCAGCCCTGAAATGCAAAACGAGTTGCTGGAGTCAGCAGCACCCTCCAGCATTATTGCGAAAAATAAAAGCTGAGGTCTGTGAGACACCAGGTACATATTTTGCTCTCATGGCAGATGAATATAAAGCAGTCTAATTGAGTCAACTCGTATTATGCTCAAAATAAAAGCTGAGGTCTGTGAGACCCCAGGTCCATATTTTGCTCTCATGGCAGATGAATATAAAGCAGTCTAATTGAGTCAAGCACACTTGGTGATGGTAAGCACTCTAATACGAGTTGACTCGCTGGAACGAGACACAGAGACCGCCACACACCACACATCTGCCATGATATGGCAGATGTGTGGTACATGGCAGTCCCACGCGCCCGTCCCGTTCCAGTTCTGCATCCGGTTGAATGCATGCAATGATTCAAGTAGATCGCGCAACCAGGGGATTGAAAGGGAGCAACACGGGAATCTACCGGCATTTGGCTTAAGTGTGAACGGCGAAAATGCATGGTCGGCGCAGCTTGGGATTCCATGGAAATTACATGGAACTGTGTGTGAAAGAGGCTTAAGGATGCGTCCAAGCGCAAACTCGTTGCTGTTTGTGTGAGATACATTGACGCAGGAAAAATGAAAGAAAAAAGAGTTACATAAGGATGCTTGGCAATGGGCATTATTATATATGATTATTATAGGTCTACCTTAAAGGCATTTTTCCCCCTGGAAAAAGCTGGCCCACCCTATTTTTAAGTGAATTTCTGCCTACGCGACTGGTCTAAAGCATGCTGTCCTCTGTCAGTTGGATACAGAGGCATCGATTCAGAGATCAGTCAGTGGCATTTGTGTACTTGTCCAAAGTCATAGTTCACTGTTGTGGCATTTCAAGAAACCATTTCCAAAAGGCCACAGCAGTAAACTACACGCCTATTACTAGTCACACACACACACACACACACACACACACACACAGAGATTGTAGGTGGTCAAATGCCCTGTGATATGGTACTTAAGAGCAGTGACCTTTACTGATGACATCTCCACATCTCAAAGCCATCCAGCAATAGCTTTCACACCATTAAACCTGAATACATCTACTAATGGATGACTGCATGTTTGTAGAGTAAAGACGGATGGGGAATGAGTGAGTGAGTAAAGGGGCAGGGAGAAGTATGGGCAGAATGAGAGAGTAGAAGAGAGATAATTCAAAGAGTGGGAAAGGGAGAATAAAAAGATGGGATAAAGAAAAACCCTTAACCCCCCCATCCCCCCACCCCGCTCATGTTTGCTCTCGTTGGAGATGTGAGTGTCTCTGTGCGCTACCCTCTTTTAGCATGCTAATCTAACGTGTAATTGGTCTGGCAACAATAGGCCTCATTGAGGGACACTAGCGTAGCCTGATGTTAGCATTGGTAAATTCAGCAACAAAAGGCTCCTATAGAAGGGGAAGGCTTGGCTAGCATAGCCTAGCACTAGCATTTAGCATCTGTCCATTCAGCAGAAGGCTGTGGTCACCAGGGAGTCTCCTCAGAGAGTAAAGAGGTATTGTGTCACAGGGGGTGAGAACAAAACAACAGAGCAACAGAGTGTTCATTCACTGACGCTGTGTATTGTGCATGTATAGGCCATGGGGGTATAAAAACTGGATCTACCATACTCAACGCTAGTGTTTTATAGTTATTCTGCTAAATCAATTGCATCACAAAGTCAGTGAAACAAGGACCGTGGCACGACTGAATAGTGTCATATTTGTGAATAGTGTCATATTTGAGTAATTCAAAATTCAAAAGCTCAATATTCAATGATGGAAGTCTCAGTTTTGTAATACGTCAGACAGTAGGTGGTAGAAGTAGCCTAATCAAATGAGAATCTAATTAACCCCACATTTCATTTGATTTCAGATCAAAATCTGTGTTCCTCCTTTAAAACATGACATAATCGCAAACTTATCAAGGTCACCCAAAGTCTTCTTAAAAAGGGGTTTAGAATCATGTTATCTGGGTCAGGCTTGGGTTGGGTTATTTACAAAAAGTATTTTGAGTCTCCCACAGCTTGGGAAGCTTTACTGGGGCAGAGAGGGAAACCTGGAGCAGGAGATAAAAGATAAAACTCGATATTTATGTGTGTAGAGTAGATCTAAAGCACGCGCGCACACGCACATGCACACCCGCACCCGCACACACACACACACACACACACACACACACACACACACACACACACACACACACACACACACACACACACACACACACACACACACACACACACACACTGCTGCCTCAACTTCATACCACCATTGGCAATCATAATCATTGACATTACATACTGTACATATTTGCAGCATGACAAGATGACATCAGGAGCCAGAGAACAGACTTCTGGACAGAAACATCTCTGAATTTTGATAAGAACAGAAACCACAACAGAAACAAACACTCAAACGCTCTAAGAACACTCATACAACATGCAATGAACACACACAGAACAGTCCATTTCTAACAAGCGAGAGAAGGCTGACCGTGGGGAGGGCGTGGCCATTGGTAAAGCAAGGGAAAATAACCAACCTAAACCAAGCATCAACTGCCTTCTACAAAAGTGTTGCAAATATTAAGCTTTTCTGATATTTCCACTTTATGTCTGTGGTACCTCCAGGGGTTCCACTGTCAGAATACCCCCTGCCCCTCACTTCTTACCGACCTCCAACAATCCTACCTCAGCTCTGCAGCTGGTCCTCACAGTGAGGGGGTGAGGAACGGAGGGTCCCATCTGTGGCTGCAGGAGAGGCTGTGTGTGTGTGTGTGTGTGTGTGTGTGTGTGTGTGTGTGTGTGCGTGCATGCCTGCGTGCGTGCGTACGTGCGTGCGTGTGTGGTGGTACTCTGGGAGACTGATCAGGAACTGGAATGGGAGGCAGATGCATGCATGCAGATGCATCCGAGTAACATCTGTTCGCTTTTTAGCAGAGTAAAGAGGAAATCAATGTCTAGCATATTTATGTCATACTCAGTGGTTGTGTATGTATGTGTTTTTTTGTTTTTTGCAAACAGCTTTCTAATGTGAGTAAAGTGATACATCTCCTCACATGTGCTTTAGACCTGGGAAACCCGGTGTGTGGGCTCTCAAGTCAACATCCTCCTACTGATCTAATGGCCAATATCATCCTACTGATCTAATGGTCAATATCATCCTACTGATCTAATGGTCAATATCATCCTACTGATCTAATGGTCATTGGTCAATATCATCTTACTGATCTAATGGTCATTGGTCAATATCATCTTACTGATCTAATGGTCATTGGTCAATATCATCTTACTGATCTAATGGTCATTGGTCAATATCATCTTACTGATCTAATGGGGTGCAACATAACTATACAAACCTGTAGTACGGATGTGGATGTGTATTATATGATTGTGTGGTTGAACCTCACATGGCAATCCCTTGAATGGGACATAGTGTCTGTAGTGTCTTCCTCATTCTATTTCTATGGTCTTCCTCTCCCATGGGTCAGAGGAGCGATGAGAATGGATAAAAACCCTGTTGCCTGGCAACATACTAAACGATGACTGGCAGGGACGATATGACAACCCTGATAACTCACAGACGAAGGGGGGAAGGAGGGAAGGGTTGAAGAGGAAGGAGCGATTTGCCAAAATGCAATTCACTCATTCTCTCTCTCTCTCTCTCTCTCTCTCTCTCTCTCTCTCTCTCTCTCTCTCTCTCTCTCTCTCTCTCTCTCTCTCTCTCTCTCTCTCTCTCTCTCTCTCTCTCTCTCTCTCTCTCTCTCTCTCTCTCTCTCTCTCTCTCTCTCTCTCTCTCTCTCTCTCTCTCTCTCTCTCTCTCTCTCTCTCTCTCTCTCTCTCTCTCTCTCTCTCTCTCTCTCTCTCTCTCTCTCTCTCTCTCTCTCTCTCTCTCTCTCTCTCTCTCCTCGGTCAGGCGAGTCATACTACTCCCACATCATCCAACAGGGTCAGATGGAGTGTGGGTGTACGAGTGTACGGTAGCCGGTAGCAACAGATACTGTAGTGTACACATTGCTATAACATCTACAACTCAGTTGGTGTCATAGTAACAATATTGCAGAATATAAGTACTGAGGAATACTGAATTCAAATCTGGGATTAAGAGTCTAATTGTCAGTATCTTTGATGTTAGATTATTTTAGCACACACTGGTTATTTCTAAATAACTGTAATCCAGGGTACGTTTTTTTGTAATAAAGTCCCAGTGTGTACTGCATGTGACTCCACAGGCTTACTCACTGGACCATTGGGGCTGGGAAATAACCAATCTCTCAGCAGCTAACCCACTTTACAGCTCCAACCATCAGAATGATGATATATTTTCTGCTCTTTTGTGAACACAGAGTTCACTAGCTTGAAGCGCACACACATGCATGAACGCATACACACATGCACACATGCAATGCAATGCAATGCAATGCACACACACACACACACACACACGCACACACACACACACACACACACACACACACACAGTAATATTACAACAAGATCCAATGTGTTCCTGTCATCGTGTGCCATTCAAGAGCAGGGCAGAGAGAGGAGACGTAGAGAGGAGGCGCATGGTCACCTGAGCAGTTGCTGCTCTCCCATGGACGATTATTATGTAGCTATGAACTGGGCTGAGCTATGGACACAGGAGGGGTCACTCAAGGTAACCCATGCATGGAAAACCTATGAGGAGAGATTCTGGAGTACTGATGTATTGATGATGTTGACGCTGTCAGTCTGATCAATTATCAACAGTCAGCCATTCAGTTGACAGAGTGTCTAATAGGCACTGGCCATGCAATAATCGTTCCACTGGAAGCAGGTCACGGTCACGCGCATGGCCAAGTGCGCCCGCGGATGGATGAGGCGAGCCTTGGGTAACAAGCACGCGTGCGCTTCCTCCGGTCTGTAGCCTACATGCGTCTAATCTAATGCATGTGGCTGTCTATGTGCACTGTAGCCCGTGATGCGCTGGCATAACAACAACCATCTTTAGGGCATCAGCCCCCCTATATGTCATAGACTAAAGGCAAAAAAATAATATATAGGCCAGGCCCTACGGAAGACGCATGCACAATATCGAAAGAAAATGTGTGCATTTCAATGTGCACACATTTGTTCAATAGCTTAGGGAACGGACATTTGATGGGAAAATGATGATCCTATGATTATGCATCGCCTTGACATGGCATGATTACAAAATCTGTCAGCAGAGATGTAGTTCATCCCTCAAATGAAATCACGAAATACGGCATTAATCTGATTCTCTTACCTCACAGCAATCATCTATTGGTCATTTTGTAGTCGGATGGGGGACAAGCAGGTGGAAGGATGTAGAACGACGCCCAGGCAATTTTGGAGAGAGACCATCATCAGAAAGGCAATCATTGCAATGAACCGCGTTATTAATAGTGCAACTATAGCCTTCATTTATTATTTCAATCAAAGAAGAATTTCCCGATAGATATCGTGCGTGCTTACCCGTTTTGACCGGAATTCTGCTCTTGTATCGGATGTTGCTCGACATCTTCACTGCTCTCCTCCCTCGGTAGCTGAGAACGGACGGCTGGGAGAAAGCAGCAGCACCCTCTCTGTGTAACCACTGTAGACAGGTCTGGGGTAGGGGGGGGGCAACATCACCCAAAGCCCCCGCCCCTCTCTGTGTGGTACCTAATCGTGGTTGAAAATTAAGATGCCTCTGTTCTGACTGTCTCCATCAATATCATATGCAGCCTCCATGTGTGATCTGTGTTTTGAACACATTGTGATAACACATTGTATTGTGCTTTCTATACTCTCATCATCCCTGTAATTGTGTTGCATCATGTTGTTAAAATGGCAATAGATTGTTTTAAGCAATTGTTGGTAAACATTGTATAGCTTCAAACATGGTTAAAACTATAATTTCGATCTCATGGACAGTCAGTCCTTGCATCCATAGCTCTGTCTATGAATTTGAGAGTGGTAACATTTCTGCAGCCCCATCTCTCACCATAAAAGCTTTGTAATTGTTTGAATCTCAGATTAAAGCTGCAATCAAACCAACTCCGAGGCCTATAGCCTAGCACAGTCCGCTTTCCATCTAGAGCATTGTCTTCAAAAGTAGGTTATCATCTGTAATCATCTCCCAGTGTGGCATCCTGAATGCTCAACAACACACTTTTGACATTTGAATAAACCACTCCTAGTAAATGCGTCCCTAAAGAAAGTTTATTTGTGAAAATTGAGTACAAAAACTGAGACATTTAAAAACAGGTCTCTATTGACAGTGAGAATATTTGCAGAATTGTATAGAGATAGCCATGCTACAGAAACAATGTCAATGCCATGCTGATTATAACACACTCCAAAACACATTCATGACATGTACACACTCAGAAGGCTTTAGAGTGTATGTACTAAATGGTTGGCTTGTGCAAAGACGCTCTGTCAAACATTATAGAAAAGGATTCAGTGTAAGTAATGCGAGTTCCATGAATTCAATATATAAGATAGATTAATGTCAGGGAGAAAACAAAAGCAATGTGATCTAAGAAAAAAAAATGCCACCAACAGCAAGACAATTACTCAATTACTCAATGATAAATACATCAGGGTAACAACTTGGCAACTTACTTAGGTTGATCAGTATAAGAAAGCTAGTATCAATGATGGAAACATACATCTAACAAACAACCTGACACATTACAATATGGGCAGAATTCAGGCACAGACCAAAATATGTCAAACACCTTATTTTACCCACCCCCCCATCTTAAACACAAAGAGGGGACCATTTTAATGCAAGCTGCCATTACTGATCATTCTTGGGTCACTTAATCCTTGATGATACGTTCAGTGATTCCGTCGTACACAAACAAATGACAAAAGGGATATCATTGCGAGTTGCAGCATTCCTCAAACACAAGGACAGAGATTCCCTCTATTTTGATAACAAAAAACTGTAAAACTGCCCTTGTACCTCTAGCTGGTAGTATTTGCTTTATGCTGGTGATATGTAAGTAACATGATAACATGGAAATTCGACTCAACTAAACCATGTCCTTGTTTGAACAGACTGATGGAGAGAGACCAAGGCAAACTCCACCCATACACAAGAGCATCGTAGTGTATTACATAAATATTGCATATGATAGATAGACATGTGGAACACTATGTTACCCTCATAGTTAAGTGTTGTGCTGTTGAACATAGGAAATAGCACCACCCGAGGGACATGTTAATGTATTATTGAACTTTAGTATCAGAGCTCTGCAGTATACATGAGACAGAGTAACAAAAACATTAACATTACGTGAGCTTAGAATGATAAGGTTCTATCTCCGTTTAGGGCAGTTCAGAGATATTGAGCGTCAAAGTTTTTACATTCCATTATATTCTGTGAGATGGAACCTCTGTATTTTATTAATTACTAACTCAAAAATGTCAACATTTTAAAAATAACACCGCACAGGCATTAATAAACACCTAATGGATCAGATTATGTAAAAAACTCAATTTTGACCAAATATTGAGATAGAACCTTATAATTCTAACGTCACGATTAGTCAGTCTAATAAAACATAATTTCATTATCTTAATGTCAAACCTGCAACACAGAAACACACCTCAGTATATCAAATGTGTGTTAAGGCAACATCAGTAATACTACCAAAAACAACACTTGTAGGGCTGTGTTGGATCTCCATACCCAGGTTAAAAGACTTGATGATTAGTGAAGTCACCGGAGAAGACCTCCAATACGGCGTTGTGGTGTTCTTGACTTGATTGATTGTCGATTGATTGACACATGGAGACCGAGGGAGGTGCGTGTATGGCGATGATAAGCGGGATGATGCAGAATAGACTGCCTTTGGGTACCTAGCTAGTGGGGGTGGGGGTCCTTTATTAGGGAGCAGAGAGAAGAGAAAAAGAAAACAGGAGGTCAGTCCAGAGACTGTTTACTTCCTGTCTAGCACTAACACTACAAATACCAGTGATTACAGGCCATTCCACAAATATATCACAGCATTCAGATGCTGGATTAAAAACTACAAATACCAGCAGTCTTTACATTGAGCGGTTAAACAGCCCACAAAAGATGTTGGTCAGAACATACCTGTGTGTATGATATAAGGAGAGGGGAGGGAAGGATTCAGAGGAGGTGGAGGTGACCGGACAGCAGCTCACCTCCTTCCTCCTCCTCTAATCCCTCCCTCTCTTTCACTCTTCCCCCTGCATCTTCATCTGCGCCTGCATCTGAGCAATCATCTGCTGCATGCGCCTCAGCTATATAGAGAGAAAGATACACACATTATACAGTTGAATCTCATGAGAATAGATCTTACTGCAGACCTACCCTAACTCCTTTCTAAAGAGAATAGCCCCATCTCCTGGCTGAGCATGGAACTTCAGGTGACTCCACCTCACCGCTGTCAAATAGATTTATTTAATTTTTCACACTCATAAAGGCAGGATATGACTGACCTAGGCTAAATATAATGGAATCTGTACAGGTTTTCTTGTGTTCAGATGGTAGTAGACTAAATCAGGTTCTATGGTACTCTGTGTGTGGCAGGCTGAAGGAATGTATTTATGCACAATACATGGCTAAGCTGCTGTGGGATCCCAAGCTGCTTTGCTGCAGGAATGCAAGTTAGTAGTGTGCAACTGCTTTCAAGGAGATCACAGGAATACACTGTGCCCTAATTCGATGACCAGCCTTCAACTCACTTGTACACACAGATATTCACTTAAGAATGTACTTCTGACAATTTCCCTAGGACATTAATCTTGTGTTAGACTAGATGTGGTTCTAGATGTGGTTCTGTCCATTACAAATCTAACATAGATATACTTTACCTGACCTCACATAAGGACACAGACCGTGACCCACCCAGCCTTATACAACTCTGTACAATACTCTATACATCGCTTGGGAAATTCCCACGATAAAACTAGGCCAGGCCACTAAGTCAGGAAGTCAGACAAGATGTCATATCCTGGTCAGGCGTGTGTGTTTACCAACAGTTCTGATTGCAATGTCCCGGCTATACGTTGCCTCCCAAACTCCCACCAAAACAAAGAAGCCAATCAAGGGCAATCAGGAAACCGAGGGTTGTTCATTACCTTCTAACCTTGTTCATCGACTACATTTTTGCATATAGCCCACTGGCAAAACACAATTCATTTTTTTCCTTCCCCCGAGATTCTTCAATGTTGCAAGTTAGCATAGGCAACAACTGCAAAAATAGTCCTGCCCAAAATAGTCTAGAAAAGACACACATAACATAACAAGCAATCATCTATGGGCACGTGGGAGAGGGTTCTTGGAGTGTAACATCCAATGGAATTGCAAGCTCGTTCTTACCATGCTCCATCCAGATTTAATCCAAACCTGACTAGCTAATCTAAAATTCTCCAGACCTCCAAAGGAGGCATAAAAACAAGGTCATTTGGAGGCATGGCTATGTGAAACTAAGAGGTGCTAGCCCCCCCACGCTTCACACTGTAAACAAAGATGGTTGACAGGGAGAGTCCCATACCACTGTCTCTCTCTCAAAACCTGTAGGTGTGTGTGTGTGTGTGTGTGTGTGTGTGTGTGTGTGTGTGTGTGTGTGTGTACTGTAATACTCAATATGTGTTTGTGTCTGTTTGTCTGTGTGTGTGTGTGTGTGTGTGTGTGTGTGTGTGTGTGTGTTTGTGTCTGTTTGTCTGTGTGTGTGTGTGTGTGTGTGTGTGTGTGTGTGTGTGTGTGTGTGTGTGTGTGTGTGTGTGTGTACTGTAATACTCAATATTCAGTCTAGTCCCACAGCTGTGCCCCTGGTGGTCAGTACTGTAGTACTTATTATTATTATTATTATTTTTTTTTTTAAATTTGTTTTTCAGATTTTATCCCCTTTTCACCCAATTTGGTAGCCAATTTAACCCAACTTAGCATCCAATTATCCCCTGCCTATTGCGAAGGATCCGCCGCCCGACCCCGTGGCCGGCAGTCCCAGAGGAGGCCGCCAGGCAGACTAGGCTGACTGGCTCCTCGAGCCCAGTACCGTTACTCCAGCACCAGACGGGGGCGGTGTTGCGCGACGGATCCTAGTCCAGAAATACTCCTATCCCACCCTCGGAAGCGGCCGGCCAATATGCCGCTTCCCGTGTGCCTCGGCCATATCTGGATCTGGCGAGCCGGGATACGAACCCCGGCCCCGGTGGGCAGCATGCACTAGCGGCCAGTGCTTAGACCGCTACACCACCGCGGGGCTTATTATTATTATTATTATTATTATTATTATTATTATTATTATTATTATTATTATTATTACTCACCTCAGCCTCCTTCTGCAGAAGGATCTGGTCTTTATCCACCACTTCCTCCTCCACAGCCCTGAAGGGGATGCCACAATTCAGAATTCATTACCGTGAATCTCTACAGTGATTCTCACACAACATAATCTCAACCTGATCCTGTACATCTGTAGTGTGTTGGGTGTTCAGAGGCAACAGAAACTCTCTCTCTCTGAGCCTGTGTGTTTGCCTGTGTGTTATAATGAGGATAAGGACCACTGCAGAGAGACCCACCTGCCAGCTCTCTTCAGTCTCTCTGAGCGGAAGTTCTCATAGTGCAGGTCCTGAGTCACCTCCTGCAGGTCCTGCATGTGGGTGCTGTAACAATACACACACACACACACACACACACACACACACACACACACACACACACACACACACACACACACACACACTCCTCTTGTCAAACACTAGATGGCAATATAGCCCATCCAACGACAGTGGAAAGATGTAAGAATTATCTTTCATGAGGTAGGGGGAGCTTACATGTATTCTGTTAACTTTATCTTTATTCTATAGGTAACATTGCAGTGGATAATTCGGTATCTCACTTCACATTATTTTCTCAACAAAAGTTGCATACACGTTTTCAACTGGGAAGGGAGCCTATTTAGTTGATGGGTCGTGATCCTGTCTGAAACTACACCACCCAGAATCCTTATCCAATGACGTCAGGCGGCATTGTTGGCATGGTGACTCACACAAGCATGGTGCGGAGTTTGAGAAAGTCGTTGTGCTCAGGGTTCTCGACCTCTACGACCCCCCAGGGGTACAGGCGACCACGGATCTTCTTCCCTTTGACCTCAATCAGCTGGTTAGAACCAATCACAGCAAATGGAATGCTAGCCTGAGAGACAGAGATAAGAGGGGGAGGAGAGGAGGGAGGGATGGTGCGAAAAAGTGATGAGTAGGGGACAGAGGGAGGGGTGCGGGAACAGAGGAATACGGAGAGAGAGATCAGGGAGGAGGGAGAGGAGGGAAGGAGAGATAGATGCAGATGGTGACAGGAGAACAATGGTTATTGATGAGGAGGAGGGCACACTGCCTTACACTGACAACCACGGAGACTAAACCTCCAGAGTGGTCACACACACTGCTGTCCCTAGTGGTGCTGTGGTAGAAGTATTTCTATGTGTCTCTTTCCTCCAGTACCTCGGTCTTGAGTGGTAGATGCATGGGTCTCTACACACCTTCAGTACTCTGGTCTGCTCCTTGAACTCCTCGTCCTCATCTGAGTCGGCGTCTGGGAGCTGGTAGATCCTGATGCCGTGTTCCCCAATCTCATCCAGGATCTACAACACACACAAACATGAGATCAGCCGACAGGGGCATGACCCAACCCTGACCTCCGGACCTCTCACACTTCCTCAGGTCAATCTACTTCAAGCCCTTCCCCCCCTCCCCCCCCCCAGGAGTAGGATGATAGATAGATAGATAGATAGATAGACTTTATTTGTCATTGTTACAGTACAGGTACCAAACAACGAAATTTAGGAGGGGAGGCTCCCCTGGTGTTTAAGAAAGGAAAAAGAAACACATTTTGGAAAAAGCATAGATGCATAAAATCACAAGAAGATAAGGAGCTGGTTTACATCAATAGAGGCTATGTACACAATCCACTGTACTATACTGCACAGATAGTCAACTAGGGTTGTCATATTGCCCAAGAAAGTATTTTTTCACATTTTTTTAAAGTGTCACAGTTTGCAGGCTTGAAAATGTACATGTTTGTGCCTCAGCACTAGCTGCCATTACAATCCGTCCGGACTTGTCCTGGGCCCAGAACTTAGGCCTTTTCTGTGTTCAGGGCCTTGACGGCCCTGTGGTAGAAGCTGTCCTTCAGTCTGTTTGTCCTAGCGGCCGGAGGGGATGAAGTTGCTCTGTAGACATCTTACTCATCGAAGGCCACTTTAGCTCTCTGTATCTGAAGGCTACCACAACCCAGACACAGCCCCTCTCTTCTAAACCAGTCGGGCGGGCATTTTGGAAGGCCGTCATGGTGGACAGAAAAGGGATTCATATTGTGTCGCAGCTTCAATGACAAGAGGCGGATTCTGAGTAATATCAGCACACACTGTATATTTCCCTCCTTCTTGATCAAATCAACGGCCCCTCTACCGGCTCATTTGGGGTCTGTAGGAGAGGCCTCTACGCTAACCTCCAGACCATGAAATCCCACCAGTTACGCATGCCATGATTAACGTTCCCACAATTATCTGCTTAACAACTCCAGTCTTGCCCACTGTTGTGGTTTGATAAAGCATAGACTTCTAGCTTAACAACAGAGCACTGACGCTGGGTGTGATCGTGTAACAGTCACCGTGGTGTATTCAGTGTGTGTAGAGTTGTAACGAAAGTAAAGACTGCGTCACAAAACTGCAGTACTACTGAGAACCAGTGAATACCTGCTGTATTTGTGCAGCCTCAGACCCAGTGATTTTAATTAAGCTACCCTTAGGGGGGCGACATGGAAGAGAGAGAACAGGGTGGGGGGAAAGAGAGGGGGAGGGAATGAAAGGAGAGTTGAAAAATAATAGTGTTTTAGAGCAGGGGTGTGGGGGAGTGTGTGTGTGTGTGTGTGTGTGTGTGTGTGTGTGTGTGTCATAGGTCTTACAGAGTCATAAGGAACATTCTCACCCCGCCTTCGTTCAAACCCCACCGGTGTAGAAACAACCAGACAAAAGGCCTTTGTTCACCAGTATCTAGGGGGACAGATGTGACTATTTATTATTCTAAAAACATCAAAAGGTGCATTTTGCCTCTGTTTTCTCAAGAACACTGAATTCACAATGCAAGTGCGGCATTATCGAGCCAAATAATGCCAAGGAAGTTGTTTTCCTGACATTTTGGGGACTTTCATGTAATCTATAAAGGACAGTAGTTGAGTCAGCCAGGAGCCCGGGAAGTGAAGGCAGGTTTTTCCTATAGAGCAGGGTACTGTTAAGGCTCTTGTTATGGCTTGGGCTTATTTTCTCAGCATGCTTAGAGCCGAGTGTGTGTCAGAGGAGGGTATTGTTACGGACCAGATCTGAAAACAAACAGACTCTACTGGACTCAGTGGAAAGCGTGACATAGTACCAGATGCTCTCCCCATCTCTCTCTCTCACACAGGCGTGCGCACACACACACACACACACACACACACACACACACACACACACACACACACAGACACAGACCGGACAAGCATCAGAATGGTGGAGCAGAACACTGGGAATTTTGGAAGGAGAAAAAATAAACAGATATCAGACACAAAGGCAGGAAAAAAGTAACAAACAACAAAACCGGTCACGTAAATCCAGCATAAAATTAGAAGTTAAAGAAAAATGCCGGGAAAAAAAACGGGTGTAAAATGTGTTACTGATAAACCAGCTATGGGAGGAGTACAGAAGTTAGAAGAATCGACATTTATGTTTTGTGTCAATCACGAAAGCAAGTTGCGTGCATGGATCTTAAGAGGAGGATACGGCCAAACATTAAATAAGTCCAAACACAACCACTCGCTACTACTTGTGTCATTCAATCTCTGGACAGGTGTTTGCACCAGTTCCCCAACCTGCTAAACCCAAACCTTCTAATGACTATTTACCAGGATTTACCTGTAACCTAACATCTATTTACTGCAGAATGACGACAGCACACCTGTAATCACCAACTTTAAGGGATGATGAGGTGACGGCAACACTGGCTGGTCTAAACCTGCCTCTACTGGACCACTGAGGGAACTATGACTCAACAATGGCACAATACCTGCTTGTGAACAGCCTCTGAATTCATATTCAAGTCTTTCTGAATACTATAGTGACATGGGATAGCTGAATCTCATTGGCTTATCAAACTGAGTCATCATAGCTTAATACAGCAGCACTTCAATATTAGGCCTTTACAGAGATATGGGCATATATCAGAGATATGGGCCACATCTCAACAGTCTCAAGTGGCATCGTGGCCTCTCCTTGTCTGCTGTCATTGCACTGGCATGAAGGAAGAGGGGAAAGCAGATTCTGGTAGTGGTAGGCGTCCTCCACATTGTTTTTTTACTTTAAATCCAGAATTTCTGAAAGGACACAGAGAGGAAGCCACTTTAGACTACTGAGATGCACCCCAAGAGACGAGGATAAAAGGGCCTTTTAATTACCACTTTCACTGGAGCTGTAGCAACCAATAGCACTCTTACAGTACACCAGCCTCTCTCCGCCGTTGTATGTTTTCATTGGCACAGAGATGTTGGCAACAGGAGCCATTTTGATTTTATGACTATCCTGCCTGCTCACTTCTCCCTAGTCAGTCAGTCAGTCAGTCAGTTAGCCAGCCAGCCAGCCAGCCAGCCAGCCAGCCAGTCAGTCAGTCAGTCTCTCTCTTTCCGCTCCCTCTTCTCCCCCCTCCCCCTCCACCTCCGCCCGCTCCTCCTCCTCCTTCTACAGTGTTATGGTTGGCAGTGCAGGTCTCGTCAGTGCTTTCAGAGCCAGTAGGTAACAATGGCACACAGGGCTCTGCCTCAGTATTAATTAGAATAGGAAGTGAAAGCATCAGATTCAGTCCTTCATTTGTTTGCTGTAGGATACGTGATTGAATATGACTCTGTGTTTGTGGAGCAAAAGAGCTCGTAATATCCCCCTGGGGGCAATACACGGTAGCACGGCTACAACACATCTGTTTGTGCTATGCTTGGCATGACAACGATAGTTGGCTAACAGCAACAGATCTGAGGCCAACAGGCTAATGAACAGCTAGTGTAGAGAGGACAGTCTTCATTTATGGTGGTAGGTAGTGGACATCACCAATAAGTTGAACTGTTGACAGTTTGACACATTTGGGAGATTTTGTAGGGAGTGTGCAAATAGATACTGTAATTCCTTGGTTGTGTACGTTCATGCTTTGTAAGCTTCAAAAGTTCTTCACTTTGTTGTGATCAAATATGATTGTTCCCTACTCACTCCTAGCACAACACCTCTAAAGATAGATGTAATTACAAAGGGACAGTTGGTCAGCCATAGCCAGACAAGTGTTGTTGCATCCCACAGAATCCCTCAGCTCTCCAACTTTCAACCACACAGAAGCACCAGCTCTGTTTCTTACTAAAAACCTGTTATTACCAGGATCAGATACCAGGTCACAAGAAACCACCAAGGGAAACATACCTTCACATGGTTTACTTGCTACATGGTCAATCCAAATAGAGTTTTTGACTAATCCCGCCACAAACCAGTGAGAAATCCAGCCGAGAACAAACACCATCTGGATCAAGCAAACACATGAGTAAAACAAAATGGCCACAAACCATAAAGGGGTTTGTAGCAAACAATAATATGAGCCACAGACTGACTGACTGACTGATTGACTGATTGTCTGTCTCCCCCTCTCCCTCTCCCTCCCTCTCCCTCTCCCTCCCTCGCCTGCTGACTCAGCTGATACTCCCTGGCCTGTTAGGGCCTGGCATGGTGTGTGTGTGTGTCCGTGCTAAACGACTATTTCACAGAGGAACAATACTTGGAAGTGAAAATATTTACCAAAGCAACTCTTATGAAATCAACAATGCTGAGGGGAAAAAACTCTGTAGAGAAAAACAATTGAATGGCATCTTTAAACTCTCATCGACCCTGCATCAGGAGGATAATACTGGGAAAACGTTCACATAACATTTACGTAATGTTACAGATCATAGACCCTGGAGCCATTGGAATACAGTTAAACACTACAGAATAAAACTAAATCGAAGATGTTTTACAGTAAGTGTCCATGTTCTTTAACTTCACAGGGCTAACACCAGTACTATTCAGATTACACAACCAAGAGGGTTTTTTTGGAGGAAAATGCTGACTCCTCGTTAGAAACCCGCTCAGCCTTAATTCAGAACTTAATTTGTTAACCTTAAGACCCATGAGAACAAATGACAGGAAATGTCTTTAGACAAACCCTCTCTCCGGTCTGCAGGGAGTCTGAGGGGGTGACAGAGCCCCAACAATACCTGCTCTGAGGAGAGGGAGGGGGGATTAGACCCACTCACACACACACCCATACATGCTCACACGAACAGACAAACACACATCTCTCTCTGCAGCTCAGCCACTTAACAGGGCTGGTATAATCCGGCGTCGGAAGGACAGCAGGAGAGAGAGAGAGAGTGTTTGTGTGGGGAGAGTATGTGCCTGGCTCCAGCCTCTCTAGTCCACCGCCCCCATGGACCCCACCCTTGCCCCCTTCTGTCTGGACTGAGGGTTTGTACAGTAGAGACCACCCACCTCTCCCTCTGATCACTGAGTGTGGAGGAGTGTTGCTATGAAGCCATGTGTAATAATGTATAAGCTGGCTTCACAAAGGACATGCTTAAGTTTTAGACTTATTAAACAGAACCATAGCTGTGGCCTGGGGTGGTCTAGTACCATGGTCTACAGTGCACACATATGCCCATGTCGACATGGGTTCGAATCCGGCTCATGCCCTGCTGACACGCCCTCTCACCCTTCTTCTCCTTACTTTCCTGTCTGTCTTCACTATATCTGTCCAACAAAATGAAAAATATGAGTGGGACTGCCCCCCCCCCTAAAAAACAGCACCATAGCTTGGGCTGGCTATGAAAATGCACTGTAAGTTCAAAGGACTTGAAAAATACTGTTCACGTGTTTGTAGTATTAAAGAATAACCTGACCCTGAAGAATGTCTAGAACTCTATTCTACTTTACAATTGACTCAGAGTAACTTCTGGGGGTGAGGCCTAGATGTTCCAAAATCAAGGAAACCTGCTGTTTTCACACTGTCCAATGTCCACTCCTGAGTAGATGTTTGTGTGTGTGTTGAAATCATTTTCTCCATGGGGGGAAATGTGTATTTATTGTTTTAAAATCTGCTGAAGTGCGGAGCATGCCCAGTCACAATGACTGCCAGAGGGCAGAAAAATAAATACACCCGTGTGTTTGAGTCACGTGCAGGAAAAGGATTGGTAGTGACCACACATACACACACACACACACACACACACACACACACACACACACACACACACACACACACAAACACAAACAGTGGACCTGCCTGGTTCCGGAGACATCAATCAGGTCATCATTGTTCAAACTTTACGCCTAAAGGCCAGCTACTGTTTGTGTGGGCAAAGGACCCATTAGTCACTGAGGACCAAAGTGGTGCACTGCTGCATTAGGCCCTCAGAAAATAAAAGAGAAACACCACACAGCTTGAGGAGAGAATACAATGCCTACATTTCCCATCATGTTTACACTCACTTGGGCCAAAAATACATGCTAGAAGGTTTAACCTCCATACAGCTTAACACTCCAAATTGAAACCTCACATCACAGAATTTGATCCAATAACTTTCTAGACACCTTTCCATGTCTCTATTCCTCTTTCCTATACTATTAGTGCTATAAAGGTCCATACTGTAATAGAGGCTAGTTATTAGCTAACACTGTCCCTCTTTCTGTGAGTTCTACAGTATAAGATAGCCTGGTGAGGGATAGCCCTTAGCTACCACTACACAACTTCGCCAGCCTTTGAGTGTAGCCACTAGCCAGCTAGGCTAATGTGTCCCTGTGGGCCTGTGGAGCTCCTGGTTCACACAGCAGGAGCAGGAGCTGAGAGTGTCCGGGGGAGTCCACAGGAGCTAGACAATGAAGGGAAAGCTGTGACAGCGCCGCGGCAGGGGTGAAATATAGCAGCCAAGGGACAAACAGCCGCTGGCCACGTAGGGAGGGAGGGAGAGACAGGGGAGATAAGAGGAGGGAGAGGGAAGGGAGGAGAGACACAAGAGGTGAAGGGAGAGGACAGGGAAAGGGAGGAGGGAGAGCAGAGCAGAGCGAGGGAGAAGGGGGAGAGCCTCTGACCCTTGTCTTAAGTACAACCTGTAGGAGGGTTACACAACACATCA
>NC_137690.1:16093065-16105565 GCF_963989245.1 Nansenia antarctica
GTTGATTGAGAAGACGCCCAAAACACACCCATGACTAATTTCTGGGCTTAGCGCCGGGTCTTAGGCGCCCACTACCGCACGCATAATAGCAAAGTGGCCTTGACCACGCCTCCACGTCTTAAGTTTAGATCTACCGCCTCGTCTTATTGCTTAAGACTTATGAAGTGCATAATAGGGCCCAAGCTGTTTTATATTATTGCTGGCCACTGTGAAAGTGTTGTAACTCACCAACGACCATCAGGGTGAACTCAAATCCCTTCTTCACAGACTTCCTGTGGACCTGGTTGGGCAGGTTGGCAAAGCCTACATAGCCCACCGCTTCTGGGAACTGGTGAACACACAAATAGTGTTAAAAGATGTACATTACACTGGGCATTTTTCCATGGAAGAAGTGTTAAGCTATTTTTTTAAATAATTTCTGACCCCTCCCTCTTTCCCTGTGCACTCCTCCCTTGCCTTCTTCACCTTAGCGTGTGTGTGTGTGGTGTTAATTGAGATTAAGAGGAAAGCAAAAACGAAAAAGCAATAAAGCTACAGATGAAACAACAGTGTTTATACAGGATATCCTCTCTGAGTGCCTGTTAAAGGGCGTGTGCTGTGTGTGTGTGTGTGTGTGTGTGTGTGTGTGTGTGTGTGTGTGTGTGTGTGTGTGTCCTATGTCAAGAATCCCTCACATTGCAGTATCCCTCCCTAAGGCTCATGTCGCAGAATCTCAGCCAGAGCAATACTACAGAGCTGAGAATAAGAACTGTATTGGGGTCAGATTCCCACACACTCACCTTCCCTTTCTCTCCAGACAAAGGGAGAGACATGGCTACTGCTTGTTCTGGTCACCTAAACCTGAAATGAACAAAAGAGACACAACAACTCACTCACTCACTCACCACAACATTACAAACCTTTCCTTCCTCCAACAGACAACCAATATTAGGGTATGGGTTAAAAGCGGAAGATAAATTGAACATTATTATTATTATGATTGTTGTTGTTGTAGCTAGGCAACGATGTGCAGTAGGAGTTGCAAGCAGAAACAAACTGCCATTTAGGTTTATCTCAATGATCTCAAAATCATAGTTAGACTCAGACAAAGGAGAACCATCAGAGAACTCCATCAGCACCCACCATACATGGCAACTCTGCCAGCCACACATGAACATAGTGGTAGTGGTGGTCTAGTGGATAGTGAGTTGGACTTGTGATCGGAAGGTTGTGAGTTCAAATCCCGCCTGAAACCACACCACTACTAGTGTGCCCTTGAGTAAGGCACTTAGCCCTCAGTTACTCCAGGGGGAATGTCCCTGTAATTCGTAATTGTAAATCGCTTTGGATTAAAAGCGTCTGCTAAATGGCAAAATTATTAATTATTATAACATACTGCAGTTAGTTGGCTCATCATTAACAATAATGACTAATGATGACACTGAGAGCATTTATAGTAGAGCACACTGAACCTCCATTCACTAACTGCCCATTAAGGCCTTCTAATGACTGTTTCGTTGGCCGATACACTTAACGGTGGAACACAGCGGATATAGCAGGAATGAGTTGGACTGGACAACAACTTGGTTCCCAGACCAGACTTCCATTTTACAATAAGGCCCGTCTGCTCTACTCTATGGTCCTACTCAGATAACACAGCAAGGAGGCTGGGTGATAGATTGACCACATAATGACCACACAGGAATAACAGACCTCTTGGTGTGTGTGTGTGTGTGTGTTAAACAATGTTAAAGGCCCTTCCATGTTATCACAAACACACTGACACACACTTGAGAGGTGGAGTGTGATAAGCATAAGAGAGAGGCGGGCTGGCGAGCAGGTCAGAGGAAGACTGAACTCGGTTATGCAACTCTAAAAAACTACAACAAGTTTAACAATTTTATTTTTTCAGAGTGCACCCCATTTCTAATACTATAGTTTAATGTACCACAAATATGTGGACTGGCACCGATTTCCCTAAGATGAAGATGGATGTTGTTTGCGGCATGCCAGGACCTCCTGTATCTATGTTAATAATGTGTGGTCCAGAGACCATTCATTCTGACAGGGTCGTTTCATCGAGCGCACAGGCAGAACAATAGCTGTTTATCACACAGGTTCCTGGAGCCTTTCCTATGGATGGCTGCTCCGCTGGTAGAGGGGGGGAGAACACGCGCCCGTGCAGCTGGCCACCCGTGGCCCACAATCAGGGGCTACCACATGTAGAACACACATAGAACTGGGGTGGGGGTCAGCCCCAAGAACAGTGCAGGTCATTGCTATGATAACTGTTAGGCCCATAAGACAAGACCAAGACATGGCAGTCTATGGCAATATGTTATTACAGTTACCACTGTGAACTACAGGTCCAAGACACTGTCGCAGCCCCTTAGGGAAAAACAAACAAATTTCATATATTGGCATAATATGTTGCACACAGCAGGCGCACACAAGCACACATGTGCACGCACACGCACGCACACACACACACACACACACACACGCACACGCACACAGTGTTGTTCCTGGACAGGCTCTGTGGGAACTAGCATTAGTCCAGCAGCAGATTAATTAAACAGTTCCATTATCGCTGTGGTAATAACACAAAGACAACACTACAGGAGAGACAGGCGGGAGGCACTCTGCAGTAATACCCACTTAATAATGGCCAATTAATCTGTTTGGCTTCTGAGAGTGCCTTACTGCACAGCAACACACACACACGCGCAGGCACACACACACACACACACACAGGCTTGACCTGAGTGAGATTAAACGGTTTGGGCCATGAAGGAAAAATACCACCTTAGTTAAGCCAAAGTCCTGGCATGTGAGGCGTATACAGTTGATTTATGAGTTGGATTACTGCCATGAAGGGTCTTTGGTGGCAGTGGAGCTATTCACCTCACTGCCACCGAGAAAGGGGGTTAACACACCCTCTTTGGTGATTGGATTTTCTGCATTAACTGGGAACTTAGAATCACCAATTCTACACCATAGAGATTTAGTCGAAGGCCTAAGGGCAAAACTAATAGTAACTACTGGCATCTGTGACTTCAGCCAGAGGAACTCCATGGTTGGTCAAGACATGTTTGGCACACGCAACTGCACGGGGGGATTGAGGCTTGACTATAATCAAGTAGTCCTGGCTGTCGGGCCGGGGTGGTGGTGGTAGGCAACAATAATGTAGAAGGACTAGTGCCTTGTTTTTGTGATGGAAATTGCATAACTGAGTTTTAACTTGTTTGTTGGCAGAAAATGTAACCATTGCGATAAGTCCATAGCTTTTGCATGAAGAACATGTTCACGAATTATGATGTTGTTGTGCTTTAATGAGTTGACCTATAAGAAAACTGCTGTGTTCTATGACTGATGTGTTGAAACTGCTGTGTTCCCATGGCTAATTCTCCTACTGAGGAACTGAAACATGTCAAGTTTGGAAGTTCCAGTTTTAGATTCCAGTTAGAAAACAGTTTCAAGACCACTCTATAGTCTGAGCCATGAGAAAAAGAAGAAAAAAACAATAGGCGGAATGAGTAGGCCTTTCAACCTGGGGGAAACCAGCGGGACAGTTCATAATACACACAGAGTTTAAAGCACAGGATGGCTCTTTTATGATGATGTGGACAGAACAGGAAATTACCAGCCTAGACACACAGGGGACTGATGGCAAGAGAATGTTATCGTTACATTACGTTTCACTATGCACTGAGGCCTAGCAAGCCACTGTATTCCCAGCATAGGGGATGACAAACCAATGTCAGAACAACATCCTGTTTCACTATGTAGCCAATACACCAAATTAAGTTAAATAATAACTATACAGTCCTACTAACAGCAAACACATCTCAGTACTGACCCAACTATTTAACCTGTGCGAGTCTATAGACTGTATACATACATTATAGCATACATCATTCTAACAACATGTGTTCCCGGAGAGAAAAAAATAAAACACTGCCATTGGTCTCGTGACATCATTCTACTAAATGAAAACTTTCTGGTTTCATGGGTTGAAACAACATGTTTGCCATATCACTACTGTCCATATGCTGGTGTTGAGGACAGCAAAATATCTTACAGTGTTAATTTCCGGTAGTGAACGACCGGCCCAGACTGTAGCAACACATGGACATATCACCTCGACTCGTGTTTTGCTTTTCCGTTCACGCTAAACGACAAAACAAAAGGAAAGAACACTCCTTGGTGTGTGATGTCAGATGCCTTTCCCTTTCTCAGCCCTGTCCAGTCCAGTCCTTTAGAGATAAGGCCAGAGGAAAAGAGAGAGGTCACACTGAGGTTAATGAATTGGACCAGAGGAATAGTGTGTCTTGTGGGAATGAGGATGTTGCCCGTTAAGACACTGATCTAAACTCAGTTTGGGACTTCCCCTCCCATAATGAATAAGGTTAGGACTTGAGGGTAGACTGACCCTCGATCTTCCTCTACCAGGATCCGTCTTCCAGAGCACAACTAAAGGATCAGCTATCATGGCCAACACATTCACAATCAAAGAGTTTATTTTTTTAATCTACATCCACTCAGCATAAAAGGAAATGAACTGGTGTATGTCTCACTGAGCCAAAAGATACGAGCCAAGATGGATGATAACTCTTCAATAGTGGCCCTCCGCCATGTCTTAGCTAAGGGAGACACACAATGAGAATGGATTATTGTTTCCTTCGGTTATTGTGCAGTTGTCTAAACATAAAATTTATTTCATGAGGACGTGATGAATAGACAAAGTTCAACGATAAATGAAATGTAAAAACGTTATGTCACACTGAAGGAATTTATTTGAACTTAGTACAGAAATGTACTCGATTTTCCAGGTCAAACGTGTCCAAAATGCATGTGTACCTACTGCAGCCTGATAGGGCCTCCATAGTAACATAGCCGCCTGTTCATTCCTACATTGTACATATTGTAAATTCATCAGTTGTACTGCATCTCACAGTCATCCTCATCAGCACAAAATACAAACAGTCCATCTATCAAGTTATATGAGAAATGTGTGATGTTTAACAATAACATTTGTGTTATGGTAGGATACTTTAAAAATAGCCTAGTTCTGAAGAGACAGTGTGAAGTTTTTCTAAGCTACTATTTCCCACTGAGAAGTTGTAGGAAATGAGATCCCTTTTGTTTGCAGCAATTGGATTGACGTCCACACCCAGTTTGTGAGAGATTGACATTATAAACGCCGGGGACAATAAGAGAAATATGTCGCCCAATATGTGGATGATAACATTCAGTTTAGGTTTGATGGTTAATCCAAACAACATATCTAATCTAAAATCACAAGCATATTTTCAATGAGCAGCATTTAGGCCTAGGCTACATAACTATTTGTTACATGTCAAACTTAAGCATGCAACAGTTTCTCCTAAAGGTGTCAAGTTCCAACTTGTCTCTGATCTCGCGAAAAATCCGTATTTCTCTCTCTCTCTCTGGCTAATATTGTAAAACATCAATAGTAAACCATCGTTTGAGACCTTACCTGTGTGTAAATTACGAAATACAAATAAACAGAAGTATTTTCTAAATCCCAAACCAGGGAAGGGACTCCGGAAACCGCTTCAATGTATTCCGCCCTTATCCCATGATGCTTATTTGTCTGCTGTCGCGGATGGAAGTCTGAGTCACTGGGCCCATTTTGGCTCAACCAAAGGAAATTGAACAACATTACGGACAGGTCGATATAGATCCAAGATGGCAGTCAAAGCGTTACAGTTTCTCCGCAAGGCGGTTATCGTTCTTGAAGAGTGATGTCAGATCTGGGTGTCTAGACACGCTCTGTGAGGGGGGAAGGAGAAACATTGTTGCGGCCACTGTCAAAGAGTTATGATTCCCTCCCTTAAATGTAACTATTGAACAATAGCTGTTTAGTCCAATAGCATGGCAAATTCATGGCAAACATGTAAAGCAATATTCTAGACCTAGACTCAGTGAAAGCTGAGAACATTTACGTTCAATATACTTTCAATATATCTAAATATGTGTACTTTTATGCTAAAATAGCTAGAATCATAGCTGCATATACCTCTAAACTACCGTAGCCTACTTGCCATACTGTACCTATCACTATCATTGTCATGTTTTTATATAATTTTATATCACTATTTGTACTTCTGGTTAGATGCTAAACTGCATTTCTTTGTTTGGTTCTTGTACTCTGCAATGACAATAAAGTTGAATCTAATCTAACCTAATCTAATTTAATCTAGAACTATTTGTTACTACTATTTGTAAGTACTGTTACCTTATTTTAGGATGCATGACGTCCTAAAACAAACTCCGCCAGAGTCAATAAGCACATGCCTCTGAACATTTTAAACTCCTGCTGACATTAGCCGTCGACATAGACTACCACTGTAACTGGGATTACCTTACTTGTATATGGAAATACCAACCCATGGCCCATATTGTAGTCATAGGATAGGGGTTGTATTATTCAATCCAACTTTATGTAAAAATAATAATAATAATAATGGTATAGCCTAAAGAAACGAGAACATTTGGGCATAAACAACCGATTGATGTGTACTATTTACATTTCCAACAAAAAAGTATATATCTTGCGCGCAAAACTGGAGGCGACGCTATATATGTTATGGTATGCTCTATGCATAATGAATGCACTACTTTTACCAACATTCTTGTTTTTTGTCAATAAGAAAAATCATAGCGAATTGTATCCTATATTCTGACTCCATAACAAGTCCTCTCTCTAATGGCGTTTGTCCCCAGCCCTATTCATGATAAATAACTGTTCACACATACGCGCTCTGGACCGCTTTGTATTCTCATCCAACTTTTCGGCCGTCTCATTGGTGCCTTGAGGATGCGGTGACATCTGATTGGGCGAAAGTTATTCCTCTAGCTTTTAACAGTTGGACCCCTCCCCAAAGCAGATATTCGTGGTCCAGCGGCACTATGCTTCCAGTTGTTTTTAACAGCCAACCGGTAAACTAAATCGACAGCCCGCTGCAGTCCGTTTTAAATGCAGCGAGTGATGTGCGGATAACAAATAGAAGTTCTTCACCACTATAGCTCTTTCTCTCTCTCAGACATTGAATAAAGGCCAGCATCCAGAGTAATATAATACGAAACTTTTGACCAGGAGGGATTTTTTTTAAACACTAAACTTCGGTAAGAAGGAGAGAAGATGGTGTCGGCTGGACTAGAGATCCTGGGACTGGGGCTGTGCGTCATCGGCTCGTTCCTGGTGATGGTGGCGTGCGGGTTGCCCATGTGGAAGGTGACAGCTTTCATCGAGGCCAACATCGTCGTGGCTCAGACCATCTGGGACGGCCTCTGGATGTCGTGCGTGGTGCAGAGCACGGGCCAGATGCAGTGCAAGATGCACGACTCCGTCCTCGCGCTCAGCCACGACCTGCAGGCGGCGCGAGCCCTCACCATCATCTCCGCGGTCATGGGCGTACTGGGGCTCATGGTGGTGATCGCCGGGGCGCAGTGCACTAACTGCATACGCGAGGAGAACGTCAAAGCCCGAGTGGTGAACGCCGGAGGTGTCATCTTCATCATCAGTGGCCTATTTGTGTTGGTGCCTCTCTGCTGGCTGGCCAACAGCATCATCTCGGACTTCTACAATCCGCAGGTGCCGCCGTCCAAGAAGAGGGAGATCGGGGCCGCGCTCTACATCGGCTGGGCGGCCACGGCACTGCTGCTGATCGGGGGTGCGCTCCTCTGCTGCTCATGTCCCTCCAGCGGGAACTCTGGCTACTCGGTCAAATACGCCCCAACCAAACGGGCCACACCGAACGGGGTCGGGGACTACGACAAAAGGAATTATGTGTAGCTATTATTATCCCTCTTTATGGGTAAGCTATAGCTGTGCGTAATTGTGGACTTTTTTTGCACCTGCTGTTTTATAACTCTGAACTTTGAAATCAATGAAAGCATCATTGCCTAAGTTGCTACACTGGCCTTATAAACGATATTGAAGAACGCACTCACTCATCCTTTTTGCAACATCAGAAAAAAAGATCACTTTTTGGAGACTTTGCGCTGATCTGTCTGAGGATATGTGATAGCCAATGACAAAAAGGACCGTCTATGTTTTAGGTACCTGTATTTTTAAAGTCCTATACTGTATTTTCTATAACGCTCGAAATTCTTTGCATTTTGAAATGTTTACCATTGTAAAAACTATATCCATTTCCATTGTCTTTTTTGCTCCAAGGTGCAAATTCAGCATCTACTAACTTTCAATAACTGTGATTGCACTCGTTAACAACACCACATGATAGGCCATTTCGGCCAATGGATTGGCGCTGGGACTATGGGGCTCAAATTGTCGACTACCCCATACAGACATGTAGCCTATGTTAAGCCAAAATAAAACTCAGGCATGCCTCATCAATGGGAATGTTTTTTGCATAAGGCCATGCAGACAAGATGCTGATAGGCCTATACAATATATTGGATGTCTAAAGTGTTAAAGCTTTAAACATCTATTTTGGAGATTATTGTTTTCAGATGCAATTTTGTTTTTCACACAGTCCACTTTTTGTGCCATTGAGGCCTGCATTTTTGTTTTTGGATGTAAACACTGTGCGATAAGTGTTTTTTCATGGATTTGTAGGAATAAACTGCTGTTTTACTTATTTGTTTTGTGGATGTTTGATGGTTACTCATGTATTTGATGCAATAATCTTTCTTTCCGTCAACGTGTTACCCTGAGATTAAACTGAGCATTGTCTCAAACTTAATTGATCAAAGTGTTTTATTGAAACAACTTAGCCTAATCAAATCTGAATCAATATTCCACGCCAAAATGTCATAAAAACACTCAAATATAGTTCGTACGTTTGTGATATTATTTAGGAGTGCGTTCTCAACATCTATCCAGAAGCCCCCGCAGTGAGAAAAAAGTATTTTTTGGTGAGCTATAGAAATCCAAATGACAATACCTATTCAGCAAGAGAGGGGCTGTGCTGTTCCACATACAATACACCCCTACCCCATCCCCCTTTCAGACCATCTCTCCCTAGTCACCCGCGCTGTTTAGTAGGCGTGCAAATTAAAGCTCGGGAGAATTTGCTGGAAACGTCTTACCGCGGGTAAACTCCACCACCGCAACCCCCCTCTCCCGCCATTGGATGGTCCTATTTTGTTATTGTTGAGAGGCTCATTAGGGCTAGGTTTTTGCCGAAACTGCTATTATCTGTTCAGATAAAAAAGTGCACCGAACAAGTGTCGAAATTACATGCCATGTTTTTTTTAGAATACGACTGATTTAGAATTCTCCGCTGTTCAAATCTTTGGCTGGATTTTCTAAGTTTTTCCAAAGAGTCAGTTAGTGGGTCATATCTCATATGCCCACTGTAAACCAGAAAATAGCCATCAGAACAACTTTATGCTATTACATTGGGCTTAGTGATTTACTGTTTGCATAACATATAATACAACGTTTCAATGAGGTCTAGCCAGAACCAAAAAGGAAGCATATTGACACATAATGGCTGCATAATGACAGAACTGCATTACAACAAGCTCTCAGTCTGAGCCAAGCCTCTACCATCTCAGACGACCCAAGCATTTGTGACAGGGTCTGGTGAAAAAGTCCCCAATTAGGGCAAGGTCATTTATTTAAATTATTATTATATAAATTATTTTCTACAGATTATGAAAGTGCAGATAGTAAAGCTTTCAAATGATGTGTAATACATTGAAAATGTACAATGAAAATAGTTTATGAAGATTATTTTTGTATTATTATTTGAATGTTGGCACACCTCAAACCAAATACTGGATAAAATTGCTCTGAATCAAAACAGACGCTTTGCTACCATCATGTTGGTAGCTAGCTAGCAGCTAAGAAAGAACATGGCTATGAACATATAACTGCATGTTTAGCACATCACAACATGCTGATAGAACTACACATCATTAGATGATCACACAGTCCTTGCTTTTGAACATGTCCTAAAACATATTTGTTTACATGCCATGTATCACTAACCCAGTAGCCTACAAGCAGGACAGCAGACAATACAGTGAATCCAATTCACTAATTATAAGTATTTAGTGATCCTAAAACTGTTGTTTGTTATATTGAGTGGACTCTTCAACACATACTTTCGTAATTTTCATATGATTTTTTTTAATGTGGTAAATAGGTACACAAGCATCTGCATCCCAAACTTTTACAGTAGGGTTTCTGTGTGACAACAAGCTTACTTCTCTATAGGCATTCAAAGACTGAAGTCTGCATGGGCTGGGCTAGCTCTATGAGCTGTTTTTGTGGGACGCCGGGTGACGAAGCGAGGGATGTGTGTGTGTGTGTGTGTGTGTGTGTGTGTGTGTGTGTGTGTGTGTGTGTGGGGGGAGGGGGTTAAGAGAGTGCGTGTGTGTAGGGTTGGGGGTGCACCTCTAAAAAGACCCCCATTCCACAGAGAAAAGAGGCAAACAGTGCTGGCGATGTCACTCAATGGACCCTCACCATGGTAACCATTTAGAACCTGCAGTTGCCTGGCTACGGAGCCCTATAATGTGTTGGTATGGATGAGCCTAATAAAGGCCCCAGCCTGGAGACATTCCGACGCACGCACACGCACACACACACACACACGCGCACACACACACACACACACACACACACACACACACACACACACACACACACACACACACAGACTCAGACAGACTCCACAGTGATCCTGGTGAAAGGATCTCCTTAAAGCTAGTGATTCAGCAATGATCACAGCAGCAAAACCATAGATATGATCTTTCTTTAATCATAGTAATCACCCTGGTTCCAAAATGTTCTTTCCAGAGGGACTCCAAAGTGCTGCACTGGGAAAATACAGACAATAACAACCAGACAAGAAGGCATACTAAATGCTGTATATAACATTGACATACCTAAAAGAGTTCATTCTCAACATGTAAAAACATTTGTCAATACGACAATACAACACAGCTTTATCAATCTCCTCAGAAGCAGACCGGATGACATAATGATTACTGACCACACGACAGGTCATTTTGATGGCCAGTAAACTTGACCTGTCTGAGAGGGGGAAACTGGGACACCAACAGTGTTTTCCCAGCTTATAGTAAATGTAAATTTTTGGAAAGACAAACTGATCCTAGAACTGTGTTTACGTCTTATCCATAGTTGTGATTGGGGGCTGGGCTGGGTTGTTGTTTCTCATGACCTGAACTTTAAACCCGGACTCTGGCCTCAGGTCAGTGGAGTCAGAAGTCACTTCCCGCTACTGACCACTCATGATCTCATCACCCAGGAATCTTCCGCGTCACAGAGGTCACAACAAACCCTGACCCTTGACCCCTAACTGGCCACCCGCTAGAACAGTTGGGCTGACATCATATCGAATGGTCAACCTCTCAACATCAGGGAGACTCTCTCTCTCTCTCTGTAGCACACATGGATCAGACCCACTCATGGTCCAACAATCAAATGATCAGTGGTGTGCCGTCAGGGCCAGCAAGGCCTTCTCTGCTGGCCTAAACATCATCAGAATATACATTTAATTTTTATATTTTTTTTCTACAAATATGTATTAAATTATTCCCGTAGTCTATTCTCTTCATTTCATAGCTTTCCTCTTGGTTGCGCTGCTTCCAGACATTTGGAGGGCTGGCCTTTAGCTTTTATCCAATCAAATTCAGCCATAATGTGTTGCCAGGGTACCAAGAAATCTGCCCGCCTGCAGATTCAACAGTGGCGCGAGTACAGATGTAATTTAAAGTGAGCGAGAAAAGAGCTGTGGCGTGCCGTGGTCAGATCTCGAGTTGGCAGCAAATCCAAGCAAATCCGACGAAGGGGCCTTCTGGATGGCGGAGCACCTGATCAGCCCCTTCACGTCTTTTGATTGGATACAAACTATTGGGAGGCGGAGCTAACACACTGAAACTTGATCTCGCTAATTTGTGTAGATGGAAGGTGTTGTTCTACAAGCCGAACCCCGACGTTAGCGACGATATCCATGTAAAAGGATTTATTGGTGGAACTGATCAACTGTACAACAGAGTCATTGAAGTCTTCTTGAGGAAAGAAAGGAGGATGGATTTTGTGTTCAAATAATCAGTTGTTTTGGTGAGTACAAAGCATTTAATGTTTTCTGCAAGAGATGTAGACATACGGAGCGACCCTGGGGTCCATAGAGATATGTGTGTTGTGTTGCCTGGCTCAGTTGTGTGAGTAAGTGGGGCTTCAATGCGATCTTCTAACCACTTCCCGGGCTGCTACCATGGAAAACGACACACCCCCGTGACCGTATGAACACGAGGAAGATAACCATCCTTAAATGGAACCTCGAAACGGTTCTCCTATCGAGATCGACAGACCGCAACGTTCGGCAAATAACTTTCGTTTTCATGCAATGAATTGAATACACCCAGACAAGGTGCCGCTATAATAACAATGGCAACGCCCGGTTATACTGCGTTTCTGTCTAAATGTATAGTTTCTAGAGCCATGGCGTCATAATGATGGTATTAAGAGGTGGAATAATTCAGGTAGGACATCA
>NC_137690.1:16108065-16120565 GCF_963989245.1 Nansenia antarctica
CTTTAACCAATGACAAGACCCATAAAAAATGTAATAACTGAAAAATAAATGATAACAAATGATAACCCTTGAACACTAACAGGGCTTGACCTCCTCCTCAGTCTTTCCCTCTCCATCCTGGAGTATGTGTTTTCAGGGTGACTCTGAGAATGGGAGTCTTGGTACATGTCAGTCAGCCAGCCAAGGGAGGACAGGCATGCTTGAATAGTTAGGGAGACTCACAGACTCACTGCTCCAGAAGTGTTATTCCTAGACCATAATATAGGTCACCCAGTTCCTAAAGGCATTCTGTATCAACAACACATTGTATTATTGTAGTATTACATAGACATCAGGCTAAGGAAGGACATACTGTACAGAGGGGTGACTGTGATCATTAGTAACACTAAGGACTACGTACTGAGAATACAGTTTAGAAGGTTCCCTTCTTTTACATCTCCAGTACTAGAGTACAATTGTAATGCATCCACTATAGGGGCAGTGTAGAGAACGTAGACTCCTCTCTGTGAGGCTTCCTAGAAGTGCAGTATGAGCACCTCACTAGGAGAGGATTTCATTGGCTGCAGGTATGTGTGCGGCTGCTCATTTGTCTGGACACTGACCTAGTGTGTGTGTGTGTGTGTGTGTGTGTGTGTGTGTGTGTGTGTGTGTGTGTGTGTGAGAGAAAAGTAACACAAAGTACATCAACTATTATCTCATTTTATCTCATTCCTCCTCCTCTTATTTCATCTTGCCTTATTGCCTTATTAGTCTTTTATAACTACCACCACTTTATTCCTCTTGTTCATGCATGTCGAGGAACTGAAGAATTTGACTGTCTTATACTGGTATAATGGGATGTAACAATAAACTTGAAACTATTTATATTCTCATAACACTCCTTTTAAGGTTAAAGGTCAAAAGGATTAGGGGTCAACAGAAGAGGTTCACCCATAGGCCCCTCAGCTGATGCTTTGGGGAGCCACTGACGATAGCACAGTAAATCCATGGATGGGGGAGGGAAAATGTAGGTTGATGGGAGGATGAGAGGGTGTAGGTTGAAAAGTACTACATATAAACAATGTTGTCAATCTTATTCCTCCCTCCTCTTATTTATATTCTCACAAGAAACACTCCTACACCAATAATTGTTTTCTGGGAGACAAGGGGGAGGATGTATAAAGAAGGCAGTGGTTGCAAGTCTGATTGACTGTTTCAGAAAGTGATCCTAAAACTGTGAGAGGTTGCAGAGGTTAAAGGTCAAAAAGGTTAGGGAGCATCGGGGGAGGGGCATCTGTAGGCCCCTCAGCTGATGTTTTGGGGAGCCACTGACGATGGCGTAGTAAATCCATGGATGGGGGGAGGGAAATGTGCGTGTGTATGTGTGTGTGTGTGTGTGTGTGTGTGTGTGTGTGTGTGTGTGTGTGTGTGTGTGTGTGTGTGTGGTCAGCGTGACTGTGAAAGGCGGCATGCCGAGGGAGTCAGCTGTAATCTTTTGTCCCCAGCAGTCCAGTATACCTAATCCTATTTGGAATCTGGGATTGTGAGAGAGAGAGAGAGAGAGAGAGAGAGAGAGAGAGCTAAAAGGAGGAAATATTTAATGGTTTTGGATGGGAAGAGGAGAGTCATAGTGCAACAGGTGTTTGTGTGTGTGTGTGTGTGTGTGTGTGTGTGGCTACAGTGACATAGCTATGGCATCCTGGCAGAGCCTTGTGTGTGTTGCATTCCTCTGAGGCAAAGCAGCGGAAAGGCCAATGGCCCCACACACGACTGGAGGTGGATAAGGGGGATGGAGTGGTGATTTGTGGGGGACAAAGGTGGAAAGGGGGGATGGAGGAGATTGAATAATGGAATAATGGGGTGCTGTGGGTTGAAACATGAAAGGGTGGAGGATGGTAGAGTGAATGAGACAGTGGTGAAGAGATTAAAGGTAGAGAGAGGTGGAGGTACTATATGCAGAGGATGGAGAGAGGTGAGAGAAGATGTACAGTAGGGATGAGGTGTGGAGTAAAAGAAGAGAAAAATGAGTTAGGGGTGGAGGAATGAGGGGATGAGGTAATGGTAGAGGGAAGTTGGACGGATAGGGGGTTATCTATTAAAAACAGCATATTGCATCCCCTGAGGACTACCGTTGTTATCCATAAACGAATAGCATGGCTAACTGCTATACTGCTATCCTAAGGTCAGCTGAGACAAATCAGCTAATAATTCCAAGAGTAAAAACAAAACACGGTGCAGCAGCTTTCAGTCACGCTGCTGCATGCTCCTGGAACAAACTCCCTGAAGAAATCAAACAGGCCCAAACCCTTAAAATATTTAAATCTAAGCTAAAAACCTTCATGTTTTGCACCAGTTATGATTAAACACAAACACTTCTATCAATGTCTTTTTTCCATTAACTATTGTCTTTTTAAATGTTTTATCTATTTACTTCTTATATTTGCTTTTATTCATTGTAATTTTTTATTTTCTTATGCTCCTCTTGTGGAGGGATGTGGAGGGATATGGAGGGATATGGAGTGGTGTAGAGGGATGTAGAGGGATGTAGAGGGATGTAGAGGGATGTGGAGGGATGTAGAGGGATGTAGAGGGATGTGGAGGGATGTAGAGGGATGTGGAGGGATGTAGAGGGATGTGAAGGGATGTAGAGGGATGTAGAGGGATGTAGAGGGATGTAGAGGGATGTAGAGGGATGTAGAGTGATGTGGAGGGATGTAGAGATATGTAGAGGATTGTAGAGGGATGTAGAGGGGTGTAGAGGGATGTAGAGGGATGTAGAGGAATGTGGAGGGATGTGGAGGGATGTAGAGGGTTGTAGAGGGATGTAGAGGGATGTGGAGGGATGTGGAGGGATGTAGAGGGATGTAGAGGGATGTAGAGGGATGTGGAGGGATGTAGAGGGATGTAGAAGGATGTGGAGGGATATGATTAAACACAAACACTTCTATCAATGTCTTTTTCCCATTAACTATTGTCTTTTTAAATGTTTTATCTATTTACTTCTTATATTTGCTTTTATTCATTGTAATTGTTATTTTCTTATGCTCCTCTTGCTGTATTTTTAAATAATGCATGTAAAGCACTTTGAATTGCCCCTGTTGTATGAAATGTGCTATACAAATAAACTTGCCTTGCCTTGCCTTGCCTTGCCTATACCATTTATTCATGAGTTTCAGTGCATAACTGAATCACTGAATCACCGCAATCATTAGTTTCTGTAACAACATAAGGTTTGTGAGTGAGAGAGAGAGAGGAGTGTGAGAGAGAGACCCAAACCACATGTGAACGTAAACAATAATTTGTCTCTTTCAGCTCATGTTATGTAATAACATCGCTAGAAAATAAACGGGATCCACCCTATAATTGGTAGGGTGTGTTTCTGTGTGTGTGTGTGTGTGTGTGTGTGTGTGTGTGTGTGTGCGTATAGGATATGAACTACTAAACAAAAGATATATGCATCATGAACAGTTATCTCTTTCAGTCTGCGCTGGCCAGATCTGTCAACAGTATTTCTAGGCATGGCCGTTATCTTGTAAACTAGCAAACAAATCCATAATTCCTCTTGATAAGCAATACCATCTTTAACATGATCATGTCCTCCCACACTGTGCATCAAAAGGAAGCTATGTAAAAATACACATTTGTGCTAATGGGAAATACAACTATGCAGGACACACAAACTTGCGCGTACACACACACACACACACGCGCCCCTCAGCAATAACGCAGATGCCTTTCCCCTCTGGCTCGATGCGATGCATTTAATGGCACGTTTCCCTCTCACTACTCACTACTCTCACTTTCCCTCCCACTCTCACTACATCCACAGCATCTTCAGCTCTCAGGGTCGTGACCTGAGCCTGATTACAGAGTGATAAGGGGCTAAATCACTCCGCAGACAAGGGGCTTGTATCCCATCCCACTCATCCAGCACTGCACTGGACAAAGGCCAAGGTCAGTGTGCAGCTCACCTCTGCTCCAGATAAGGAGGGAGATCTTTAACCAGACGATCTGCAGAGGAAGTACTTCCTTGAGCCAATAGAAAAACCCCTCTTCTCAAAAAAAAGCTTCTCAACCAATTCAGATATGGCCAAATTTGCTGCCAAACATGAATAACTACAGCTTTACCAATAGACTATGCAGAAAAGTGTACTGATGACGAGGATTGAGGAAGCAACTGACTGGCCCTACTCAGCACACAGCTCTGTAACTAACACTACAAACCTGCAAATCCTCTTACCTCTGCCAATGGAACCAAGTAGTACAGGAAACTGTACCCACTGGTAACAAGCACATAGCTTTGTAATGAATAGAATGGCTGCTTGTGTTGGCTTGATCTGCTAAATCTATGGGAGATTTCTACCAGAAAGCTGGGCAAGTGAAGTGCAGTGAAACCATTATGGTGGAAGTCAAGGAATAGATTGTTTTTCGTTAAATTACTCACAGACTAGTGATGCACTCAATGTGTTCATAATCTTTTGCCCTACTGGAGAAATAATGTATGACGCTTCTTAATTACATGTTGATAAAAGATAATTTATTAAATGTGTTTGATGCACGCACATTGAAAAACAAAGACAATAGAAAAAGACAGCAAAGTATTTACAAAGGGTTAAAAACATTACATTACTTTCACATACTACCTAAAAAAACTAAAACTGTACAACAACTGTACAATATACACACAAAATGGATCTGAGCAAAGACTGACATTGGTGGAGGCTGTTGTTGATAAACAGGTTCATACGTGAATGAAGACAGAAGTACAGAATAATGCAATCCCATTTGGCATACTGTATGAACTCCCCAGCGCCTCATCCACTCAGTCGTGTCCAAGCTGGTCCACTCTTCTTAGGACAGCAGGGTGATGAGGGCATCCAGAAACTTACTCCTGTCCTCCATCTTCAGCTCAATGACTGCAGAGATAGAACACACAGGTAATGAAGGCCTCTCTGTGTGCATCGCTCAATTTCTGCTCTTATGTATAGCAGGTGTATATGGAGGTGGAATTCATTATACAAAGTGTGTGTGTGTGTGTGTGTGAGTGTTCATCTGAGGAGTTTATTGAATTGAAAGTGAGTAGTGTCTGCCATCTTGTGGTCAATATGCAGAATGACAACTCCTGAGTCAGAGTTTACTGAGACCAAGTACATTTAACACAGGGATCACCAACAACAGTTTTGGATGGTTTTAAAATTAACTTAGGCTTTGGGTAAACAACAAGATACTAAACAGCAAGGCGGCTAAAAAGATGACAGTGCTTTAGGGTGTAGATGTGTAGATGTGTACACGTCCACCGTATGTGGATAATCAAGTCATTTTGTCTGCCACTTACTAGAAGTGTCAAAGTGGTCATGGAGAGTTCTGGAGCTGGTGCTCTCTGCTGCCTTCTCAAAGGCACGGCCAAAGAAACTACAGCAAAGAGACAGAGGAGGGAGAGAATTAGCCTGTGTTTTGCTCATCCACTAAAACAAAATAAGCAACAAAAAACAACACGTGTTAAATGCAAAAAGAGAGCATGAAGTTGGTCTTACTTCTTCTTGTCGGAGGTTTCAGACTCTGGTGGGATGCCCAGTACGATGACGGTGCCTTTCTCCACATCCATGGGAGCAGCAATGATCAGAGGCAGCAGCTTACAGCGCTTATTCCTCGTCTATGAACAGAGATAAGGAGAAATAAGCCACCGTTTTCAACATCAACACAAATTGCATCTATAGCCCTATTCGGAACGGATTAGTATTATGTGGTGACCTCCGTAATTTAGAAATTACCCCCCGAAGTCTGTGTTTTACTGACATTCCCCCGGATATCACAGATCCACGCGTGTAAACACCAAGTGCCTGAACGATTAAAAACATTCACTCAGCCTAATAATGTTTGATAATAGTAGTACATGCATACAATAAAAGTACGACAATGGACAGTGGACAAACCCTGACATGATACATTTCAAGTTACTGACATTTTTACGGACATGGCCGATTCACACGGGATAAAGAACACAGACGACCTCCGGAATTATTACACATTTCGGACGTCACCACATAATACTAGTCCCGTGCGAATAAGGCTTAAGAAGGAAAGAGAGGAGCTTAACTTGTGGGTACTGGGTAGTGATCATACAGTGGTCAGGTATACTCACCGAGCTGATGAAGGCTTTAAGCAGGTATTTGCAGAGAAGGGTTAGGGCCATGGGTTTAGAGAACAGCTTCACATCAGGAGTGCCCTACACACAGAGTAAACAAGAATTAGGAAATTGACACACAGTGTATGCTTTGCAAGTAATAATCTCACACATACCTCCATGAGGTAGCAGTAGAGGAAGGGTCCCTGTGACAGTATGAGGTTGGTACATATGCAGCTGGCTACAGTCTGTTGGATAGCCATCAGTTTCTTCTTAGCCAGGTCGATGCCTATGTGCAGACGCTCCAGGTTACTCCTAAAGAGAGAGAGAGAGAGAGAGAGATAACTCTCTGTGCTCCAAATAATGTTATATCTGAACTAGTGCTCAGTGATATGGACCATAGTACACAACGCTAGACGGTGTGTGTGTGTGTGTGTACCTGGAGAGGCCATCCAGGGCCTTTATGAAGTTGTCACTGGCGGTCTCCTCTGCCTTCTCTGTGTTCTCCAGCAGGGAGGCAGCGGCGTGAACCACGTCGCTGGCCAGGAAACGGTTCTTGAAGCCAAAGTGAACGCCGAATGTTTGGATACGGATATCCTTCATACTAGGAGGAGAGGAGAGAAGAACCATGTGACACACTGCGTATATACCATAAACCGTTGCATGCATGTCTATTTACTAAGACGACTGACCTTCAGGGATAGAATAATGTTCACTATGCTCTAGACTCATACCCGTATTTATTGGAGGACTGCTCTATGACCTCCCTCAGGTTCTCTTTGATTGACATGTCCATGGAGTGGAACTTCTGACGCACCTGCTTCAGGGGCAGACTGCACAAAAAAAAGAGAGAGAGAGAATTGTATTACCTTTATCACCCTAATGACTTTTTTTTATTACTGACCCAAGTGGCAATCAACTAATAATTACTCTCATCTATTAAAAACCTGTCTTTAAACCAATCATTATACCCCATGTCAGCGAGGAACTCCTGGAGTTTCTTCTGTCCTTGCATGGACCAGAGTTTGAAGTTGCAGGAGGTGTAGCAGGAGTTACAGATGCTCTCATACAGGGACCAGTGCTGATAGAGAGCCAGGCGCAGACTGGGTCAGGTCGTCAAGGTGTGAACGCAGAGAGAAGTCGGTGGGCAGACGGGGCTCTGAGCCCTGCTAAAATACACCGCTACAAGTAAACACAACGTTTACATGGCATAAACATGAGTGTTTATGCCATGTGGATGATATGTTTGTTCTGTTCAGTAAAGGATACTCGTACTCGAAGGAGATCCTCATGCAGTCGATGGAGAGAGAGTTGTCCTCATCCTCGTTCCTGTGGTTGTGACGGGAGACGTGACGCTGCATGGTGGCGATATCTGTTACATACTTCATGCTGCGGGACAGACGGGACAGGAAAACATATTAGTGCTATTTAATTGTGTGTGTGTGTGTGTGAGCATGCATCTATGAATGTATGTGTCAGGAGGACTCAAAATGTGAATGTGATCAATGACTAATCCTAACCTTGATAACCATTATGGATTATTGGGTTTTCAATCGAAGAGAGACAGAGACTTACTGAGTGATTTTATCGTGAACCCACTGGTCTGTCAGTCCAATGATGGCCCACCTGACAAAGCGAACAAAACATTTCAACAGGTGGATTGTGGTAACTAAAGTGTAATTTGCCATATTTTTCTGTCCTTTTCTCTGTAAACATTTACACGATTTTACTAACAGTAAATTGTCCATGTCTTACCACAGCATATCTTTAGTATCCTTAGTTAGTACCCAAGCCAGCTCAAAGATCACCATAGCAGCCTGACCGAAGACAAAAGAAGATGACCATATTTGCACTTGATTGAATGTGAACTGACCACTGGTTTCCCCCCCTAGTTTCAACACAATCAGTACACAATCCATACTTACTGAAGTCCCATGGTATTCATACTGCTCATAGTCAAATAGGATCTCTCGTCTATAAAACCAAAGAAAAATGTCAGAAACTGCTAATTATAAGAGATTTTATTCATCCCACCCTTGTTAGAGAAAACCACACCTGCGTGCTTCCCATTCTCGCTTGGCCCTCGATCTTTCGATCCTCCTCTCCACAGCTCCCTACAACAGATATGAACATACATAATGCTAGATCACTGTCATGTGATTGGATAGGTCACAGCACAAACTATAAGCATTATATATACGGTAAGCTAACCATCATGTTGGCAACAAACATTTCAGCAATAACATGCCGATTCACATTCCCAGTGAAAAGTCATCATATCAAACCTTATCCCGTCACATACCTCGTCGAATCGCCTCCGTTTCCCAGAGGGCTCTGAGCCTCCGTCGCTCTCGTTCCCAGAGTCGTCATCCCCCTCCCCCTCATCGTCATCACGAAAGATGTCGTCGTAGGAGGGCACTCCCAGGTCATCATCCTGCTTAATCAGCAGCTTCACCTGGGAGATGAATTGTGGGAGCACAGAATAAGAGGCTGATTTGGAGGCTTTTGCATATAGGATCAATGAGTTAGACACACTCTGTAGTCTAGACCAACTCTACACATATAGGGCACAGACCTTTCTTCAGTGAAACAGTGGGTTTCTCCACCCACTGGACGTTCTCTTGAACCCCCAGTGCAACTAGTCCTCAACTACCCTCAGTTATATTGTTGATCTGACCACTCACCTGGGTGTCATTATAGACATTGACTACATCCACTGGTCGGTGTGTGTCGCAGATGAAGAAGATGGAGTCTTCCTCTGGTTGCAGGGTCTCCAGGAGATCCACATTGGCCCCGCAGTTGAGCAGGACAAAATATTGGAACTGCGGACAGGGCAAAACACACAGAGTATGATTATGACAGTTCTTAAATATTTTATCTGGAAAGCACAATGATGGTCGATAGGAGGATATTACCTGCTCCTTGTGCTCGAGGAAGGCAGTGCCGAGGTCTTGCCATCCTGTCACTGGCACCAAGGTGTACTGGACCTGGTCGCAGTGAAACAGCGCCTGAATGTGGTGAGAGACTCTGTTAGACATGTCAATGACAACACCATGTACGTCGAGTTGAATGACAGCAGCACAAGTAATATGAATGAATGAATGGTCTTTATTGTCATTGATATAGTACAGGTACCATACAACGACATTTGGGAGGGGGGGCTCCCCTGGTGCTAGGAAAAAAACTAAAAACAAGAAGGGAAAAGAGCTGGTTTACATAAATAAAGGCTATGTACACACTATCCACTATACTATACAAATAAAACACTGTGCTGTACTCTATGCTATGCTATACCTATTCTAACATTTCCTATCTCTGAACCTTGTGTACCCGAGGGTTGTCATGTTGCACATAGTGTTATTGCACATTCATTTAAAGTGATACAATTGGCAAGACTGTTACCTGCAGTATTTTACAGGCGCACAGAGCATCGATGTCCGATGAAACCAGGAGGGCAACTCTCTGAAAATGATGGGAGAGGAGCAGATTGAGTCACGCAATGCTTCACAAAGTAAACAAATGCAGATAGTTAGCTATAGCTAAGTAGCCATCAGCTAGCCACAGAAACAGCTCCCACCTGGTTTACAACGACGTCATAAAATTCCTTTCTAATGTCCGTCACGAACATTTCCAAATATCTTCGTGAGGTTGTATAAAATCAGTTACACAGCAAAAGACAACGTGAAATGACGGCCACTTTCTGTTCAAGCTATGAAGTCCGGCGCTTCTTTGCTGTGAGTGTAGTAGTGACAAGTTCCTTGTTAGAAATGTGGCGCCAAATCCACATGTCTGAACAGCCAATGGGAACTGTCAGGAATTGACCAATAGAAATCGCTGGTGACAGACTGGCAAGAAGTGAACTATTTTCAAGTTCATAACATGATCCAAAATGATAAAAACCGCGATTCATAGGCCAATATGAGATTTGTAATATGTGCTGTTCAAATACTAATCTGCTGGCTTTACACTTCAGCGATGGTCATTATAAGAATAAAAACGCATCTTTTTTATTTATTTATCTTGTGCATACCTAAATGACACATTCACTAATGTTTGTTTCAAATGTAAGATTATTGTTGACAATTCACCAGTGATTCACAAAAAGGCAGTAGGCAATATATTAATTTGAGTAGTTTATTAGGAAACATTATAATAAAGTGTCACAAAGAAATTAACGAAAAGCATCACAGCAAATACAATCAGGCTACAACAGTGTTATCACTACAAGCCAAGGCAGGATATTGGAATGACAACGAGGCAAATTGCCCAGTGGTAAGACAACCACTAACCTGTACCCTAGCTTGCCCATACCCCTCATTGATTGCAGATCTGAAGGTACCAAATTAGTGCCAACGATAGGATGGAAGCTCCTTTGGGCCCATTCGAGGGCTAGGTGGAGCATTATCATATTGCAGACAGCAATACTCTGAAGGAGTAGGAGCAACGGGGAGGAGGCACAGTGTTGCTTATGGACCAAGAAGGTGGCAAAGTCAAAAGCTCCTGATGAAGCAATGGGAAAACGTTCAGCTTTGGGACATGCAGGTTGGCACCATTAATGTAACCAAACTATTCTCAGCAAAAATAGCTACTGTGTCTACTGGTTTTTAGCCTGTTTTTGAAGATCTGCTTACAATCAGCAGTCTATGGAGGGGGAATCAAGCGACTGATTTATCCTCAAATGTGACTCTTGTAACATGAATACATTCACATTGAAAGAGCCACATTTGGGGCAAAAAAATAAAATGCTATAATTCATGTAAGCATCTGCATGCCCAAAAACAAATATTTGTATTCCAAACTTTCACATCATCTTATAAATATGAGCTACAAGATAAATTAAGATATACAATTGATAAGTAAAAAGTCAAGTTCCCTCACAATCAAGTCAGATTCGTAGATTCACTTAACTAGACTCCCTAACTCTGTAGATAGATACAGTCTTTTCCCATTTGGAATGCACCCAATGTATCCAGAAAACACCACCAATTGGGACTACAAAAATGTGAGTAACAACACACATCACATGAGGTAAAAAGGCAATACATCACAAGTTGGGATAAAATATCTACACATTGTGTATGTTATCTGACCACACTGGACAATCACTGTAAGAATGATTAAGGAGTAAGGATCCCTAGATGTTTTTGATAATTCAATAGGAAGCAATGTATATACATGCAGAATGAGAGTTGGATAACAGAGGAATGTAAAAAGTATTCAACAAAGGCACACATAAGTTGGGTGCTCTCAAAAGCCATCATCATCTGAATACCTTTCTTGGATTGATCACCATTAGAAAAGGGCCTTGAATGGCTTCAATAAAACATACATTACAAACACAACCAAAGCAAACTAATGTAACAAAGAGCAAAATCTTTATATACAAAATGTGATGAGACTTTAACCCCTGCTATCTTGTGTTCACAGTGCTGACCTACAGTATGACACACCCTCACCATCATAGACAGACACAAATGATGATGATGATGATGTGTGCTATGAAATATATATATTATAGATATATACATACAGTGGGTTGCAACAATTTAGGCACCCCTGGTTTAAATGTCTGTTACAATTAATCTCCAAGTGATTGAAAGCAAACCTGAACACTAAATGCTACAAAGTTAAACATGACACCTTCTGCAAATTTTAAAGCAAGGTTTCTTTTTATTTTAATTTGTAAAAAGTTTTTAAATGATAAAAAAGGAAAAGGGCCCTGTGCAAAAGTTTGGGAACTCTTTTGGATTATTCTTTGTTACCTTTTGAGAAGATGATTACTAAGGCCCAGACCAAAGTGAGGGCTTCAATGAGTCAGGTGAATATAATTCCAGGGTTGAACTATATATTCTGAAGTAACTCCAAGCCTTCTAAAGTATCCGACTGCGGTGGCTGTTGTGTCTGGTGTTAAAAACCATGGGTTCCTCTAAACAGTTGTCCAAGGATGTCAGAATCAAGATAGTTCACTTCCACCATCAAGGAGAAGGCTACAAAAAACTCTTGCAACGTTTCAAACTACCCATTTCCACCGTCAGATACACCATCAGAAAATGTGATCTGGTGAGAAATGCTCAGAAGATCCCACACATCACTGCAAAAGAGCTGCAAAAATAGTAGCAGACACCGGTCTAGTTGTTCACAGGACAACAATACAGCGTACCTTAAACAACAAAGACCTGAAGTTGCCAGAAAGAAACCTTTCATACGACCTCAACACAAAATTAAGTGTCTGAAGTATGCAAAAGAAAATCATGAGAAACCTGAAGCCTATTGGAACAATGTGCTTGGGACTGACGAAACCAAAATGGAACTTTTTGGCCACAACCAAAGAAGGTATGTTTGGAGAAAAAAGGGTGAAGCATTTGTAGAGAAGAACACCTTGCCAACTGTTAAGCAT
>NC_137690.1:16125064-16137564 GCF_963989245.1 Nansenia antarctica
ATAACTGTAATCCAGGGTACGTTTTTTTGTAATAAAGTCCCAGTGTGTACTGCATGTGACTCCACAGGCTTACTGGACCATTGGGGCTGGGAAATAACCAATCTCTCAGCAGCTAACCCACTTTACAGCTCCAACCATCAGAATGATGATATATTTTCTGCTCTTTTGTGAACACAGAGTTCAATAGCTTGAAGCGCACACACATGCATGAACGCATACACACATGCACACATGCAATGCAATGCAATGCAATGCAATGCACACACACACACACACACACACGCACACACACACACACAGTAATATTACAACAAGATCCAACGTGTTCCTGTCATCGTGTGCCATTCAAGAGCAGGGCAGAGAGAGGAGACGTAGAGAGGAGGCGCATGGTCACCTGAGCAGTTGCTGCTCTCCCATCCCATGGAGGATTATGTAGCTATGAACTGGGCTGAGCTATGGACACAGGAGGGGTCACTCAAGGTAACCCATGGAAAACCTATGAGGAGAGATTCTGGAGTACTGATGTATTGATGTACTGACGCTGACTGACGCTGACGCTGTACTGACGCTGTCAGTCTGATCAATTATCAACAGCCATTCAGTTGACAGAGTGTCTAAATAGGCACTGGCCGTGCAATAATCGTTCCACTGGAAGCAGGTCACGGTCACGCGCATGGCCAAGTGCGCCCGCGGATGGATGAGGCGAGCCTTGGGTAACAAGCACGCGTGCGCTTCCTCTGGTCTGTAGCCTACATGCGTCTAATCTCATCCATGTGGCTGTCTATGTTCACTGTAGCCCGTGATGCGCTGGCATAACAACAACCATCTTTAGGGCATCAGCCCCCCTATATGTCATAGACTAAAGGCAAAAAATAATATATAGGCCAGGCCTACGGAAGACGCATGCACAATATCGAAAGAAAATGTCATGTGTGCATTTCAATGTGCACACATTTGTTCAATAGCTTAGGGAATGGACATTTGATGAAAAATGATGATCCTATGATTATGCATCGCCTCGACATGTCATGATTACTAAAATCTGTCAGCAGAGATGTAGTCCATCCCTCAAATGAAATCACGAAATACGGCATTAATCGGATTCTCTTACCTCACAGCAATCATCTATTGGTCATTTTGTAGTCGGATGGGGGACAAGCAGGTGGAAGGATGTAGAACGACGCCCAGGCAATTTTGGAGAGAGACCATCATCAGAAAGGCAATCATTGCAATGAACCGCGTTAATTAATAGTGCAACTAGCCTTCATTTATTATTTCAATCAAACAAGAAGAATTTCCCGATAGATATCGTGCTTTGCTTACCCGTTTTGACCGGAATTCTGCTCTTGTATCGGATGTTGCTCGACATCTTCACTGCTCTCCTCCCTCGGTAGCTGAGAACGGACGGCTGGGAGAAAGCAGCGGCACCCTTTCTGTGTAACCACAGTAGACAGGTCTGGGGTAGCCCCGCCCCTCTCTGTGTGGTACCTAATCGTGGTTGAAAATGAGATGCCTCTGTTCTGACTGTCTCCATCAATATCATATGCAGCCTCCATGTGTGATCTGTGTTTTGAACACATTGTGATAACACATTGCATTGTGCTTTCTATACTCTCATCATCCCTGTCATTGTGTTGCATCATGTTGTTAAAATGGCAATAGATTGTTTTAAGCAATTGTTTGTAAACATTGTATAGCTTCAAACATGGTTAAAACTATACTTTCGATCTCATGGACAGTCAGTCCTTGCATCCATAGCTCTGTCTATGAATTTGAGAGTGGTAACATTTCTGCAGCCCCATCTCTCACCATAAAAGCTTTGTAATTGTTTGAATCTCAGATTAAAGCTGCAATCAAACCAACTCCTCGGCCTATAGCCTAGCACAGTCCGCTTTCCATTCTAGAGCATTTGTCTTCAAAAGTAGGTTATATCATCTGTAATCATCTCCCAGTGTGGCATCCTGAATGCTCAACAACACACTTTTGACATTTGAATAAACCACTCCTAGTAAATGCGTCCCTAAAGAAAGTTTATTTGTGAAAATTGAGTACAAAAACTGAGACATTTAAAAACAGGTCTCTATTGACAGTGAGAATATTTGCAGAATTGTATAGAGATAGCCATGCTACAGAAACAATGTCAATGCCATGCTGATTATAACACACTCCAAAACACATTCATGACATGTACACACTCAGAAGGCTTTAGAGTGTATGTACTAAATGGTTGGCTTGTGCAAAGACGCTCTGTCAAACATAGAAAAGGATTCAGTGTAAGTAATGCGAGTTCCATGAATTCAATATATAAGATAGATTAATGTCAGGGAGAAAACAAAAGCAATGTGATCTAAGAAGAAAAAAAAATGCCACCAACAGCAAGACAATTACTCAATTACTCAATGATAAATACATCAGGGTAACAACTTGGCAACTTACTTAGGTTGATCAGTATAAGAAAGCTAGTATCAATGATGGAAACATACATCTAACAAACAACCTGACACATTACAATATGGGCAGAATTCAGGCACAGACCAAAATATGTCAAACACCTTATTTTACCCATCCCGCCATCTTAAACACAAAGAGGGGACCATTATAATGCAAGCTGCCATTACTGATCATTCTTGGGTCACTTAATCCTTGATGATACGTTCAGTGATTCCGTCGTACACAAACAAATGACAAACATTTAGGATATCATTGCGAGTTGCAGCATTCCTCAAACACAAGGACAGAGATTCCCTCTATTTTGATAACAAAAAAAAAACTAACTGTAAAACTGCCCTTGTACCTCTAGCTGGTAGTATTTGCTTTATGCTGGTGATATGTAAGTAACATGATAACATGGAAATTCGACTCAACTAAACCATGTCCTTGTTTGAACAGACTGATGGAGAGAGACCAAGGCAAACTCCACCCATACACAAGAGCATAGTAGTGTATTACATAAATATTGCATATGATAGACATGTGGAACACTATGTTACCCTCATAGTTAAGTGTTGTGCTGTTGAACATAGGAAATAGCACCACCTGAGGGACATGTTAATGTATTATTGAACTTTAGTATCAGAGCTCTGCAGTATACATGAGACAGAGTAACAAAAACATTAACATTACGTGAGCTTAGAATGATAAGGTTCTATCTCCGTTTAGGGCAGTTCAGAGATATTGAGGGTCAAAGTTTTTACATTCCATTATGTTTTGGGAGATGGAACCTCTGTATTTTATGAATTACTAACTCAAACATTTCAACATTTTAAAAATAACACCACACAGGCTTTAATAAACACCTAATGGATCAGATGATTTAAAAAACTCAATTTTGACAAAAATGGAGATAGAACCTTATAATTCTAACGTCACGATTAGTCAGTCTAATACAACATCATTTCATTATCTTAATGTCAAACCTGCAACCCACAGAAACACACCTCAGTATATCAAATGTGTGTTAAGGCAACATTTAATTAATCAACCTTCCGATCACAAGTCCAACTCACTATCCACTAGACCACCACTACCCCAACATCAGTAATACTACCAAAAACAACACTTGTAGGGCTGTGTTGGATCTCCCTACCCAGGTTAAAAGACTTGATGATTAGTGAAGTCACCGGAGAAGACCTCCAATACGGTGTTGTGGTGTTCTTGACTGATTGATTGTCGATTGATTGACACATGGAGACCGAGGGAGGTGCGTGTATGGCGATGATAAGCGGGATGATGCAGAATAGACTGCCTTTGGGTACCTAGCTAGTGGGGGTGGGGGTCCTTTATTAGGGAGCAGAGAGAAGAGAGAAAGAAAACAGGAGGTCAGTCCAGACAGAGACTGTTTACTTCCTGTCTAGCACTAACACTACAAATACCAGTGATTACAGGCCATTCCACAAATATATCACAGCATTCAGATGCTGGATTAAAAACTACAAATACCAGCAGTCTTTACATTAAGCGGTTAAACAGCCCACAAAAGATGTTGGTCAGAACATACCTGTGTGTATGATATGAGGAGAGGGGAGGGAAGGATTCAGAGGAGGTGGAGGTGACCGGACAGCAGCTCACCTCCTTCCTCCTCTAATCCCCCCCTCTCTTTCACTCTTCCCCTTGCATCTTCATCTGCGCCTGCATCTGAGCAATCATCTGCTGCATGCGCCTCAGCTATATAGAGAGAAAGATACACACATTATACAGTTGAATCTCATGAGAATAGATCTTACTGCAGACCTACCCTAACTCCTTTCTAAAGAGAATAGCCACATCTCCTGGCTGAGCATGGAACTTCAGGTGACTCCACCTCACCGCTGTCAAATGTATTTATTTAATTGTTCACACTCATAAAGGCAGGATATGACTGACCTAGGCTAAATATAATGGAATCTGTACAGGTTTTCTTGTGTTCAGATGGCAGTAGACTAAATCAGGTTCTATGGTACTCTGTATGTGGCAGGCTGAAGGAATGTATTTATGCACAATACATGGCTAAGCTGCTGTGGGATCCCAAGCTGCTTTGCTGCAGGAATGCAAGTTAGTAGTGTGCAACTGCTTTCAAGGAGATCACAGGAATACACTGGGCCCTAATTCGATGACCAGCCTTCAACTCACTTGTACACACAGATATTCACTTAAGAATGTACTTCTGATAATTTCCCTAGGACATTAATCTTGTGTTAGACTATTTGATGTGGTTCTGTCCATTACAAATCTAACATAGATATACTTTACCTGACCTCACATAAGGACACAGACCGTGACCCACCCAGCCTTATACAACTCTGTACAATACTCTATACATCGCTTGGGAAATTCCCACCATAAAACTAGGCCAGGCCACTAAGTCAGGAAGTCAGACAAGATGTCATATCCTGGTCAGGCGTGTGTGTTTACCAACAGTTCTGATTGCAATGTCCCGGCTATACGTTGCCTCCCAAACTCCCACCAAAACAAAGAAGCCAATCAAGGGCAATCAGGAAACCGAGGGTTGTTCATTACCTTCTAACCTTGTTCATCGACTACATTTTTGCATATAGCCCACTGGCAAAACACAATTCAGTTTTTTCCTTCCCCCGAGATTCTTCAATGTTGCAAGTTAGCATAGGCAACAACTGCAAAAATAGTCCTGCCCAAAATAGTCTAGAAAAGACACACATAACATAACAACAAGCAATCATCTATGGGCACGTGGGAGAGGGTTCTTGGAGTGTAACATCCAATGGAATTGCAAGCTCGTTCTTACCATGCTCCATCCAGATTTAATCCAAACCTGACTAGCTAATCTAAAATTCTCCAGACCTCCAAAGGAGGCATAAAAACAAGGTCATTTGGAGGCATGGCTATGTGAAACTAAGAGGTGCTAGCCCCCCCACGCTTCACACTGTGAACAAAGATGGTTGACAGGGAGTCCCATACCACTGTCTCTCTCTCAAAACCTGTAGGTGTGTGTGTGTGTGTTTGTGTCTGTTTGTCTGTGTGTGTGTGTGTGTGTGTGTGTGTGTACTGTAATACTCAATATGTGTTTGTGTCTGTTTGTCTTGTGTGTGTGTGTGTGTGTGTGTGTGTGTGTGTGTGTGTGTGTGTGTGTGTGTGTGTGTGTGTGTGTGTGTGTGTGTGTGTGTGTACTGTAATACTCAATATTCAGTCTAGTCCCACAGCTGTGCCCCTGGTGGTCAGTACTGTAGTACTTATTATTATTATTATTATTATTATTACTCACCTCAGCCTCCTTCTGCAGAAGGATCTGGTCTTTATCCACCACTTCCTCCTCCACAGCCCTGAAGGGGATGCCGCAATTCAGAATTCATTACCGTGAATCTCTACAGTGATTCTCACACAACATAATCTCAACCTGATCCTGTACATCTGTAGTGTGTTGGGTGTTCAGAGGCAACAGAAACTCTCTCTCTCTGAGCCTGTGTGTTTGCCTGTGTGTTATAATGAGGATAAGGACCACTGCAGAGAGACCCACCTGCCAGCTCTCTTCAGTCTCTCTGAGCGGAAGTTCTCATAGTGCAGGTCCTGAGTCACCTCCTGCAGGTCCTGCATGTGGGTGCTGTAACAATACACACACACACACACACACACACACACACACACACACACACACACACACACACACACACACACACTCCTCTTGTCAAACACTAGATGGCAATATAGCCCATCCAACGACAGTGGAAAGATGTAAGAATGATCTTTCATGAGGTAGGGGGAGCTTACATGTATTCTGTTAACTTTATCTTTATTCTATAGGTAACATTGCAGTGGATAATTCGGTATCTCACTTCACATTATTTTCTCAACAAAAGTTGCATACACGTTTTCAACTGGGAAGGGAGCCTATTTAGTTGATGGGTCGTGATCCTGTCTGAAACTACACCACCCAGAATCCTTATCCCATGACGTCAGGCGGCATTGTTGGCATGGTGACTCACACAAGCATGGTGCGGAGTTTGAGAAAGTCGTTGTGTTCAGGGTTCTCGACCTCTACGACCCCCCAGGGGTAAAGGCGACCACGGATCTTCTTCCCTTTGACCTCAATCAGCTGGTTAGAACCAATCACAGCAAATGGAATACTAGCCTGAGAGACAGAGATAAGAGGGGGAGGAGAGGAGGGAGGGATGGTGCGAAAAAGTGATGAGTAGGGGACAGAGGGAGGGGTGCGGGAACAGAGGAATACGGAGAGAGAGATCAGGGAGGAGAGAGAGGAGGGAAGGAGAGATAGATGCAGATGGTGACAGGAGAACAATGGTTATTGATGAGGAGGCGGGCACACTGCCTTACACTGACAACCACGGAGACTAAACCTCCAGAGTGGTCACACACACTGCTGTCCCTAGTGGTGCTGTGGTAGAAGTATTTCTATGTGTCTCTTTCCTCCAGTACCTCGGTCTTGAGTGGTAGATGCATGGGTCTCTACACACCTTCAGTACTCTGGTCTGCTCCTTGAACTCCTCGTCCTCATCTGAGTCGGCGTCTGGGAGCTGGTAGATCCTGATGCCGTGTTCCCCAATCTCATCCAGGATCTACAACACACACAAACATGAGATCAGCCGACAGGGGCATGACCCAACCCTGACCTCCGGACCTCTCACACTTCCTCAGGTCAATCTACTTCAAGCCCTTCTCCCCCTCCCCCCCCCCAGGAGTAGGATGAAGTTGCTCTGTAGACATCTTACTCATCGAAGGCCACTTTAGCTCTCTGTATCTGAAGGCTACCACAACCCAGACACAGCCCCTCTCTTCTAAACCAGTCGGGCGGGCATTTTGGAAGGCCGTCATGGTGGACAGAAAGGGGATTCATATTGTGTCGCAGCTTCAATGACAAGAGGCGGATTCTGAGTAATATCAGCACACACTGTATATTTCCCTCCTTCTTGATCAAATCAACGGCCCCTCTACCGGCTCATTTGGGGTCTGTAGGAGAGGCCTCTACGCTAACCTCCAGACCATGAAATCCCACCAGTTACTCATGCCATGATCAACGTTCCCACAATTATCTGCTTAACAACTCCAGTCTTGCCCACTGTAGTGGTTTGATAAAGCATAGACTTCTAGCTTAACAACAGAGCACTGACGCTGGGTGTGATCGTGTAACAGTCACCGTGTATTCAGTGTGTGTAGAGTTATAACGAAGGTAAAGACTGCGTCACAAAACTGCAGTACTACTGAGAACCAGTGAATACCTGCTGTATTTGTGCAGCCTCAGACCCAGTGATTTTAATTAAGCTACCCTTAGGGGGGCGACATGGAAGAGAGAGAACAGGGTGGGGGGAAAGAGAGGGGGAGGGAATGAAAGGAGAGTTGAAAAATAATAGTGTTTTAGAGCAGGGGTGTGGGGGAGTGTGTGTGTGTGTGTGTGTGTGTGTGTGTGTGTGTGTGTGTGTGTCATAGGTCTTACAGAGTCATAAGGAACATTCTCACCCCGCCTTCGTTCAAACCCCACCGGTGTAGAAACAACCAGACAAAAGGCCTTTGTTCACCAGTATCTAGGGGGACAGATGTGACTATTTATTATTCTAAAAACATCAAAAGGTGCATTTTCCTCTGTTTTCTCAAGAACACTGAATTCACAATGCAAGTGCGGCATTATCGAGCCAAATAATGCCAAGGAAGTTGTTTTCCTGACATTTTGGGGACTTTCATGTAATCTATAAAGGACAGTAGTTGAGTCAGCCAGGAGCCCGGGAAGTGAAGGCAGGTCTTTCCTATAGAGCAGGGTACTGTTAAGGCTCTTGTTATGGCTTGGGCTTATTTTCTCAGCATGCTTAGAGCCGAGTGTGTGTCAGAGGAGGGTATTGTTACGGACCAGATCTGAAAACAAACAGACTCTACTGGACTCAGTGGAAAGCGTGACATAGTACCAGATGCTCTCCCCATCTCTCTCTCTCACACAGGCGTGCGCACACACACACACACACACACACACACACACACACACACACACACACAGACACACACACAGACCGGACAAGCATCAGAATGGTGGAGCAGAACACTGGGAATTTTGGAAGGAGAAAAAATAAACAGATATCAGACACAAAGGCAGGAAAAAAGTAACAAACAACAAAACCGGTCACGTAAATCCAGCATAAAATTAGAAGTTAAAGAAAAATGCCAGAAAAAAAAAACGGGTGTAAAATGTGTTACTGATAAACCAGCTATGGGGGGAGTACAGAAGTTAGAAGAATCGACATTTATGTTTTGTGTCAATCACGAAAGCAAGTTGCGTGCATGGATCTTAAGAGGAGGATACGGCCAAACATGAAATAAGTCCAAACACAACCACTCGCTGCTACTTGTGTCATTCAATCTCTGGACAGGTGTTTGTACCAGTTCCCCAACCTGCTAAACCCAAACCTTCTAATGACTATTTACCAGGATTTACCTGTAACCTAACATCTATTTACTGCAGAATGACGACAGCACACCTGTAATCACCAACTTTAAGGGATGATGAGGTGACGGCAACACTGGCTGGTCTAAACCTGCCTCTACTGGACCACTGAGGGAACTATGACTCAACAATGGCACAATACCTGCTTGTGAACAGCCTCTGAAGTCATATTCAAGTCTTTCTGAATACTATAGTGACTTGGGATAGCTGAATCTCATTGGCTTATCAAACTGAGTCATCATAGCTTAATACAGCAGCACTTCAATATTAGGCCAGTCTCAAGTGGCATCGTGGCCTCTCCTTGTCTGCTGTCATTGCACTGGCATGAAGAAAGAGGGGAAAGCAGATTCTGGTAGTGGTAGGCGTCCTCCACATTGTTTTTTACTTTAAATCCAGAATTTCTGAAAGGACACAGAGAGGAAGCCACTTTAGACTACTGAGACGCACCCCAAGAGACGAGGATAAAAGGGCCTTTTAATTACCACTTTCACTGGAGCTGTAGCAACCAATAGCACTCTTACAGTAACACCAGCCTCTCTCCGCCGTTGTATGTTTTCATTGGCACACAGATGTTGGCAACAGGAGCCATTTTGATTTTATGACTATCCTGCCTGCTCACTTCTCCCTAGTCAGTCAGTCAGTCAGTCAAGTCAGTTAGTCAGTCAATCAGCCAGCCAGCCAGCCAGCCAGCCAGCCAGCCAGCCAGCCAGTCAGTCAGTCAGTCTCTCTCTTTCCGCTCCCTCTTCTCCCCCCTCCCCCTCCACCTCCGCCCGCTCCTCCTCCTCCTCCTTCTACAGTGTTATGGTTGGCAGTGCAGGTCTCGTCAGTGCTTTCAGAGCCAGTAGGTAACAATGGCACACAGGGCTCTGCCTCAGTATTAATTAGAATAGGAAGTGAAAGCATCAGATTCAGTCCTTCATTTGTTTGCTGTAGGATACGTGATTGAATATGACTCTGTGTTTGTGGAGCAAAAGAGCTCGTAATATCCCCCTGGGGGCAATACACGGTAGCACGGCTACAACACATCGGTTTGTGCTATGCTTGGCATGACAATGATAGTTGGCTAACAGCAACAGATCTGAGGCCAACAGGCTAATGAACAGCTAGTGTAGAGAGGACAGTCTTCATTTATGGTGGTAGTGGACATCACCAATAAGTTGAACTGTTGACAGTTTGACACATTTGGGAGACTTTGTAGGAGTGTGCAAATAGATACTGTAATTCCTTGGTTGTGTACGTTCATGCGTTGTAAGCTTCAAAAGTTCTTCACTTTGTTGTGATCAAATATGATTGTTCCCTACTCACTCCTAGCACAACACCTCTAAAGATAGATGTAATTACAAAGGGACAGTTGGTCAGCCATAGCCAGACAAGTGTTGTTGCATCCCACAGAATCCCTCAGCTCTCCAACTTCCAACCACACAGAAGCACCAGCTCTGTTTCTTACTAAAAACCTGTTATTACCAGGATCAGATACCAGGTCACAAGAAACCACCAAGGGAAACATATCTTCACATGGTTTACTTGCTACATGGTAAATCCAAATAGAGTTTTTGACTAATCCCGCCACAAACCAGTGAGAAATCCAGCCGAGAACAAACACCATCTGGATCAAGCAAACACATGAGTAAAACAAAATGGCCACAAACCATGAAGGGGTTTGTAGCAAACAATAATATGAGCCACAGACTGACTGACTGACTGACTGACTGATTGACTGATTGTCTGTCTATCTCCCCCTCTCCCTCTCCCTCCCTCTCCCTCTCCCTCCCTCCCCCTCTCCCTCCCTCGCCTGCTGACTCAGCTGATACTCCCTGGCCTGTTAGGGCCTGGCATGGTGTGTGTGTCCGTGCTAAACAACTATTTCACAGAGGAACAATACTTGGAAGTGAAAATATTTACCAAAGCAACTCTTATGAAATCAACAATGCTGCTGAGGGGAAAAAACTCTGTAGAGAAAAACAATTGAATGGCATCTTTAAACTCTCATCGACCCTGCATCAGGAGGATAATACTGGGAAAACGTTCACATAACATTTACGTAATGTTACAGATCATAGACCCTGGAGCCATTGGAATACAGTTAAACACTACAGAATAAAACTAAATCGAAGATGTTTTACAGTAAGTGTCCATGTTCTTTAACTTCACAGGGCTAACACCAGTACTATTCAGATTACACAACCAAGAGGGTTTTTGGGAGGAAAATGCTGACTCCTCGTTAGAAACCCGCTCAGCCTTAATTCGGAACTTAATTTGTTAACCTTAAGACCCATGAGAACAAATGACAGGAAATGTCTTTAGACAAACCCTCTCTCCGGTCTGCAGGGAGTCTGAGGGGGTGACAGAGCCCCAACAATACCTGCTCTGAGGAGAGGGAGGGGGGATTAGACCCACTCACACACACACCCATACATGCTCACACGAACAGACAAACACACATCTCTCTCTGCAGCTCAGCCACTTAACAGGGCTGGTGTAATCCGGCGTCGGAAGGACAGCAGGAGAGAGAGAGAGTGTTTGTGTGGGGAGAGTATGTGCCGGGCTCCAGCCTCTCTAGTCCACCGCCCCCATGGACCCCACCCTTGCCCCCTTCTGTCTGGACTGAGGGTTTGTACAGTAGAGACCACCCACCTCTCCCTCTGATCACTGAGTGTGGAGGAGTGTTGCTATGAAGCCATGTGTAATAATGTATAAGCTGGCTTCACAAAGGACATGCTTAAGTTTTAGACTGATTAAACAGAACCATAGCTGTGGCCTGGGGTGGTCTAGTACCATGGTCTACAGTGCACACATATGCCCATGTCGACATGGGTTCGAATCCGGCTCATGCCCTGCTGACACGCCCTCTCACCCTTCTTCTCCTTACTTTCCTGTCTGTCTTCACTATATCTGTCCAACAAAATGAAAAATATGAGTGGGACTGCCCCCCCCCAAAAAAACAGCACCATAGCTTGGGCTGGCTATGAAAAGCTTGTAGTATTTGTAGTATTAAAGAATAATAGTATTATTTTGTAGTATTAAAGAATAACCTGACCCTGAAGAATGTCTAGAACTCTATTCTACTTTACAATTGACTCAGAGTAACTTCTGGGGGTGAGGCCTAGATGTTCCAAAATCAAGGAAACCTGCTGTTTTCACACTGTCCACTCCTGAGTAGATGTTTGTGTGTGTGTTCAAATAATTTTCTCCATGGGGGGAAATGTATATTTATTGTTTTAAAATCTGCTGAAGTGCGGAGCATGCCCAGTCACAATGACTGCCAGAGGGCAGAAAAATAAATACACCCGTGTGTTTGAGTCACGTGCAGGAAAAGGATTGGTAGTGACCACACACACACACACACACACACACACACACACACACACACACACAAACACAAACAGTGGACCTGCCTGGTTCCGGAGACATCAATCAGGTCATCATTGTTCAAACTTTACGCCTAAAGGCCAGCTACTGTTTGTGTGGGCAAAGGACCCATTAGTCACTGAGGACCAAAGTGGTGCACTGCTGCATTAGGCCCTCAGAAAATAAAAGAGAAACACCACACAGCTTGAGGAGAGAATACAATGCCTACATTTCCCATCATGTTTACACTCACTTG
>NC_137690.1:16145064-16180064 GCF_963989245.1 Nansenia antarctica
GTGTGTGTGTATGGATGTATGTGTGTGTGTGTGTGTGTGTGTGTCCTATGTCAAGAATCCCTCACATTGCAGTGTCCCTCCCTAAGGCTCATGTCGCAGAATCTCAGCCAGAGCAATACTACAGAGCTGAGGATAAGAACTGTATTGGGGTCAGATTCCCACACACTCACCTTCCCTTTCTCTCCAGACAAAGGGAGAGACATGGCTACTGCTTCTGGTCACCTAAACCTGAAATGAACAAAAGAGACACATTACAAACCTTTCCTTCCTCCAACAGACAACCAATATTAGGGTATGGGTTAAAAGCAGAAGATAAATTGAACATTATTATTTATGATTGTTGTTGTTGTAGCTAGGCAACGATGTGCAGCAGGAGTTGCAAGCAGAAACAAACGGCCATTTAGGTTTATCTCAATGATCTCAAAATCATAGTTAGACTCAGACAAAGGAGAACCATCAGAGAACTCCATCAGCAGCACCCACCATACGTGGCAACTCTGCCAGGCAGCCACACATGAACATACTGCAGTTAGTTGGCTCATCATTAACAATAATGACTAATGATGACACTGAGAGCATTTATAGTAGAGCACACTGAACCTCCATTCACTAACTGCCCATTAAGGCCTTCTAATGACTGTTTCGTTGGCCGATACACTTAACGGTGGAACACAGCGGATATAGCAGGAATGAGTTGGTTCCCAGACCAGACTTCCATTTTACAATAAGGCCCGTCTACTGCTCTACTCTATGGTCCTACTCAGATAACACAGCAAGGAGGCTGGGTGATAGATTGACCACATAATGACCACACAGGAATAACAGACCTCTTGGTGTGTGTGTGTTAAACAATGTTAAAGGCCCTTCCATTTTATCACAAACACACTGACACACACTTGAGAGGTGGAGTGTGATAAGCATAAGTGTGAGAGGCGGGCTGGCGAGCAGTCAGAGGAAGACTGAACTCGGTTATGCAACTCTAAAAAACTTGTTGACTTAAAAAAGTTGAACTATTTTCAGAGTGCACCCCATTTCTAATACTATAGTTTAATGTACCACAAATATGTGGACTGGCACCGATTTCCCTAAGATGAAGATGGATGTTGTTTGCAGCATGCCAGGACCTCCTGTATCTATGTTAATAATGTGTGGTCCAGAGACCATTCATTCTGACAGGGTCGTTTCATCGAGCGCACAGGCAGAACAATAGCTGTTTATCACACAGGTTCCTGGAGCCTTTCCTATGGATGGCTGCTCCGCTGGTAGAAGGGGGGAGAACACGCGCCCGTGCAGCTGGCCACCCGTGGCCCACAATCAGGGGCTACCACATGTAGAACACACATAGAACTGGGGTGGGGGTCAGCCCCAAGAACAGTGCAGGTCATTTGCTATGATAACTGTTAGGCCCATAAGACAAGACCAAGACATGGCAGTCTATGGCAATATGTTATTATTACAGTACCACTGTGAACTACAGGTCCAAGACACTGTCGCAGCCCCTTAGGGAAAAACAAACAAATTTAGGGGGTAGTGGTGGTCTAGTAGTGGATAGTGAGTTGGACTTGTGATCGGAAGGTTGTGAGTTCGAATCCCGCCTGAAGCCTCACCACTACTAGTGTGCCCTTGAGTAAGGCACTTAGCCCTCAGTTACTCCAGGGGGAATGTCCCTGTAATTCGTAATTGTAAGTCGCTTTGGATAAAGGCATCTGCTAAATGGCAAAATTAATTAAAATTAAAAAAAAATATTTCCAGAGGCGTAATATGTTGCACACAGCAGGCGCACACAAGCACACATGTGCACGCACACACACACACACGCACATGCACACAGTGTTATTCCTGGACAGGCTCTGTGGGAACTAGCATTAGTCCAGCAGCAGATTAATTAAACAGTTCCATTATCGCTGTGGTAATAACACAAAGACAACACTACAGGAGAGACAGGCGGGAGGCACTCTGCAGTAATACCCACTTAATAATGGCCAATTAATCTGTTTGGCTTCTGAGAGTGCCTTACTGCACAGCAACACACACACACACACGCAGGCACACACGCACACACACAGGCTTGACCTGAGTGAGATTAAACGGTTTGGGCCATGAAGGAAAAATGCCACCTTAGTTAAGCCAAAGTCCTGGCATGTGAGGCGTATACAGTTGATTTATGAGTTGGATTACTGCCATGAAGGGTCTTTGGTGGCAGTGGAGCTATTCACCTCACTGCCACCGAGAAAGGGGGTTAACACACCCTCTTTGGTGATTGGATTTTCTGCATTAACTGGGAACTTAGAATCACCAATTCTACACCACAGAGATTTAGTCGAAGGCCTAAGGGCAAAACTAATAGTAACTACTGGCATCTGTGACTTCAGCCAGAGGAACTCCATGGTTGGTCAAGACATGTTTGGCACACGCAACTGCACGGGGGGATTGAGGCTTGACTATAATCAAGTAGTCCTGTCGGGCCGGGGTGGTGGTGGTAGGCAACAATAATGTAGAAGGACTAGTGCCTTGTTTTTGTGATGGAAATTGCATAACTGAGTTTTAACTTGTTTGTTGGCAGAAATGTAACCATTGCGATAAGGACGGTGTCCATAGCTTTTGCATGAAGAACATGTTCACGAATTATGATGTTGTTGTGCTTTAAACTTGAGTTGACCTATAAGAAAACTGCTGTGTTCTATGACTGATGTGTTGAAACTGCTGTGTTCCCATGGCTAATTCTCCTACTGAGGAACTGAAACATGTGTGTTCCAGTTAGAAAACAGTTTCAAGACCACTCTATAGTCTGAGCCATGAGAAAAAGAAGAAAAAAACAATAGGCGGAATGAGTAGGCCTTTCAACCTGGGGGAAACCAGCGGGACAGTTCATAATACACACAGAGTTTAAAGCACAGGATGGCTCTTTTATGATGATGTGGACAGAACAGGAAATTACCAGCCTAGACACACAGGGGACTGATGGCAAGAGAATGTTATCGTTACATTACGTTTCACTATGCACTGAGGCCTAGCAAGCCACTGTATTCCCAGCATAGGGGTTAGATGACAAACCAATGTCAGAACAACATCCTGTTTCACTATGTAGCCAATACACCAAATTAAGTTAAATAATGATAACTATACAGTCCTACTAACCGCAAACACATCTCAGTACTGACCCAACTATTTAACCTGTGCGAGTCTATAGACTGTATACATACATTATAGCATACATCATTCTAACAACATTCTGTGTTCCCGGAGAGAAAAAAATAAAACACTGCCATTGGTCTCGTGACATCATTCTACTAAATGAAAACTTTCTGGTTTCATGGGTTGAAACAACATGTTTGCCATATCACTACTGTCCATATGCTGGTGTTGAGGACAGCAAAATGTCTTACAGTGTTAATTTCCGGTAGTGAACGACCGGCCCAGACTGTAGCAACACATGGACATATCACCTCGACTCGTGTTTTGCTTTTCCGTTCACGCTAAACGACAAAACAAAAGGAAAGAACACTCCTTGGTGTGTGATGTCAGATGCCTTTCCCTTTCTCAGCCCTGTCCAGTCCAGTCCTTTAGAGATAAGGCCAGAGGAAAAGAGAGAGGTCACACTGAGGTTAATGAATTGGACCAGAGGAATAGTGTGTCTTGTGGGAGTGAGGATGTTGCCCCATTAGACACTGATCTAAACTCAGTTTGGGACTTCCCCTCCCATAATGAATAAGGTTAGGACTTGAGGGTAGACTGACCCTCGATCTTCCTCTACCAGGATCCGTCTTCCAGAGCACAACTAAAGGATCAGCTATCATGGCCAACACATTCACAATCAAAGAGTTTATTTTTTTAATCTACATCCACTCAGCATAAAAGGAAATGAACTGGTGTATGTCTCACTGAGCCAAAAGATACGAGCCAAGATGGATGATAACTCTTCAATAGTGGCCCTCCGCCATGTCTTAGCTAAGGGAGACACACAATGAGAATGGATTATTGTTTCCTTCGGTTATTGTGCAGTTGTCTAAACATAAAATTTATTTCATGAGGACGTGATGAATAGACAAAGTTCAACGATAAATGAAATGTAAAAACGTTATGTCACACTGAAGGAATTTATTTGAACTTAGTACAGAAATGTACTCGATTTTCCAGGTCAAACGTGTCCAACTGCATGTGTACCTACTGTAGCCTGATAGGGCCTCCATAGTAACATAGCCGCCTGTTCATTCCTACATTGTACATAATATTATTGTAAATTCATCAGTTGTACTGCATCTCACAGTCATCCTCATCAGCACAAAATACAAACAGTCCATCTATCAAGTTATATGAGAAACTTGAATGTGTGATGTTTAACAATAACATTTGTGTTATGGTAGGATACTTTAAAAATAGCCTAGTTCTGAAGAGACAGTGTGAAGTTTTTCTAAGCTACTATTTCCCACTGAGAAGTTGTAGGAAATGAGATCCCTTTTGTTTGCAGCAATTGGATTGACGTCCACACCCAGTTTGTGAGAGATTGACATTATAAACGCCGGGGACAATAAGAGAAATATGTCGCCCAATATGTGGATGATAACATTCAGTTTAGGTTTGATGGTTAATCCAAACAACATATCTAATCTAAAATCACAAACATATTTTCAATGCGCAGAATTTAGGCCTAGGCTACATAACTATTTGTTACATGTCAAACTTAAGCATGCAACAGTTTCTCCTAAAGGTGTCAAGTTCCAACTTGTCTCTGATCTCGCGAAAAATCCGTATTTCTCTCTCTCTGGCTAATAATATTGTAAAACATCAATAGTAAACCATCGTTTGAGACCTTACCTGTGTGTAAATTACGAAATACAAATAAACAGAAGTATTTTCTAAATCCCAAACCAGGGAAGGGACTCCGGAAACCGCTTCAATGTATTCCGCCCTTATCCCATGATGCTTATTTGTCTGCTGTCGCGGATGGAAGTCTGAGTCACTGGGCCCATTTTGGCTCAACCAAAGGAAACTGAACAACATTACGGACAGGTCGATATAGATCCAAGATGGCAGTCAAAGCGTTACAGTTTCTCCGCAAGGCGGTTATCGTTCTTGAAGAGTGATGTCAGATCTGGGTGTCTAGACACGCTCTGTGAGGGGGGAAGGAGAAACATTGTTGCGGCCACTGTCAAAGAGTTATGATTCCCTCCCTTAAATGTAACTATTGAACAATAGCTGTTTAGTCCAATAGCATGGCAAATTCATGGCAAACATGTAAAGCAATATTCTAGACCTAGACTCAGTGAAAGCTGAGAACATTTACTTTCAATATACTTTCAATATATCTAAATATATGTACTTTTATGCTAAAATAGCTAGAATCATAGCTGCATATACCTCTAAACTACCGTAGCCTACTTGCCATACTGTACCTATCACTATCATTGTCATGTTTTTATATAATTTTATATCACTATTTGTACTTCTGGTTAGATGCTAAACTGCATTTCTTTGTTTGGTTCTTGTACTCTGCAATGACAATAAAGAATCTAATCTAACCTAATCTAATTTAATCTAGAACTATTTGTTACTACTATTTGTAAGTACTGTTACCTTATTTTAGGATGCATGACGTCCTAAAACAAACTCCGCCAGAGTCAATAAGCACATGCCTCTGAACATTTTAAACACCTGCTGACATTAGCCGTCGACATAGACTACCACTGTAACTGGGATTACCTTACTTGTATATGGAAATACCAACCCATGGCAACCATGGCAATAACGAACAATAACTACGATATTGTAGTCATAGGGGTTGTATTATTCAATCCAACTTTATGTAAAAAATTATAATAATAATGTTATAGCCTAAAGAAACGAGAACATTTGGGCATAAACAACCGATTGATGTGTACTATTTACATTTCCAACAAAAAATAATATATCTTGCGCGCAAAACTGGAGGCGACGCTATGTTATGGTATGCTCTATGCATAATGAATGCACTACTTTTACCAGCATTCTTGTTTTTTGTCAATAAGAAAAATCATAGCGGATTGTATCCTATATTCTGACTCCATAACAAGTCCTCTCTCTAATGGCGTTTGTCCCCAGCCCTATTCATGATAAATAACTGTTCACACACATACGCGCTCTGGACCGCTTTGTATTCTCATCCAACTTTTCGGCCGTCTCATTGGTGCCTTGAGGATGCGGTGACATCTGATTGGGCGAAAGTTATTCCTCTAGCTTTAACAGTTGGACCCCTCCCCAAAGCAGATATTCGTGGTCCAGCGGCACTATGCTTCCAGTTGTTTTTAACAGCCAACCGGTAAACTAAATCGACAGCCCACTGCAGTCCGTTTTAAATGCAGCGAGTGATGTGCGGATAACAAATAGAAGTTCTTCACCACTATAGCTCTTTCTCTCTCTCAGCCATTGAAGAAAGGGCAGCATCCAGAGTAATATAATACGAAACTTTTGACCAGGAGGAGGATTTTTTTAAACACTAAACTTCGGTAAGAAGGAGAGAAGATGGTGTCGGCTGGACTAGAGATCCTGGGACTGGGGCTGTGCGTCATCGGCTCGTTCCTGGTGATGGTGGCGTGCGGGTTGCCCATGTGGAAGGTGACAGCTTTCATCGAGGCCAACATCGTCGTGGCTCAGACCATCTGGGACGGCCTCTGGATGTCGTGCGTGGTGCAGAGCACGGGCCAGATGCAGTGCAAGATGCACGACTCCGTCCTCGCGCTCAGCCACGACCTGCAGGCGGCGCGAGCCCTCACCATCATCTCAGCGGTCATGGGCGTACTGGGGCTCATGGTGGTGATCGCCGGGGCGCAGTGCACTAACTGCATACGCGAGGAGAACGTCAAAGCCCGGGTGGTGAACGCCGGAGGTGTCATCTTCATCATCAGTGGCCTATTTGTGTTGGTGCCTCTCTGCTGGCTGGCCAACAGCATCATCTCGGACTTCTACAATCCGCAGGTGCCGCCGTCCAAGAAGAGGGAGATCGGGGCCGCGATCTACATCGGCTGGGCGGCCACGGCACTGCTGCTGATTGGGGGTGCGCTCCTCTGCTGCTCATGTCCCTCCAGCGGGAACTCTGGCTACTCGGTCAAATACGCCCCGACCAAACGGGCCACACCGAACGGGGTCGGGGACTACGACAAAAGGAATTATGTGTAGCTATTATTATCCCTCTTTATGGGTAAGCTATAGCTGTGCGTAATTGTGGACTTTTTTTGCACCTGCTGTTTTATAACTCTGAACTTTGAAATCAATGAAAGCATCATTGCCTTTGCTACACTGGCCTTATAAACGATATTGAAGAACGCATCCTTTTTGCAACATCAGAAAAAAAGAACACTTTTTGGAGACTTTGCGCTATCTGTCTGAGGATATGTGATAGCCAATGACAAAAGGAAAGCGTCTATGTTTTAGGTACCTGTATTTTTAAAGTCCTATACTGTATTTTCTATAACGCTCGAAATTCTTTGCATTTTGAAATGTTTACCATTGTAAAAACTATATCCATTTCCATTGTCTTTTTTGCTCCAAGGTGCAAATTCAGCATCTACTAACTTTCAATAACTGTGATTGCACTCGTTAACAACACCACATGATAGGCCATTTCGGCCAATGGATTGGCGCTGGGACTATGGGGCTCAAATTGTCGACTACCCCAGACATGTAGCCTATGTTAAGCCAAAATAAAACTCAGGCATGCCTCATCAATGGGAATGTTTTTGGCATAAGGCCATCAGACAAGATGCTGATAGGCCTATACAATATATTGGATGTCTAAAGTGTTAAAGCTTTAAACATCTATTTTGGAGATTATTGTTTTCAGATGCAATTTTGTTTTTCACACTAGTCCACTTTTTGTGCCATTGAGGCCTGCATTTTTGTTTTTGGATGTAAACACTGTGCGATAAGTGTTTTTTCATGGATTTGTAGGAATAAACTTCTGTTTTACTTATTTGTTTTGTGGATGTTTGATGGTTTGATGTATTTGATGCAATAATCTTTCTTTCCGTCAACGTGTTACCCTGAGATTAAACTTGAGCATTGTCTCAAACTTAATTGATCAAAGTGTTTTATTGAAACAACTAGCCTAATCAAATCTGAATCAATAATTATTCCACGCCAAAATGTCATAAAAACACTCAAATATAGTTCGTACGTTTGTGATATTATTTAGGAGTGCGTTCTCAACATCTATCCAGAAACCCCCGCAGTGAGAAAAAAGTATGTTGGTGAGCTATAGAAATCCAAATGACAATACCTATTCAGCAAGAGAGGGGCTCTGCTGTTCCCCATACAATACACCCCTGCCCCATCCCCCTTTCAGACCATCTCTGCCTCACCCGCGCTGTTTAGTAGGCGTGCAAATTAAAGCTCGGGAGAATTTTCTGGAAACGTCTTACCGCAAGTAAACTCCACCACCGCAACCCCCCTTCCTTTCCCGCCATTGGATGGTCCTATTTGTTATTGTTGAGAGGCTCGCTCATTAGGGCTAGGTTTTTGCCGAAACTGCTATTATCTGTTCAGATAAAAAGTGCACCGAACAAGTGTCGAAATTACATGCCATGTTTTTTTTTTTTAGAATACGACTGATTTAGAATTCTCCGCTGTTCAAAGCTTTGGCTGGATTTTCTGTTTTTCAAAGAGTCAGTTAGTGGGTCATAATATGCCCACTGTAAACCAGAAAATAGCCATCAGAACAACTTTATGCTATTACATTGGGCTTAGTGATTACTGTTTGCATAACATAATACAACGTTTCAATGAGGTCTAGCCAGAACCAAAAAGGAAGCATATTAAGACACATAATGGCTGCATAATGACAGAACTGCATTACAACAAGCTCTCAGTCTGAGCCAAGCCTCTACCATCTCAGACGACCCAAGCATTTGTGACAGGGTCTGGTGAAAAAGTCCCCAATTAGGGCAAGGTCATTTATTTAAATTATTATTATATACATTATTTTCTACAGATTATGAAAGTGCAGATAGTAAAGCTTTCAAATGATGTGTAATACATTGAAAATGTACAATGAAAATAGTTGATGAAGATTATTTTTGTATTGTTATTTGAATGTTGGCACACCTCTAACCAAATACTGGGTAAAATTGCTCTGAATCAAAACAGACGCGTTTGCTACCATCATGTTGGTAGCTAGCTAGCAGCTAAGAAAGAACATGGCTATGAACATATAACTGCATGTTTAGCACATCACAACATGCTGATAGAACTACACATAATTAGACGATCACACAGTCCTTGCTTTTGAACACGTCCTAAAACATGTGTTTGTTTACATGCCATATCACTAACCCAGTAGCCTACAAGCAGGACAGCAGACAATACAGTGAATCCAATTCACTAATGATAAGTAGTTTAGTGATCCTTAAACTGTTGTTTGTTATATTGAGTGGACTCTTCAACACATACTTTTGTAATTTTCATATGAAAAAAAAAAGAAGAAGAAGAAAGAAAGAAAGAAAGAAGGAAAAAGCTTTTTGGTAATTTGCACGACTTGAGAATTGCTGACATGTGGACCTTTTCACCAAACCATGTCACAGTTTATGTGGTAAATAGGTACACAAGCATCTGCATCCCAAACTTTTACAGTAGGGTTTCTGTGTGACAACAAGCTTACTTCTCTATAGGCATTCAAAGACTGAAGTCTGCATGGGCTGGGCATGGGCTGTTTTTGTGGGACGCCGGGTGACGAAGCGAGGGATGTGTGTGTGTGTGTGTGTGTGTGTGTGTGTGTGTGGGGGGAGGGGGTTAAGAGAGTGCGTGTGTGTAGGGTTGGGGGTGCACCTCTAAAAAGACCCCCATTCCACAGAGAAAAGAGGCAAACAGTGCTGGCGATGTCACTCAATGGACCCTCACCATGGTAACCATTTAGAACCTGCAGTTGCCTGGCTACGGAGCCCTATAATGTGTTGGTATGGATGAGCCTAATAAAGGCCCCAGCCTGGAGACATTCCGACGCACGCACGCACGCACGCGCACACACACACACACACACACACCCACACACACCCACACACACACACACACACACACACACACACACACACACACACACACACACACACACACACACACACACACACAGACTCAGACAGACTCCACAGTGATCCTGGTGAAAGGATCTCCTTAAAGCTAGTGATTCAGCAATGATCACAGCAGCAAAACCATAGATATGATCTTTCTATAATCATAGTAATCACCCTGGTTCCAAAATGTTCTTTCCAGAGGGACTCCAAAGTGTTGCACTGGGACAATACAGACAATAACAACAAGACAAGAAGGCATAATAAATGCTGTATATAACATTGACATACCTAAAAGAGTTCATTCTCAACATGTAAAAACATTTGTCAATACGAGAATACAACACAGCTTTATCAATCTCCTCAGAAGCAGACCGGATGACATAATGATTACTGACCACACGACAGGTCATTTTGATGGCCAGTAAACCTGACCTGTCTGAGAGGGGGAAACTGGGACACCAACAGTGTTTTCCCAGCTTATAGTAAATGTTAATTTTTGGAAAGACAAACTGATCCTAGAACTGTGTTTACGTCTTATCCATAGTTGTGATTGGGGGCTGGGCTGGGTTGTTGTTTCTCATGACCTGAACTTTAAACCCTGACTCTGGCCTCAGGTCAGTGGAGTCAGAAGTCACTTCCCGCTACTGACCACTCATGATCTCATCACCCAGGAATCTTCCGCGTCACAGAGGTCACAACAAACCCTGACCCTTGACCCCTGACTGGCCACCCGCTAGAACAGTTGGGCTGACATCATATCGAATGGTCAACCTCTCAACATCAGGGAGACTCTCTCTCTCTCTGTAGCACACATGGATCAGACCCACTCATGGTCCGACAATCAAATTATAGACTCAGAAATTCTATAAAACATCCTGAATCTGCAAGGTGATTTCCTTTAAAGCTACTCACACTGCACTGTTAATAAGGAGTCTAACAATGTGGATTCTTCTATGAACATTACTTCTCTTAGTCAGCAGTCTGATGACAAGAAAGTGAAGTGATTTACTTATCAAAGAGGTGATTCAGACCTTTTAAAAGATGACTCAGACAAAGCAGGTGCACTCCGTTAAAGTACTCCCCATAAAACTAGTTTAGTTGCTATGGCGATATACAAAAGGGACAAAAGTGGCTTTATCACTAGAATGAGCATGTACATTCGTTGGTAGGTGTAAGGTTAGGGTTGGTGGTGTAAAACTGTTTCTTCTCTTCCATGGTCAGAGAGTGACAACCCAGAAGAGGAGGAGACGGCCATTGTAGTGACTCAGAGCTTTGTCACAGCCCAGTAGCAAGATCAGAATTCCTGCCACTGGACAGCGGAACAGGAAACAGGAAGGAACGCGAGGGGTGTGGGATAGGAGGGGGGAGCTGAGATCATTAAACACAGTCTAATCACACATGTGAAATGCTCGCTATTATGGGCTTGCTGGTTGTGTCACAATCCTAGTCTCACACGCATCACACACACACACACACACACACACACACACACACATGCACGCACGCACGTACATACGCACACACACACACACACACACACACACACACACACACACACATACACACACACACACACACTCACACACACACACACACGCATGGAGATGGTTTTGGACACACACTCACACACACACACACGCATGGAGATGGTTTTGGATCCCAAAGATCCTATCCAAAACATTTTATCATCAAGATGAAGCTAGATGTTCTCATTTCTCCTTCATTGTAATTGAGGAATGAGGAATTGAAAATTAGGAATTCTCATCAAGTGTCATCAACTGTATTGCAAAATAATACAAAGTAATGACATTTAGTGAAGAGATCTTAGAATCATTTCATCCCATTTCACACCCTACTAATCAATTGTCGACTTGGTTATCATTAACATCAATGTTAACAACGAATGGCATTTGAAACCAGTTCCCCTACAGTATAAACCAACATCAGGTTACAATTAAAAAAAAAGTGAATCCACAAACATTTATAAAAGACATGCAAATAAAAAGACAAAAGAAAGAAACATACACACACAATATAATCTTACACACACACACACACACACACACACACACACACACACACACACACACACACACACACACACACACAGAGGGACTAGACAAAGGCCTGACTGACAGGTCTCTACTGAGATGAAGGAGAGGACCTGCCGCTTGTGGAATGTCTGACAGAGCTCAGGAGACATTTCTAATTGAACATGCTTATCACGGCTCAGGGGTTAACAATGTGTTGTCAGTGTTCTCTCTCTCTCTCTCTCTCTCTCTCTCTCTCTCTCTCTGTCTCTCTCTCTCTCTCTCTCTCTCTCTGTCTCTCTCTCTCTCTCTCTCTCTCTCTCTCTCTCTCTCTCTCTCTCTCTCTCTCTCTCTAAATACTAAATAAATAGAGCACAATAAACTACACAACTCCATTTGTGTACAGCAGCCTGGTACACAGACTTGTGTGAATGCCACTCCACTATAATTCAACCTAAGGAATGCTAACTATTTCCCTCCCCCAGGTATTTTCGCATGCCATGCTAATGGCGCTACCGTTTACCAATACTGCTACCGTCAGCCCATCAACTCAAGGTCTCTGTCATACAGGACGTTTACAACTCAAGGTCTCTGTAATACAGGACGTTTACAACTCAAGGTCTCTGTCATACAGGACGTTTACAACTCAAGGTTTCTGTAATACAGGACGTTTACAACTCAAGGTCTCTGTAATACAGGACGTTTACAACTCAAGGTCTCTGTAATACAGGACGTTTACAACTCAGGGTCTCTGTCATACAGGACGTTTACAACTCAAGGTTTCTGTAATACAGGACGTTTACAACACAAGGTCTCTGTAATACAGGACGTTTACAACTCAAGGTCTCTGTAATACAGGACGTTTACAACTCAAGGTCTCTGTAATACAGGACGTTTACAACTCAAGGTTTCTGTAATACAGGACGTTTACAACTCAAGGTTTCTGTAATACAGGACGTTTACAACTCAAGGTCTCTGTAATACAGGACGTTTACAACTCAAGGTCTCTGTAATACAGGACGTTTACAACTCAATGTCTCTGTAATACAGGACGTTTACAACTCAAGGTCTCAGTAATACAGGACGTTTACAACTCAAGGTCTCTGTAATACAGGACGTTTACAACTCAAGGTCTCTGTAATACAGGACGTTTACAACTCAAGGTCTCTGTAATACAGGACGTTTACAACTCAAGGTCTCTGTAATACAGGACGTGTTTAGCATCAGCTGCTGTTGACCCACACATTTACATGGGAAATAGCAATCAGTACAAGAGTAAATAAACAACAAGTCTACACACACACACACACACACACACACACACACACACACACACACACACACACACACATACACACATACACACACAGTATCCTGAGGTAGAAAAGAGCATTGTTTTGACACTAATTGCACCTTGCAGGAAACTACAGTGTTGCTATTCTGAGCACTGCTGTGTATTAGCACTGTTGACAGATGCTCAGACAGCACAGCACATCCAAAATCTGGTATTGAGGTTACACACAGGCCTTTATGTATTAATTTTGTCCTTTGTTTGTTTATAAGGATATGCACATACTGTATTTGCCGCTATTTAAAAAAAAAAGCATATTAACGTTTTCAAATGTTTTGGTGTGTGGCCACAAAAGGCTGCAAAACGCAAAACTACTTGTTCACCTTTAACCAATGACAAGACCCATAAAAAATGTAATAACTGAAAAATAAATGATAACAAATGATAACCCTTGAACACTAACAGGGCTTGACCTCCTCCTCAGTCTTTCCCTCTCCATCCTGGAGTATGTGTTTTCAGGGTGACTCTGAGAACGGGAGTCTTGGTACATGTCAGTCAGCCAGCAAGGGAGGACAGGCATGCTTGAATAGTTAGGGAGACTCACAGACTCACTGCTCCAGAAGTGTTATTTTTAGACCATATATAGGTCACCCAGTTCCTAAAGGCATTCTGTATCAACAACACATTGTATTATTGTAGTATTACATACAGTAGACATCAGGCTAAGGGAGGACATACTGTACAGAGGGGTGACTGTGATCATTAGTAACACTTAAGGACTACTGAGAATGCAGTTTAGAAGGTTCCCTTCTTTTACATCTCCAGTACTAGAGTACAATTGTAATGCATCCACTATAGGGGCAGTGTAGAGAATGTAGACTCCTCTCTGTGAGGCTTCCTAGAAGTGCAGTATGAGCACCTCACCAGGAGATGATTTCATTGGCTGCAGGTATGTGTGCGGCTGCTCATTTGTCTGGACACTGACCTAGTGTGTGTATGTGTGTGTGTGTGTGTGTGTGTGTGTGTGAGAGAGAAAAGTAACACAAAGTACATAAACTATTATCTCATTTTATCTCATTCCTCCTCCTCTTATTTCATCTTGCCTTATTGCCTTATTAGTCTTTTATAACTACCACCACTTTATTCCTCTTGTTCATGCATGTCGAGGAACTGAAGAATTTGACTGTCTTATACTGGTATAATGGGATGTAACAATAAACTTGAAACTATTTATATTCTCATAACACTCCTTTTAAGGTTAAAGGTCAAAAGGATTAGGGGTCAACAGAAGAGGTTCACCCATAGGCCCCTCAGCTGATGCTTTGGGGAGCCACTGACGATAGCACAGTAAATCCATGGGTGGGGGGAGGGGAAATGTAGGTTGATGGGAGGATGAGAGGGTGTAGGTTGAAAAGTACTACATATAAACAATGTTGTCAATCTTATTCCTCCCTCCTCTTATTTATATTCTCACAAGAAACACTCCTACACCAATAATTATTTTTCTGGGAGACAAGGGGGAGGATGTATAAAGAAGGCAATGGTTGCAAGTCTGATTGACTGTTTCAGAAAGTGATCCTAAAACTGTGAGAGGTTGCAGAGGTTAAAGGTCAAAAAGGTTAGGGATCATCGGGGGAGGGGCATCTGTAGGCCCCTCAGCTGATGTTTTGGGGAGCCACTGACGATGGCGTAGTAAATCCATGGATGGGGGGAGGGAAATGTGCGTGTGTATGTGTGTATGTGTGTATGTGTGTGTGTGTGTGTGTGTGTATGTGTGTGTGTGTGTGTGTGTGTGTGTGTGTGTGTGTGTGTGTGTGGGTCAGCGTGACTGTGAAAGGCGGCAGGCCGAGGGAGTCAGCTGTAATCTTTTGTCCCCAGCAGTCCAGTATACCTAATCCTATTTGGAATCTGGGATTGTGAGAGAGAGAGAGAGAGAGAGAGAGAGAGGTAAAAGGAGGAAACATTTAATGGTTTTGGATGGGAAGAGGAGAGTCATAGTGCAACAGGTGTTTGTGTGTGTGTGTGTGTGGCTACAGTGACATAGCTATGGCATCCTGGCAGAGCCTTGTGTGTGTTGCATTCCTCTGAGGCAAAGCAGCGGAAAGGCCAATGGCCCCACACACGACTGGAGGTGGATAAGGGGGATGGAGTGGTGATTTGTGGGGGACAACGGTGGAAAGGGGGGATGGAGGAGATGGAATAATGGAATAATGGGGTGCTGTGGGTTGAAACATGAAAGGGTGGAGGATGGTAGAGTGAATGAGACAGTGGTGAAGAGATTAAAGGTAGAGAGAGGTGGAGGTACTATATGCAGAGGATGGAGAGAGGTGAGAGAAGATGTACAGTAGGGATGAGGTGTGGAGTAAAAGAAGAGAAAAATGAGTTAGGGGTGGAGGAATGAACAAATGAGGGGATGAGGTAATGGTAGAGGGAAGTTGGACGGATAGGGGGTTATCTATTAAAAACAGCATACTGCATCCCCTGAGGACTACCGTTGTTATCCATAAACGAATAGCATGGCTAACTGCTATACCATTTATTCATGAGTTTCAGTGCATAACTGAATCACTGAATCACCGCAATCATTAGTTTCTGTAACAACATAAGGTTTGTGAGTGAGAGAGAGAGAGGAGTGTGAGAGAGAGACCCAAACCACATGTGAACGTAAACAATAATTTGTCTCTTTCAGCTCATGTTATGTAATAACATCGCTAGAAAATAAACGGGATCCACCCTATAATTGGTAGGGTGTGTTTCTGTGTGTGTGTGTGTGTGTGTGTGCGTTTGTGTGTGTGTGTGTGTGTGTGTGTGTGTGTGTGCGTATAGGATATGAACTACTAAACAAAAGATATATGCATCATGAACAGTTATCTCTTTCAGTCTGCGCTGGCCAGATCTGTCAACAGTATTTCTAGGCATGGCCGTTATCTTGTAAACTAGCAAACAAATCCATAATTCCTCTTGATAAGCAATACCATCTTTAACATGATCATGTCCTCCCACACTGTGCATCAAAAGGAAGCTATGTAAAAATACACATTTGTGCTAATGGGAAATACAACTATGCAGGACACACAAACTTGCGCGTACACACACACACACGCACCCCTCAGCAATAACGCAGATGCCTTTCCCCTCTGGCTCGATGCAATGCATTTAATGGCACGTTTCCCTCTCACTACTGGGACCAGGCCAGCCTTTTCCGTGAACATCCACAGCATCTTCAGCTCTCAGGGTCGTGACCTGAGCCTGATTACAGTGATAAGGGGCTAAATCACTCCGCAGACAAGGGGCTTGTATCCCATCCCACTCATCCAGCACTGCACTGGACAAAGGCCAAGGTCAGTGTGCAGCTCACCTCTGCTCCAGATAAGGAGGGAGATCTTTAACCAGACGATCTGCAGAGGAAGTACTTCCTTAAGCCAATAGAAAAACCCCTCTTCTCAAAAAAAAGCTTCTCAACCAATTCAGATATGGCCAAATTTGCTGCCAAACATGAATAACTACAGCTTTACCAATAGACTATGCAGAAAAGTGTACTGATGACGAGGAAGCAACTGACTGGCCCTACTCAGCACACAGCTCTGTAACCAACACTACAAACCTGCAAATCCTCTTACCTCTGCCAATGGAACCAAGTAGTACAGGAAACTGTACCCACTGGTAACAAGCACATAGCTTTGTAATGAATAGAATGGCTGCTTGTGTTGGCTTGATCTGCTAAATCTATGGGAGATTTCTACCAGAAAGCTAGGCTAGTGAAGTGCAGTGAAACCATTATGGTGGAAGTCAAGGAATAGATTGTTTTTCGTTAAATTACTCACAGACTAGTGATGCACTCAATGTGTTCATAATCTTTTGCCCAGGACAATAGATACTGGAGAAATAATGTATGACGCTTCTTAATTACATGTTGATAAAAGATAATTTATTAAATGTGTTTGATGCACGCACATTGAAAAACAAAGACAATAGAAAAAGACAGCAAAGTATTTACAAAGGGTTAAAAACATTACATTACTTTCACATACTACCTAAAAAAACTAAAACTGTACAACAACTGTACAATATACACACAAAATGGATCTGAGCAAAGACTGACATTGGTGGAGGCTGTTGTTGATAAACAGGTTCATACGTGACTGAAGACAGAAGTACAGAATAATGCAATCCCATTTGGCATACTGTATGAACTCCCCAGCGCCTCCTTCACTCAGTCGTGTCCAAGCTGGTCCACTCTTCTTAGGACAGCAGGGTGATGAGGGCATCCAGAAACTTACTCCTGTCCTCCATCTTCAGCTCAATGACTGCAGAGATAGAACACACAGGTAATGAAGGCCTCTCTGTGTGCATCGCTCAATTTCTGCTCTTATGTTTAGCAGCTGTATATGGTGGTGGAATTCATTATACAAAGTGTGTGTGTGTGTGTGTGTGTGTTCATCTGAGGAGTTTATTGAATTGAAAGTGAGTAGTGCCTGCCATCTTGTGGTCAATATGCAGAATGACAACTCTGAGTCACAGTTTACTGAGACCAAGTACATTTAACACAGGGATCACCAACAACAGTTTTGGATGGTTTTAAAATTAACTTAGGCTTTGGGTAAACAACAAGATACTAAACAGCAAGGCGGCTAAAAAGATGACAGTGCTTTAGGGTGTAGATGTGTAGATGTGTACACGTCCACCGTATGTGGATAATCAAGTCATTTTGTCTGCCACTTACTAGAAGTGTCAAAGTGGTCATGGAGAGTTCTGGAGCTGGTGCTCTCTGCTGCCTTCTCAAAGGCACGGCCAAAGAAACTACAGCAAAGAGACAGAGGAGGGAGAGAATTAGCCTGTGTTTTGCTCATCCACTAAAACAAAATAAGCAACAAAAAACAACACGTGTTAAATGCAAAAAGAGAGCATGAAGTTGGTCTTACTTCTTCTTGTCGGAGGTTTCAGACTCTGGTGGGATGCCCAGTACGATGACGGTGCCTTTCTCCACATCCATGGGAGCAGCGATGATCAGAGGCAGCAGCTTACAGCGCTTATTCCTCGTCTATGAACAGACATAAGGAGAAATAAGCCACCGTTTTCAACATCAACACAAATTGCATCTATAGCCCTATTCGGAACGGATTAGTATTATGTGGTGACCTCCGTAATTTAGAAATTACCCCCCGAAGTCTGTGTTTTACTGACATTCCCCCGGATATCACAGATCCACACGTGTAAACACCAAGTGCCTGAAATTATAGGTTTCAATGCTTTTTGGACGATTAAAAACATTCACTCAGCCTAGTAATGTTTGATAATAGTAGTACATGCATACAATAAAAGTACGACAATGGACAGTGGACAAACCCTGACATGGCCGATTCACACGGGATAAAGAACACAGACGACCTCCGGAATTATTACACATTTCGGACGTCACCACATAATACTAGTCCCGTGCGAATAAGGCTTAAGAAGGAAATAGAGGAGCTTAACTTGTGGGTACTGTTGGGTAGTGATCATACAGTGGTCAGGTATACTCACCGAGCTGATGAAGGCTTTGAGCAGGTATTTGCAGAGAAGGGTTAGGGCCATGGGTTTAGAGAACAGCTTCACATCAGGAGTGCCCTACACACAGATTAAACAAGAATTAGGAAGTTGACACACAGTGTATGCTTTGCAAGTAACAATCTCACACATACCTCCATGAGGTAGCAGTAGAGGAAGGGTCCCTGTGACAGTATGAGGTTGGTACATATGCAGCTGGCTACAGTCTGTTGGATAGCCATCAGTTTCTTCTTAGCCAGGTCGATGCCTATGTGCAGACGCTCCAGGTTACTCCTAAAGAGAGAGAGAAAGAGAGAGAGAGAGAGAGATAACTCTGTGCTCCAAATTGCGTTATATCTGAACTAGTGCTCAGTGATATGGACCATAGTACACAACGCTTGACGATGTGTGTGTGTGTGTGTACCTGGAGAGGCCATCCAGGGCCTTTATGAAGTTGTCACTGGCGGTCTCCTCTGCCTTCTCTGTGTTCTCCAGCAGGGAGGCAGCGGCGTGAACCACGTCGCTGGCCAGGAAACGGTTCTTGAAGCCAAAGTGAACGCCGAATGTTTGGATACGGATATCCTTCATACTAGGAGGAGAGGAGAGAGGAACCATGTGACACACTGCGTATATACCATAAACCGTTGCATGCATGTCTATTTACTAAGACGACTGACCTTCAGGGATAGAATAATGTTCACTATTCTCTAGACTCATACCCGTATTTATTGGAGGACTGCTCTATGACCTCCCTCAGGTTCTCTTTGATTGACATGTCCATGGAGTGGAACTTCTGACGCACCTGCTTCAGGGGCAGACTGCACAAAAAAAGAGAGAGAGAGAGAGAGAGAGAATTGTATTACCTTTATCACCCTAATGACTTTTTTTTATTACTGACCCAAGTGGCAATCAACTAATAATTACTCTCATCTATTAAAAACCTGTCTTTAAACCAATCATTATACCCCATGTCAGCGAGGAACTCCTGGAGTTTCTTCTGTCCTTGCATGGACCAGAGTTTGAAGTTGCAGGAGGTGTAGCAGGAGTTACAGATGCTCTCATACAGGGACCAGTGCTGATAGAGAGCCAGGCGCAGACTGGGTCAGGTCGTCAAGGTGTGAACGCAGAGAGAAGATGGAGGGCAGACGGGGCTCCGAGCCCTGCTAAAATACACTGCTACAAGTAAACACAACGTTTACATGGCATAAACATGAGTGTTTATGCCATGTGGATGATATGTTTGTTCTGTTCAGTAAAGGATACTCGTACTCGAAGGAGATCCTCATGCAGTCGATGGAGAGAGAGTTGTCCTCATCCTCGTTCCTGTGGTTGTGACGGGAGACGTGACGCTGCATGGTGGCGATATCTGTTACATACTTCATGCTGCGGGACAGACGGGACAGGAAAACATATTAGTGCTATTTAATTGTGTGTGTGTGTGAGCATGCATCTATGAATGTATGTGTCAGGAGGACTCAAAATGTGAATGTGATGGATGACAAATCCTAACCTTGATAACCATTATGGATTATTGGGTTTTCAATCGAAGAGAGACAGAGACTTACTGAGTGATTTTATCGTGAACCCACTGGTCTGTCAGTCCAATGATGGCCCACCTGACAAAGCGAACAAAACATTTCAACAGGTGGATTGTGGTAACTAAAGTGTAATTTGCCATATTTTTCTGTCCTTTTCTCTGTAAACATTTACACGATTTTACTAACAGTAAATTGTCCATGTCTTACCACAGCATATCTTTAGTATCCTTAGTTAGTACCCAAGCCAGCTCAAAGATCACCATAGCAGCCTGACCGAAGACAAAAGAAGATGACCATATTTGCACTTGATTGAATGTGAACTGACCACTGGTTCCCCCCCCCCCCCCTAGTTTCAACACAATCAGTACACAATCCATACTTACTGAAGTCCCATGGTATTCATACTGCTCATAGTCAAATAGGATCTCTCGTCTATAAAACCAAAGAAAAATGTCAGAAACTGCTAATCATAAGAGATTTTATTCATCCCACCCCTGTTAGAGAAAACCACACCTGCGTGCTTCCCATTCTCGCTTGGCCCTCGATCTTTCGATCCTCCTCTCCACAGCTCCCTACAACAGATATGAACATACATAATGCTAGATCACTGTCATGTGATTGGATAGGTCACAGCACAAACTACAAGCATTATATATAAGCTAACCACCATGTTGGCAACAAACATTTCAGCAATAACACGCCGATTCACATTCCCAGTGAAAAGTCATCATATCAAACCTTATCCCGTCACATACCTCGTCGAATCGCCTCCGTTTCCCAGAGGGCTCTGAGCCTCCGTCGCTCTCGTTCCCAGAGTCGTCATCCCCCTCCCCCTCGTCGTCATCACGAAAGATGTCGTCGTAGGAGGGCACTCCCAGGTCATCATCCTGCTTAATCAGCAGCTTCACCTGGGAGATGAATTGTGGGAGCACAGAATAAGAGGCTGATTTGGAGGCTTTTGCATATAGGATCAATGAGTTAGACACACTCTGTAGTCTAGACCAACTCTACACATATAGGGCACAGACCTTTCTTCAGTGAAACAGTGGGTTTCTCCACCCACTGGACGTTCTCTTGAACCCCCAGTGCAACTACAGTCCTCAACTACCTTCAGTTATATTGTTGATCTGACCACTCACCTGGGTGTCATTATAGACATTGACTACATCCACTGGTCGGTGTGTGTCGCAGATGAAGAAGATGGAGTCTTCCTCTGGTTGCAGGGTCTCCAGGAGATCCACATTGGCCCCGCAGTTGATCAGGACAAAATATTGGAACTGCGGACAGGGCAAAACCACACAGAGTATGATTATGACAGTTCTTAAATATTGTATCTGGAAAGCACAATGATGGTTGATAGGAGGATATTACCTGCTCCTTGTGCTCGAGGAAGGCAGTGCCGAGGTCTTGCCATCCTGTCACTGGCACCAAGGTGTACTGGACCTGGTCGCAGTGAAACAGCGCCTGAATGAATGAATGAATGAATGAATGAATGAATGAATGGTCTTTATTGTCATTAATATAGTACAGGTACCATACAACGAAATTTGTGAGGGGGGGCTCCCCTGGTGCTAGGAAAAAAATACTAAAAACAAGAAGGTAAAAGAGCTGGTTTACATAAATAAAGGCTATATACACTATCCACTATACTATACCATACAAATAAAACACTGTGCTGTACTCTATGCTATGCTATAAATATCCTAACATTTCCTATCTCTGAACCTTATGAATGTGGTGAGAGAGTCTGTTAGACATGTCAATGACAACACCATGTACGTCGAGTTGAATGACAGCAGCACAAGTAAATACAATTGGCAAGACTGTTACCTGCAGTATTTTACAGGCGCACAGAGCATCGATGTCCGATGAAACCAGGAGGGCAACTCTCTGAAACAGATGGGAGAGGAGCAGATTGAGTCACGCAATGCTTCACAAAGTAAACAAATCCAGATAGTTAGCTATAGCTAAGTAGCAAATCAGCTAACCACAGAAACAGCTCCCACCTGGTTTACAACGACGTCATAAAATTCCTTTCTAATGTCCGTCACGAACATTTCCAAATATCTTCGTGAGGTAACTGAGGTTGTATAAAATCAGTTACACAGCAAAAGACAACGTGAAATTACGGCCACTTTCTGTTCAAGCTATGAGGTCCGGCGCTTTTTTTGCTGTGAGTGTAGTAGTGACAAGTTCCTTGTTAGAAATGTGGCGCCAAATCCACATGTCTGAACAGCCAATGGGAACTGTCAGGAATTGACCAATAGAAATCGCCGGTGACAGACTGGCAAGAAGTTAACTGTTTTCAAGTTCATAACATGATCCAAAATGATTTTAAAAAAACGCGATCCATAGGCCAATATGAGATTTGTAATATGTGCTGTTCAAATACTAAATCTAGGTTTTCTATTCAGTTATGATGGCTTTACACTTCAGCGATGGTCATTATAAGAATAAAAACGCATCTTTTTTTATTTATTTATCTTGTGCATACCTAAATGACACATTCACTAATGTTTGTTTCAAATGTAAGATTATTGTTGACAATCCACCAGTGATTCACAAAAAGGCAGTAGGCAGTATATACATTTGAGTAGTTTATTAGGAAACATTATAATAAAGTGTCACAAAGAAATTAACGAAAAGCATCACAGCAAATACAATCAGGCTACAACAGTGTTATCACTACAAGCCAAGGCAGGATATTGGAATGACAACGAGGCAAATTGCCCAGTGGTAAGACAACCACTAACCTGTACCCTAGCTTGCCCATACCCCTCATTGATTGCAGATCTGAAGGTACCAAATGAGTGCCAACGATAGGATGGAAGCTCCTTTGGGCCCATTCGAGGGCTAGGTGGAGCATTATCATATTGCAGACAGCAATACTCTGAAGGAGTAGGAGCAAAGGGGAGGAGGCACAGTGTTGCTTATGGACCAAGAAGGTGGCAAAGACAAAAGCTCCTGATGAAGCAATGGGAAAACGTTCAGCTTTGGGACATGCAGGTTGGCACCATTAATGTAACCAAACTATTCTCAGCAAAAATAGCTACTGTGTCTACTGGTTTTTAGCCTGTTTTTGAAGATCTGCTTACAATCAGCAGTCTATGGAGGGGGAATCAAGCGACTGATTTATCCTCAAATGTGACTCTTGTAACATGAATACATTCACATTGAAAGAGACACATTTGGGGCAAAAAAAAAAAAATGCTATAATTCATGTAAGCATCTGCATGCCCAAAAACAAATATTTGTATTCCAAACTTTCACATCATCTTATAAATATGAGCTACAAGATAAATTAAGATATACAATTGATAAGTAAAAAGTCAAGTTCCCTCACAATCAAGTCAGATTCGTAGATTCACTTAACTAGACTCCCTAACTCTGTAGATAGATACAGTCTTTTACCATTTGGAATGCACCCAATGTATCCAGAAAACACCACCAATTGGGACTACAAAAATGTGAGTAACAACACACATCACATGAGGTAAAAAGGCAATACATCACAAGTTGGGATAAAATATCTACACATTGTGTATGTTATCTGACCACACTGGACAATCACTGTAAGAATGATTAAGGAGTAAGGATCCCTAGATGTTTTTGATAATTCAATAGGAAGCAATGTATATACATGCAGAATGAGAGTTGGATAACAGAGGAACGTAAAAAGTATTCAACAAAGGCACACATAAGTTGGGTGCTCTCAAAAGCCATCATCATCTGAATACCTTTCTTGGATTGATCACCATTAGAAAAGGGCCTTGAAACATTTCAATGGCTTCAATAAAACATACATTACAAACACAACCAAAGCAAACTAATGTAACAAAGAGCAAAATCTTTATATACAAAATGTGATGAGACTTTAACCCCTGCTATCTTGTGTTCACAGTGCTGACCTACAGTATGACACACCCTCACCATCATAGACAGACACAAATGATGATGATGATGTGTGCTATGAAATATATATATTATAGATATATACATACAGTGGGTTGCAACAATTTAGGCACCCCTGGTTTAAATGTCTGTTACAATTAATCTCCAAGTGATTGAAAGCAAACCTGAACACTAAATGCTACAAAGTTAAACATGACACCTTCTGCAAATTTTAAAGCAAGGTTTCTTTTTATTTTAATTTGTAAAAAGTTTTTAAATGATAAAAAAGGAAAAGGGCCCTGTGCAAAAGTTTGGGAACTCTTTTGGATTATTCTTTGTTACCTTTTGAGAAGATGATTACTAAGGCCCAGACCAAAGTGAGGGCTTCAATGAGTCAGGTGAATATAATTCCAGGGTTGAACTATATATTCTGAAGTAACTCCAAGCCTTCTAAAGTATCCGACTGCGGTGGCTGTTGTGTCTGGTGTTAAAAACCATGGGTTCCTCTAAACAGTTGTCCAAGGATGTCAGAATCAAGATAGTTCACTTCCACCATCAAGGAGAAGGCTACAAAAAACTCTTGCAACGTTTCAAACTACCCATTTCCACCGTCAGATACATCATCAGAAAATGTGATCTGGTGAGAAATGCTCAGAAGATCCCACACATCACTGCAAAAGAGCTGCAAAAATAGTAGCAGACACCGGTCTAGTTGTTCACAGGACAACAATACAGCGTACCTTAAACAACAAAGACCTGAAGTTGCCAGAAAGAAACCTTTCCTACGACCTCAACACAAAATTATGTGTCTGAAGTATGCAAAAGAAAATCATGAGAAACCTGAAGCCTATTGGAACAATGTGTTTGGGACTGACGAAACCAAAATGTAACTTTTTGGCCACAACCAAAGAAGGTATGTTTGGAGAAAAAAGGGTGAAGCATTTGTAGAGAAGAACACCTTGCCAACTGTTAAGCATGGAGGTGGATCCATTATGCTTTGGGTTTGTGTAGCAGCTGGGGGCACAGGCAATATTATGCGGTTGGAAGGAAGAATGGATTCCACCAAATATCAAGACATTCTAGAGGCTAATGTTCGAAGGTTAGTCCAGAAATTTAAGTTGAAGAGAGGTTGGGTATTCCAGCAAGACAATGACCCGAAGAATACCTCAAAATCAACCATGAAGTACCTCCAGGAAAGACGGATGAAGGTTTTGGAATGGCCATCACAGTCCCCAGACTTGAATATTATTGAAAATCTGTGGAGAGATCTCAAACATGCTGTGAATGCAAGAAGGCCGAAGAATATTTCTGAGCTAGAGGTGTTCTGCCAGGAAGAATGGGGAAAAAATTCCCAAAACAAGAATTGAAAGACTCTTAGCTGGCTACAGGAAGTGTTTGCAAGCGGTTATAGTTGCCAGAGGAGGAGTTACAAAGTACTAGCTGACAGTGTTCCCAAACGTTTGCACAAGGCCTTTTTCCTTCGTTTTTAAAATTTATTTTTATTTTTATCTTGCTTTAAATTGTGATGAAATGTGTCATGTTTAACTTTGTACCATTTATAGGTTAGATTTGCTAATTTTCACATAGATATTAATTGTAAAAGGCATTTTGACTAGGGGTGCCCAAATCTTTGCACCCCACTGTATAACTGCCAGACAGGAATCAAAACCATATCAGCAGCACTGAGAGGTTAGCACCAGGTACCCCACAGGGTAATTAGTAGGGCCTGGTTCCATTTCAGCCCCTCTGTACGTTCCCTTTAACCCTACCCCAACCCCATAGCTCCCAACCATTTAGAGGGCTGAAAGGAGCCATCAATTAGCTACAGGAAGGGGCTAGGAGTTTATGTAGGGAGCTGGGAGTAGTAATGGAACCAGGCCTAGGCCTGAGACTATAAATGGACCTAATATGGGGCATTGAGAAAATGGGGCAGTGAGCTCCCTGCCGGCCCCAGATCCAATTTTGAAATGGTGCCAACCCTAATAGCAAAGAGGATGCCCTTGCCATTAGAATGTACAGTAGGTGATATATACAGAGGTATACAGGTGAGCTATACAGAGCAAGCTGTGATACAGTTGAGTTTATTAGCTACAGTATGGTGGTGTAATATGTTGTTTGTCAGCTATAGATGTGTCATTGTGTGTAAGATGGTCATTGTGTGCCGATGATCAACTATGGTGTAGTTGAAGTTAAGAGGAATTATGTGGTTAACATGCAGGTGGAGGTAGGGGGCCTTAGTGACAGTATGTAGTACATAGCTGGAGTTGAATTGTAGAGGTGGTACATACAGTAGGTAGAAGTTTGAGATTATATGGGTAACATGTAGATGGACATAGGGAGCTATGGTGGTTGCATCATGTAGTATATAGTTGTCATTGAGCTATAGCGGCAGTATGTAGTTGGAGTTGGCCAGCTTGCGTTCCTGTGCAGCGGGGACCGTCTGTCTGTGGCGAAGAGGTCTGTGGCAGTCAGGGTCCTGTAGTGGAGGGAAGTGTTGTCTGTAGCACAGCCAGGAGAACAGCAGGCCTAGACCAGAGCCCACCAGCACGTCTACACAGAGGGGGGAGAACACACACATCTGAGTACAAAGATCAGAAGTCATCAGGATTCATATTCAGGCAAAACTCACTTTTTCATATCTTTTCTAAAATGTTGCCTTGATAGTCCATTAGAATCCATCCCTTAATGATTTCCCTTTTGCACCCTTTCCTGTCTAAATCGATCCCTAGCCCCTAGAACTTTGGCGAACAACTGAAAAGTGATACACTAGGTGTCAGCAATGTCTATCCTATCAGAGCACAAGTTGTGTGGTTCTAAAGCGACCGACTTCATTCCTTATCTCATTGCAGAATACTACAGGCTGTGGTTCAGCCAAGTCAATAATCTTTATCTTTAACCCTAAAAGGGAAATTGGTTTGGCAGTGCTTCCTGCTCTCTCACCTTGCCAGTGGTGCTTGTAGTCGCAGGTCCTGGAGAGGGCGATCATGGCTGCAGTCAGCAGTGGGGTGAGGAAGACACACAGCCTCCAGGCTTTGCCCTGACCCCCCGGGGTGAAACATTGCAGCTTCCCCCCCACGTATAGTGCTGTAAAACCTAGTCCGGTGAATGCAACTGAGGCAGGGAGAGAGGAGAGAGCAGAGCAGGGAGGGGGGGGAGGGCCAGAAGAGAGAGAAGGAGAAAATGGAGCAGAGACAACAGAGGGAGAGAGAAACTGTAAGGTAAGAGGGACTACCTCAACTAGACAAAGGCCAAGTCGACAGTAAGCAACTGAGCCACTAAGAGAAGCCTGAAGAAAAACCACACACCACGCTTTAAGTGAAATGTCTTCTCACAATCTATTAGAATAGGAGGCATAGAAAGGAGGACATTTAAGACCACATTCATAATTCATAACATTGGTTCTTACAGGAGGAGTGTCCGCTGGGGAAGCTCTTCCTGCCCTCGATGACTGTATCCGGGTCACCGCTACAGTGCATCTCAAGGTTCATTTGTCCGTCTGGGAAACAGCGGTAGAAGAAGTCTGGTCGTGGCCTGAGGCATGAATAAACATACACAGAGCACACATTACATACATCACATCCAGCCATCATAACATTTACTTGTTTATTACCAACATATCACTTATGTTATAAGTTCCACATAGCAATACTCACCGGCCCACAACCAGTTTGATGGCATTGGTGAAAACTCCATTCAGCACCAGAGCCAGACTTACCGCTGTGGAACAGAAGGAAACAAGGTGCTGGATCAGCCTCTCAATCTCTCTCTCTCTTTCTTTCTTTTCTCTCTCAGTCTCTTTCTCACTCCCTCGTGCTCTTTCTCTGTTACTTATATTCATTAATCTGAACCATTCCCAAACAGCCAATGTTGTAGTTGTACAGCCCTTACCTAGCGACGCCTCCCTTAGGTCTCCTTTCTCTGCCCTCTTCAGGAAGGTAAAGAGCAGGACTACCACAAGTGGGGTGAAACACGCCACACTCTGTCAGGAAGAGAAAACACAGATGTAGGGGTCATGATCAATACCATATACCCCACACACACACACACACACACACACACACACACACACACACACACACACACACACACACACACACACACACAAAATACTTACAAACATAAGATTGGTGGGGACGTGGTCATTCTCCACACGGTGGAATTTATACAGCCACATCTCCTCTGGCTGGATCTCACGGTGAAAGGGAGGGAGCTGCTCTGTCACACTGAGGGTGATAATAAAACACAGTTGGTTAGGGGCATTCAAATTCTAATGAAATCGAATAAGAAGCCATGACTCTTCTGTCACCATAGACAGTAAACAAATGACGGATATGATAATCAAACTTAATCCTACTAACAGGAAGACAAGCAAAAGCAGCAGTCGGACAGACACTTCGGACAGTAAACCCCGCAGCAGAGCCCTCCTCTTCATCTTGTCTCTCAGTGGGGACACTTAACTTGGTCACTCCACTGACCTAAACTGGAACAAAGAATAAAACAATAAGAAATGGAACTTTGACTCTTTCTTTTTGGCATGTGGCTGTGATGGCCAAATACAAGAGATTGATGCATCAAGTGATTGATGATAGATTGATGCAAGAGACTGAGGCATCTTCTGCATCGTGATGTAGGCTGCTCTAATAGACTAACCATCATCAGATTGTGCATTGTGAAATATCAAACTAAATCCTCCGAAACAACATCAATAATGTCATCATCATATTCAAATATCAGTATGTTCTGCCTATATTACCAAATCAAAGAGAGTCTTATATAAGGATAAAGACTAAAGCAAATACACACCACAGCTACCTAGCTGCATGATACATCTGTCAAGCTGGACATCTGGGAAACGTTTTGGCCGCATTTCCGGATTCCGGAGTGGGAACCCCTCGGTGTCAGCACGAGCGTTTTTGCAGTACTGACCTTTAGCTCCGTATTTATATCCGTTTCCACATGTTCGCACAGCCCCGCACTGCTAATGTGGTTCAGGCCTCGCCATGATCATCGCTTGTTCGTCCACTAGACTGGTTTTACTCAAAGACCTGACCCAGCGAGATAGTCAGAGATGCCCGGAGGAGGAGAAAGCTTTGTCAGAAAGAAAGAAAGTGGCCACGTCACATTAGCGAGGCGACATCTAGTGGTCCGTATGGGAAGTGCGGCATATTATTCCTTCATAAACAATGAGGTCAAATTTGGTGAAATAATATACTGTAATTTCAAGTGGAGGTCAACTTACCTGTGCCGAAAAAGTCAACTAAAGTGCCTAACTGTAATAGTGTGTTGAATAGCCGGGCAAGCCTGGATCTGTTTTTCCCAGGTTAAAACCTTTTGGCTTTACATAATCTATACAACATTTATATAAAACAACGGACTCATCACTACGCAATGTAAAATACTGTATAATAAATTATTGCAACCAAAAGAATGCTCATCATATAATAGGGCATTTAACAATTGCCACTGCAGATTTTGTTGATAGGAAAACGAAGCAATAGAACATTTTTCTGGTATTGCCCCCTTGTGTCTGACTTTTAACAACAGGAAAAATACCAAACATACCATAATGGATATAAATTACCAGGTAAATAAATCAATAATAACATAAAAAGTACCTAGTAAATTAAATATATTAATAATTATTATTTATTTAACAGTGTAATAACTGTTAAAATGAATAAAACAAACAAGCAATGTACCCTAACCCAAAGTACTTAGGTCCTCTAATGACAGAACTCAATAGAAAATCGTGAGCTTAGAATTATAAGGTTCTATCTCCGTTTAGGGTAGTTCAGAGATATTGAGCGTCAAAGTTGTTACATTCCATTATGTTTTGTGAGATGGAACCTTTGTATTTTATGAATTACTAACTCAAAAATGTCAACATTTTAGAAATAACACCACACAGGCATTAATAAACACCTAATGGATCAGATTATGTAAAAAACTAAATGTTGACAAAAATGGAGATAGAACCTTATAATTCTAACGTCACGAAATGTTGGTAATGGCCTGATTAATGGGCCTCTGCACCCCACCTAAGAAAAAAAATCTGAGGGAAATTGTAGGAGAAAATTATTATATGCAATAAGACATTGTTCTACATTTAAGACTTAAAACTCACAACAGTAAATTGACTGTCTAGAGAGCAAGCTATAGAAACTGATTTCCTTTTGTAAGCACACAATGAAACCTGTTCCTCTACTTGTTTTCCTGTGCCATACATTTGAATATATGCAATTACCTTTCTGTGTTCCATAGTCTGTCTTTGACCCTAGAAACTCAAGACAATGTTGAGCCACACCAGAGTGATTGCCCTGCATTGTTCACTCTGGTGCCATCCTCACCTTTGTTATACTGTAAGGAAGGGAGGGCCAGATTCCTCCCTAACCTTCATCCCCTATCATCTTCCTCCATGTACAAATCCACACCCCTTACTACCCCCTGCTAGTGATTGGTTTAACCCGACGGAATTTGTAATCTAAGTGTACATAATGAGATGTAAACGAGTAAACTAGACTTTTTGAGAACCTTTGACTGCCAGACTTGTCTGACATGCTGTAAACGTTCTCCTTTTGCAGAAGTATATTAAATACCTTTTCCTATGCATTTTGAAACGAAGCAGGCTGCCTTTCTTTATTCTATATTCAGATAGATCTACGACAGAACTGTTATTTATTATTGTATGTACTAATGTGAAATTGCTAATGGCAATGTATTTGTCTAAAGAGAGACAGGTCGAGGCAGATTCACTGAGACACAGTACAGTTTTATTTAAGTCAAACTTCAGGCATGTCTGAACTCCTCCAACTCAACCTCCTTTAGAATGAAAAAGGACAGAATCAATAGTCTCAAATAAAAAGACAGTCATGTACAAAAAGAGTGTCTTCCCCACAGTCACACACATTTAGAAGCAGAATTGTACAGGCAATAGCACGCCACAGTAACATGATCCTATGCAAGTTCAATGCGAACTATTTACAAGTCTTTAACATTATGCGATAACACAGGCTGAACAGTAAACAATATGGTATTTGTGTTCATCCACTTTTTATTGAAGCAACATCGAGAGATAGTTATGATGACCCCAGCAGAAATACCAGTAGTTTTCACTACATGACTTAGAAGGGATGTATGAGTATGAAACCATGATGTGTTTGAATATTCCTACACTGTTTCTTATGTCATGTCAATCCAATAATAATGAGATAGTCAGCATTAACAACTAACATTGCACAAAACCAAAATACGTCACACTGAACTGAAACATATGATTCAGAGAGGAGGTTACTTCCAAAGTCTGTCTAGAAATGTATGAATACCTTTATTTATTTCTCTCTGAACACTCTTCCTAAAGCTCCTGTTAGAATACCACAGAGTGTAGCTTCTAAAAAAACCAATATATAAACAAGGGTAAATACTGTGATACTATACTGGTGAGGCAAACTGAGCGATGTCCTGCCGCACACACTGAGACACACCTCAGACAGAGTAGGCATATATGGCCATTGTATGAGTGGAGTAGGGCATGGCATGAACTTAATGTTCATGTCTTACTGGCGTAAAGTGAGTTAAGTTCACATGGAGACATAAAAGTGAAGGCTATGGGTTAGGCCTAAAGAATCTCTGTGCAATACCAATATAGGAAAAACTAATTTAACAGAATAAGATTACAAAGTAACATCAACACGTGGTTGTTTTAAACATAAAAGTTATGAGTAACAAATATGTCTCCAACTGAAAAAAGAAGAGATTCCAATAAGAATTCCCTCCTTAGGGAATGACAATGATATTTCAATAGTTTAGTGTTGAGAGCATACAGTTCTGCACAAACAGCATGTGTGTGTTGGGATGAACGTATGACTTCGGTCAACAACGGTCACTTAGTGAAGGTGAGAGAAGTCTTGGAGACTAGAGACTCCATCACCAGCCATTAAAAGAGTCTGAGGATTCCCAGATTTGGCTCAAGATGATTTCAAGGCCTAATATCGACAGTATCATATCTACCATGTCCATAAAATCAAAAATCTGTCTGAAGAACCCTATAATAATCACATATTAATCTGTTGTATAAAAACATTAATAAATACAAAAATAAAATGTAAAAAAAAAAAGGACCAAAGGAAAATTCAAGTTTTAAAAGGTTAACATGCAGACCACTCAAATTAAAAGTGCCTTTCTGCACCCATGTGATAGAGCTGTGTGGACTATAGCCTAAATACTATTATAATAATGATCTAAATCTAACAACTACTGTATACGTCGACCTAACAGAATATTGATAATCTTCAGTCTCTGAATATTAGAATTTGGCAGGTTTGGGAGAAGTATCTCTATATTGGGGACAGTTCATCCCAAAAGAAAACTGTGTTAGACTCATACATCGAAAGTGTCTGATGTTCAGCCAAGTCCATATACCTCTATATGTATCCGAAGATATCTGCTCACTCATATGAATGGGAAAGATTGGCACAATCTCATTCCAGATTGTAAGAAATGGACTCGGCTCAACCTTTTAGATATGCCTTTAAATAAAATTATTTTGGGGATGAACCATCCTTTTAAGGAATTGGATACAAAAACACAAACAGTCACGTACCAGAGATGAGAAAACATGGAGTCAGACATGATTGCAAACTAACTGTTCACCTTCCATGATTATGTGAGTTTTGGCTGAAAGAGTGTAAAAACGCTCCAAGAGTTTACTTCACATTACAATGTTGACTAGCTTTACACTGCTTTAACACCAGTACAGTGAGTCACAATACAGCCAGCCAGGTCTTTGAGGAGCAGCTGTTATCAAACGTGGAATCATCACACTAATATAAAACATTATGAAATGTATACGACAACTACATATAGATTAATAAATTGTAAAGCTCCCTATTTTATTGTATTCTATGTCAGCTAATACTTAGGGAGAGGGAGCAATTTTCCAACAGGTGTCTTCGATACATAAATCACCTAGTATAAAAAAAGGGTGCGATATAACTACAAAAAAATCAGATTTGTAAGATGAGAGATTAAAAACACTGTACATAATACATGTACTTTTGTAGCATATTTGTACATTATACTGAAGTATAACATAATGTGATATACCGTTGATACAAAACCTATTTGTAGAGATGCACACAGTCATTCACAAAGGTGAAAATAAATACCTACCAAGGTAAACATTGAATAAACTTCATACCTTGGATGTTATTGAAGAATTGTGTATGTCTACTATGATAAAGTAGAGAGTACATGGTAGGCAGTCATTCAGATTTATGTCAGACACTGGATTGAGGAAAAAACGTTTTTCCACAACGTTTTCAGCTCTTTAAGATGTTTGGATGATATTGTTTGAACAAGAGCAAACGTTACAACACAGTTTAAATTACTACAGAAAAGAGGTATCCATTTCAAGCATGTACACTGTCATATGTTCTATTATATACATGAATGTTACGTATGACCTACCTAAGTTATGTAGCAATAAGCTGTGAAAGTGCTTCAAAAAGGTTTAGCAGAACAAATCAAAACAAGACATTAGCGTGCACAGTACACACCGTTGCTGACATTTACTGCATGGGGGGGGCAAAAGAGATTACACCTATCCATCATGTCAATGTACTGGATCTGAGTAGACCCCTCTAGGCTGGAAGTTAACTTTGGACAACTCCAAATCTGGGTCTTTCCACCACAAATAATCTAGTGAACCGTAACTAAATCTCCATTACCACTAATGAAAATAAGTAACATTGGACCTCTTGAATTTAAAACGACTTATTTTCCACAAACGCATTTATATTTCTGCCGTGGACAGTCAGAGGCAGGGGTGTGATAGCCACAAGTGCCTCGCCTCTCTGTCTCTTGTCCTTTCCTTGTTTACAATATGAACCAATTATGTACACTATGGAAATGAGACCGGCAAATGTTCTTTTGTAATGTCATACCATTACACTATATGCCATTATAATTCACCTTAATAGAAGGACTATATTCACAAGGAGATCTGTGCGATGCTTCAACACCTAAACAAACATAATACGCCACTCACCGAGATGAAGTGAAATAATCTGTCTGTAAACATTAACAAACATGGATATATATATATGTATATGTATATATATATTCATATGCATCTATACTCATAGGTATATCAAAAACGGGTCTAAAGAAGGTCGGAATGTAGTGTGGTCCTGAAAATTGCACAAATCTGTTTTCCTCTCCTGAAAGGAGAGATTCTGTGGAAAGATAAACTGTGTCTGGAGTAATGAGCGCTCTAAAGGAGTAAAGGAGTGTAGGGTTGGTTCTGCTGGATCACTGCCCGACAAAGCGTGGAGAGTCAACTGGCCCCTGGTAACCACAGCTTACAAGTAAACAAAGATAAAAGCAGCATGGCGGAGAGCAGTTTTCATCTCCTCTCCCTCAATCCACCCCTCACACCCTCCCCCCTTGTCGAGTTCTTCAAAGTGCCGGTAACCAACAACAACATAAAAATACTACCTGTAGAAATGACAAACATACTGTGGTGGTGGCCTGAGCCCTCGGCGGGGCTGGGAGGAACTGAAAAGGGTGTCTGAGGTGGTGCCGGTGGCCAGAGAGGAGGGCAGGTCGATGAGCAGACCTCCTCCCCTCCTCACCCTCCAGACACACAGAGCATCTCGACTCTGTTCTAAAATCTCCAATCTCACCACTC
>NC_137690.1:16185064-16292564 GCF_963989245.1 Nansenia antarctica
CACAGCTTAGTTTACTCAAACACTTATGGGTTATGTATTATAACATGGTATGGGTGGTGGGTGCCTGACAGATGTTATTTTAACAGGGTTTGGTCCCAGACAGGTTATTTTAAGCCTTTTTTTGCGTTAATAGCAGCATATCCCCAGTTTCCATATTAGAGGCAGATTATGAATTTAGCACTGCATGGCTTTCAACAGAAAAGATGCAAGAAGGGAATTCAAATAAAGGTTTGGAGCACGCACGCACACGCACGCACAAACACACGCACACACACACGCGCACAGACACATGCGCCCACACGCGCCCACAGACACCCACACACACACCCACACCCACACACACACACACACACACACACCAGTGGGACAAGGGAGAGAGAGAAAAACTGTTTGGTTACCTTTCCCAATATTCTTTTTGGTAGCTGACGAAGAAGAGGGAATCATAGGTAATTTCAACTCAGCACGATTTGACTCAGTCAGAAGGTAGTGGGACTTATAGGCATATGAACTTAATATGGTGTCAGTAAGGTCCTGCACTAACAGCCCTACACGAGACACACAGGAAGAGATGGGAGTGAGCCGCAATCAAAAACTACAGTACCCATGATTCCACAAGAGAGAAAGAACACACGCTGTTAGAACACAAACAAGAGAGAAACAGAAGAGAACTAAACAGTCATCCCAACAGATACAATATAGTGCCTACAGTGCACTCCACTTATCAGTGAGTCAACGGCTTCCCACCTACACTTGTAATGTACTTTTCTCTTCAATTAAATGTGTAATTAGAGTTACGTCTTCGAGCCCAGAGGTGATTCTTGTAAGAGGAGTGCACTGTAACAGCACAGTCATTACATATAGAAGTACCATGTTAGATAACTTGAAGGTTACAGCAATGCTATTCAAGTACAAGACAAACTTCACATGAATACATATTTACAAACAGGCAAATGCAACAGGGGTCTCATTTTTCACTTGACAGATGTTACTGAAGCAGTGCATATATAAAACAGTCAAATGTCCTGAAGATTCTGGCCAATGGTCGTCGGTCCCCACTGGAGGGCAGTGGAGTGGAAGAGGGAGAACTAATGAAGGGAGTGATGCTATCGTCAAGCTGAATCATCAGAGAAGATTAAAGTGGATCAGAGAGAGAGAGAGAGAGAGAGAGAGCAAGGCAGAGGAGAGAGAGAGAGAGAAAGAAAGAAAGAAAGAAAGAAGGAGAGGGTCTGGATGAAAGCTCCAATAGAAGTTATACCTGAGAAGGATTGAAGGGGTCATGAAGTGGCAGCCATGAGGACTATTGGGTCTGTGAACGACAACAACAGATCTACGGTACGAGAGCTTACCTCTGGCACAGAGGAAGCACCAGCCCACGTTGACCGGCGAGGACAGGAGGCCATTCCTCTTGGTGCTGCCGTGGCTGCTGCAGATCATGATGTGGTGGGTGAGAACCATGCTGCCCGCCGCTACGCAGCCGTCACCCGTGTGGTAGGCCACCGGGCAGCGGATACAACGCATCATACGCCCTAGGGAGGGAGGGAGGGAGTGAGAGAGAGCGAGAGAGTGGGAGAGTAAGACAGAAAGAGAGAGAGAGACCCTCCCTACCTTTGCTGGCACGGTGCAGGTCTCTCTCCAGGCAGCAGGTAGAGCAGCTGTGCTGAGGGCAGCGGAATCCTCCACCCGCACCACCGCCACCGGTGGTGCCCGGGAGTTTACACACACACTCCTCGTGGTAGTAACGTCCGCAGCCAATCACAGAGCAGCGTGTCACCTCCCCTCCCCCTGCCTTACAGCTGAAACACGAGTGAGTACCTGGAGAGATGGATAGAGAGAGAGAGAGAGAGAGAGAGAGAGAGAGGTTATAAGAGTGAAGACAGTGTGTTTTTGTGTGTGGATGAGTTTATAGAGTCGGCCATGTCTCACCGTTTCTACATTCCAGGCAGGTGAACTTCTCAGGTAGGGAGGCCAGGCCCAGACACTCCAGGTGGAACATTCGACAGCAATCTCCCTCACACACCACCAAATCCTCTCCATACACCTCACAGATCTATACAGAGAGAGAGAGAGAGAGAGAGAGAGGTTCAGTCACCTATACAGTTGTGTCCAGTGCCTTCGGAGTCAGGTAGTCAGACCCCTTAACTTTTTCCACAATTTGTGGTGTTATACTCAATTTAAAATGGATTCAATTAAAATAATTTGCCATCAATCCACACACAATACCCCAGAATGACAATTGGCAAAAACAAGTTTTATGACATTTCAGTAGATTTAAATACAGAAATACCTCATGCACATACTGTGTGGCACTCTTAAAATGAGCTAAAATGCAAAAATGCCATCAACAAATCCCTCAATAAGTTAAATTGATCTATCCTAGTCTATCTTAATGCAAGGATAATCGTTCATGTAATTTTGGAATTCATATGTTTTATACAGTCTCTGATTTGCATAGGAATCAATAACACACTCTGTGGATCAGGCACTGTAAACTACATACTACTTCTTCTGTCACTTTCTTTTAAGTTATTAGAGGGAACATCAAGACAATGACAGACTTGAGAGGCAAGGAAAAGGACAGACAGTGGAGGGGAGAACAGGGAAGGAGAAAGGAGGAGAAAAGGGGGAGTTAGGTAGAGGAAAGAGAAAGAGAGGGGGGGGGGGATTGCAGTGCCCACCTGGCACACGGTGTCTCTCTTGGCTGTGCTGCTGCCCTGGCGAGACAGGCTGGAGTCCACCGACTGACTGTCTGAAGCATCAGCGTCCGCTGCCGCTGGGCTGTCCAGACTCTTCCCAAACAAGCCCTGAAAGATAGAGGAGTGTGAGTTTCTGTGGGTGTATCTGTGGGTGTATCTGTGTGTGTGAGTGTGTGTGTGTGTGTGTGTGTGTGTGTGTGTGTGTGTGTGTGTGTCTAGTACGTGGGGATCGTTGAGGCCTCTGGAGTCAGAGTCGGAGGTGTCTCTGTACTGAGAGGAGGCCATCTCCACATCAGTAGAGGCTCTGCTGCGCTTCTTCAGGGGCTTACACGCATCTGAGATCTCACTGGCTCCTACAGACCACACCAGAGACAGAGAGCAGATTACATACACCTTACAGATCTACAGAGAGGTGTGTGTGTATGTGAGTGTGTGTGTGTGTGAGTGTGAGTGTGAGTGTGAGTGTGAGTGTGAGTGTGAGTGTGAGTGTGAGTGTGAGTGTGTGTGTGTGTGTGTGTGTGTGTGTGTGTGTGAGTGTGTGTGTGTGTGTGTGTGTGTGTGTGTGTGTGTGTGTGTGTGTGTGTGTGTGGCAGAGAGAGAGAGAGAGAGAGGTGTGTCGCATCACTCAGAGCAGTATACTGTACCTTTCTGTGAGCCTGTCCTCATTGTGGTCTCAGGAGCCATCTCAGCCTGAGTGAGAGAGATCAGGGTTAGATGCTGAATAGGTAGAGGTAATTGTGAACAAGGTTGTGAGTAAGAATGGCTTTGTACCTGTTCTTTTTTGGTCTTCTTCTTGGGGACTGGCTCACAGCCTTTCTCGGACTCTGACCTGCTCCTCACTGACCGCCTCTGCTGCTTACGCTCCTGAGAACCTACAAACACACACAGACGGGGCCAGTTTAGAACAATCACCAATAATATAAATTGATATAATCAATCAATTCAAGAATGTATTAAGTACCTGGCGGGGTGCTATGTTGCGAGCCAGGGGAGGAGGTGATCTGCATCCCTCCCTGGTCACTCCTTCGACTGGCAGGAGAACTCCTCCTCTCCTCCCTCTCTTCCTCCCCTTCATCCCCCTCTTCTTCTTCCTCTGGACTGGGCTCGGGTTTGGTTCCGCAGCCCTGCTGGGTAAAGAGGAACACCACCACTTAGCAATACTGCTGCATTGCACTTCAGAGCAACATGTAAGTGCAGATTTCACATCAACATAACTAGTGTCACTTTTGTCCTTCTAACATGCACCCACCTCTGGTGAACAGTATCCTAGGTCGGCCTGCTTGCCCTCACCGCACTCCTCCCCTTCTCTCTCTCTCTCCCTTTCCCTTTCCCTCCGGGGCGAGGGAACAATCATCCTCTGCAGCAGGGGCCAGTCACACTTGATGATCTCCACGTTCAGTTTCTTCATGGTGATGGAGAGGGGCAGCAGCTTCCTGGCCGCGGCTGTCTTCCAGGCCCGCACTGGGGGAGGGGACTCCTGCTGCGCCCCGGCTTCAGAGAGGGCCTCCTGGGCTGGGGGGTTGGGCTGACTAGAGTCCCCCCTCTGGTCCTTCTCTCCCTCCGAGGCCTGGGGGTTGGTGGTGTCGTCTGCGTTAGGGACGCTACACTGCCTGCGGGGCTGTTGCCTGCGCTGCGTCTGCTCTCGGTCTGGTGATGTCACTGCTACTTCCTCTTTTTTACCGGAGCTGGTTGAGCTGGCAGAGCGCTGGGTGCGTCTCTCGGCCCTACCCTGGGTCTGGGTCTTCTTGGCGGGCGGTGGGGCGTTGGGGTCTGGGTCCACATAGATGAAGGTGTAGTTGTCTATACGTTCCTGGCGTGTCATCAGGAAGGCGTCCTCAGCGTGGCCCACGCCTACCTCCCATTGGGCACGCTCCCTCTGGGGGAAAGGCTTCATCAACTGGGGGAGGAGAGTCAGAACAGTCACATGACCCAACAGGCTGAGCTTGTGTCCAGTTACAATAGTTAAACAAAGAATCCTTTCTCCCAGCCATCTCTTAATAATCTATATATCTATCTCTCTACTCCTGTTGGATCATTGATTACGTCAAAAAGAAAGCAGGATGCATTTTGTAAGTATTCGAAAAGGGCCTCTCCGTCCACTCAATTCAAAACCAATGACTTTCACCAGGAATCTGGTTTCTAGGTGCCATGTACCTTGTGTCTCTCTGCAGTGTTGGTGGTCTTGCGCAGCGTCTCAGCCTGCAGCTCCTCAAACTGGTGTTCTCCCTGGTACATGACCACCCTCTTCTCATGGATCCATGCCCGCTCTGCCACGCTGCCAAAGAACTGCACATGGTACTCCCTGTGACCTGCAGGAGGTCAGGTTGGCATATGGTGATTAAACACAAACGAAAAATTGCTATAGCTGATCGTGTGTTTCTATGTGGGTAGCTCTGATGTTTATACATGAGCGTGTGTTCACGGTATATAGCATGACTGTAAGGTAAGGTGTGCCTGAGGTGTACCTCCGGCATGTATGTGTTGACCTTTGATGAAGTGTGTGTGTGTGTGTGTGTGTGTGTGTGTGTGTGTGTGTGTGTGTGTGTGGTAGCCTTACCTCTGGTGTTGATGCGTGTGTGGACGTTCATCTGTGGGTCACAGGAGACCATGCAGGGCCACCAGGGGTAGGTGCCCACCTTGGCCCACACCAGATCCCCGACCTCATGGTCCTTACAGCAGCCTGTCCCCGTGATCACTGTAGGGTACTGCTTCTGGACCTAAACACAAGAGACAACACACATGAATAACTACACGTATGTTGTAATGTTATGTTTGCCTTGTGTATGAAGGCATTTAAAAAAAAAAAAAACATAATTGAAACATAATAACTCTACTAGAGGTGGCAGCAAACCAATGGCAGCACATGCCTTCTGCGTCTTGGGCTCTGCTTTGATGGAGGACTTCTGGGGCCTCGATGTCTGCTCCAAAGACAGCTCCCTGGGCTGGGGCTGGAGCTGGGGCTGGGGCTGGGGCTGGGGCTGGGGCTGGGGCTGGGGCTGGGGCTGGGGCTGGAGTTGAGGCTGGGGCTGGGGCTGGGACTGGAGCTGGGGCTGGGACTGGAGCTGGGGCTGGGGATGGGGCTGGGCCTGGAGCTGGAGCTGGGGCTGGGACTGGAGCTGGGGCTGGGGCTGAGCATCCCCTGCCTGGCTTGTTGCAACCCCCTGTGGCAGCTCCTGGTCTAGCCCTTGCTCCTGCCCCTCCTCCAGCAGTCTGGTGCTCTTTTTCCTCCTCTCCTTCTTCCTCTCGTGTCGACGCGCCTGGGAGGCCTCGCTGGTCTGGGTCTCCTGCAGCAGGTACAATTAAAATCAAATAGATGTGGCGGTAGAGATCCATACATGTTGAAATGTTACTAGTTCTAAAAAAGCATATCGATATTCTGCTCTTTTTTCTATGATATTTCATGTACCCTGAGCCTGTGTAACCTGTTGTATAGGTGGGAGAAATAGGTATTCAACACATTAATAGGAAGCCACATTTTTAAACTAATATTTCCATTGCAGCTATTTACATGTAATTCAGACCAGACATTGGTATTAATTCAATAAAACTACACAGCTGAAGAAATTGTAACATTCTAATCAATAAAAATATGTGCATCACACAGTGTAATCACGCAGGACAAAAGTATTGAACACGGTAAGAAAAGTGACTAAACCAGCTTATGCCACTAATAATGTTCTCCTACCTGTGCTAATTCGAATAAGTTGGGTCAGTGCATGTTGGTGGGTAAGTGTACTTCCACTCCTCTAAATGCAAGTAAACAAATAATTTGTGACCCAGCTTGTAAGCACCAAGCTTTCCTGTAAAAACATCTCATGATGGGTAGAGGCGAAGAGCTTTCCCAAGAACTTCGCAACAAGATTGTTCAGCAGCATAGTAATGGCACTGGTTACCGACAGATTTCTCAACTCCTAAATGTTCCTATAAGCACCATTGGAACCATTATCCGCAAGTGGAGGGAACATCACTTGACCATCAACCGGCCATGCACTGGAGCTCCTCGCAAGATTTCTGACTGGGCAGACAGAGATTCTTGAGAAGAATCTGTTGCCATCCAACAGGATGATGAGGATGAGATGCAGGTGGATCTTCCGGCAGGACAACGATCCAAAATATACTGCAAAGGAGACTCCGCATCCCTGCTTGGCACGCAGCATTAAGGGTTGGATTGGGGGTAAGATCCTGCGACATACCAGCGTCATGTCCAGGCAGGGGGTGTACTTGTACATCAAGCCGCCTCACACTACGGAAACAGGAGATTGGGCCTATGGGCCATTACGCTCGAGATCCCTCGGTTCTCATGGCTACTTACTTGTGTTGAAGAATGGGCCAAAATCCCACCTGATCACTGTGAGAGAGAAGTTTTTTCGTACAGGAAGCATCTTGAAGCTGTCATTGGAACCAAAGGCTTCTCCACCAATATTAAATAAATTTCAGTTAGCGTGTTCAATACTTCTTTTCTGTGTCAATCCCTTTTATTACACATAACTTTTATGGATTGTGTTACAGTGTTACAATTTCTTTAGCTGTGTAGTTTTATTGAGTTAATACCACAATATCTTGTCTAAATTTCATGTGAATAGCTGCAATGGAAATATGTTGAATTGAAAATGTTTGGATGTGTTGAATACTTTCCCCACTGTATGTGAATACGCTACCTGAAACTCCTGCAGCAAATCTCCACACAGCGCTGACTCAAAGAGCTCTCTGCCATTTTGATAGGTCTTTATGATCTTAAGCTTGATCTCCGGAGAACTGGTCTTCTTCAGGACCCCGCTGGGTGTTGCAGAGGGTGTGTGAGGGAGGTGAGAGGAGGGGCTGCGGTCCAGCAGGGAGGGGGGAGGAGTGGAGGAGGGCAGGAGTAACGGGGGAGGAGGGGGGAGTATGTGGGCCATGAGGTGGGGTGGTGGTGGGGGGTGGTGGTGGGGGGGCATGGGTGGGGGGCTGTGTGGGTGAGGGTGTGGGTGAGATTGTGGGTGGGGGTGGTAGTGGTGTGGATGGTGGTGGTGGGGGTGGTGATGGAGGTGGGGATGGGTGTGGTGTGAAGGTAGAGGAGGGGACAGAGGAGAGGGGGGTCTCTCCTGAAGGATAGATGCCCTCAGTACCGTTCCTTCCCCAGGCATGAGACAGTGTTCTCCATAGCCCCGTAAAGCTCCATAGCCATTAGCTGAGCCATTGGGGAATTGTGGATACATGGAGAACTTGGCCTGGGGCTCGTACAAGCTCAGGCCTGGGGGGTAACCGTTAGAGACCGGGGGCAGGTCTTCAGAGGCCGAAGGAGGGTAGGAGAACTCGGCCTCCAGGGCAGCGTCATAGGAGGGGCCTCCGTCCTCGCCCGCATCACTACCAGTGTCGTAGGCGCCCTCCTGACGAATGTTGGCCGAGTCAATAAGCTGAGGGGGTTGTTGAATTGTATTTCCCATGATCCCTTGCATGAAAGAGAAGGAGAAATCCATTGTTGTGCTCCGGCATCCTTAACTGTCCTTTTCTCTGACTGGACCTGTAGAAGTAGACAGACATAGTGACTGATAACAAGTTCTAAGGAAAGTGGAGAAGATGTATACTGGACGATCCCATTTGAATGAATTAACAACTATACATGTTTACATTTTTTGATCAAAGTAAGAAAACAAACACAGGTCTCTTGAGTCCCACATCTCAACATGTTGTGGTCCACTACAAGCCAAAACAAGTCCTTTCTTGGAGTCGCAGGGACCAATACTCTTTACTCAAGGATGCTGCTCACATTCTCATTGTAAATCAGAGCTTCACAAATGTCTACGTTGCATTCCCCTGATAACACATGCTCCCTACGTACTGTTATACAATTAGGCTAATAGTATCATAATAATACTATTAAAAACGTTATGCTCCCCAGATGAAGGTAAATGTCCATATAGAACATTGTCATGCTGGGAGCCAAAAATGGCTTGACGTGCACAAATAATAAAGCCATATAATATCAAACCTGTTAGGCTATATATTTTCAAAGTAACCCCTAAAACAGTCAAAGGTCGACACTGATAAAAACACTGATACATCTGAAGCTACAGTATCTCTGTAAAATGAGAGATCCCTTCCAGCAACATACAGGCATGGTCCAAACTCAACAGTGCCACTGTTGTCAACTCATCACGCAGTTAGTGCAGATGCAATTATGAGAGGACTTGGTAGTACAGTACCAAGTTAATATTGTGCTTGTTTTCGAGTTTTCACCTTGTGAAATAATGGCTGCAATTCACTTCGAAAATAGTTATTATTGGTTCTCAAACACACATTAAATATCCAATTCATGCAATACATTCACTGTGTATGGCCACTTTAAATTTGCATTTTGGTTTCACTCTAAAGAAATCCAATGGGCAACTGGGCCTATGCTATGGCCATGTCCTCCTGGGTAGGGACACGTCTAGTAAACACTTGACATGAATTCCAGAATTAAAAAGTGTCAACATGCCCTAACCCAGAATCAAGCATAATGTCTGTTCTTTCTTGAAATAGGCCTAAATAGATCCAAAGCCAAATTCACTGGTCCAACCTTTTAAAGGCTTGCTGCCTTTGACACGGTGAATAATATAGCTTTGTTCATGCTTATGGGGCGCTATCATGCATCGGAAAGAATGTAGCTCAGCTTGACATGCTTCAATGTAACAACTAGATCGCTTTATTGAAGAGGTGAACAGTGAAAGACTGCATTTTGATACAATTGTCTCAGTGTTTCAACCCCAGCATCATTGTAACAGAAGCAGCATATCGGCCGTGTTAGGGACTCTTCTGCTGCGATGTGTTTTGCTAAAGTAGCTGGTTGGCTAACTACAGAGACCATGCATATGAATTTAAATAAATCTCTGCCCAACTAAAACACATCTAAAGCCAAAATGACGTTATCCCATTTGTCCGCAGTGTATACACGTTTCCCTTGCCATTTAGTTACGATGCGGGAAAGCTAGTAGAAATACCAGATATGGCAAAAGAAGCTATACATTATTGCCAATATGGCTGCCTTTGCCCCTTTAAATCAAATTGTCTAGCGTGATTACACCTCCATCACCACATTGAAGAAAAAGGAGGAGAAAAATTAAGCAGACTAACCGACAAAAGCTTTGCATAAATGCATCGTTAGGAAATGACAGCAAGCTTGTTTAACACCGAGAAAGCGACAGAGATAAGGAGAGCGAGAGAGGCTGAGAGTCGCGAGATGTAGTAAAAAAATAAAATGTCAATACCTTCAGCGTGTCCCATTCTAAACACATACACCAGATCTCTGCGCTTCCTCGTGGAAATTATAAAAAGAAGTAAAATAAAAAAAGATCTTGTGAAAATATTTTGAGTTCAGGCCTCGTCGTTTCTAACGCAATTCATTTGTGTTGGCAATGTACGGTCAACTGTTTGGTTCCAACCATTGCTTGTCTATTGGCAGTAGAACCTAAAGGGGGCCTATTTCGCGTAATCTTGGTGGGAATTATGTATGAATCTCGTATCGCCCCCTATGTATTTTAATTTCCCTGGCTCCCTTCCTCTTGCTGTAACAAAAGCACCCTGCTTTGGGCCTTGTCTGTCTGCGCTCAGCGCCAAATCACAAGCTCCCGATTGGCGTAGGTCACACAAGCAGGCGCACACCGGGATGTGTAGTTCCATTATTTTAGAAAAAAAAATCACAGCAGACCAAAATTACAAAGAAAAAATAAATACATTCTGAAATAGTTAGCCATGCATAAAAGTGATTATATTATAGCTGACTTATATTATAAAGGGCGCGTATATAGGTATAAACTATCAATGAGCCTACAGTTACGTAGGCTTACAATTCACATAGGCTTTTAATTCTGACTCCACATGGAAAACATTTTGTGAGAGAATATTTAATTTGACATATTCATTTATCTGTGTCTCTGTAACAAATGTGTGCTAATGTAATGTATGTATGGCCATACATACACAGAGCTCTCTTTTACATGGTAGCCTCAGCCTGATTGTTTCAGTTTTTCCACATATTCTTTCTGGAAGGTTATGATTTGTTGAGATACCTTTGAAGTGACATTAGCAAATGATGAATATAGTGGTGCAATTTTAATTTACAGTATTAGGGCTGGTTGTCAGTCTAAATCGTGGTCAATGGCCAATGGTACAAATGGTACAAATGCAGATGTTGAGTGAGTGGTTTTCCACTGGAATGGAATATGGACTTCAGCTATTGGTGCTCAGACCTGTCAATCAAGACACGTTCGTCCTCGCCTGATCTAGTACGTCAACAACCACCACGGTTGTGTGACTCGCAATAACCTTTTCAGTCCGGCAGCAGGAGCTGCACCAAATGGGCGAATTCGACTACGGGACACGACGTTTCTCTGAGGAATATTAGTAATAAACCATTCGTAAATGGGTTTTATTATCACACCAGTCGTTACTTTCCTCGCACGTATTCAATCAACCAACTTCAGTGAATGGATTGTACTATTTTATTCTCGCAGTGCAGCTTCACGACGCCCAATCACCGTAGCCATAGCAGCAGGACGACATTAACGTTGGAGGTAGGAGAGCGAACCTTGCTCATCCATTTTTGGTTGACTTCCATTTTCAGCTACTTCTGCTAGGCTAGCAGTAGTCGTCTGATCACTGACCTGTGTCAAAACTGGCAGTGTTAAAGCCTTGATTGCGATCTATTATTATTCAAAGTCAATCATTTGTCAGTACAACACGTCGCAAGCTATAAATATGACTTATTTTGCAAGCTGTCAACACTGCCGGCTGATAGCTAGCTGTTTGGCTAGGCTGGCTAGCAAATTCCCATCTATAGCTAGCTATGTTATTGTTAGTGAGTCAGTCTGCGTTTATATAGCTCCTGATGCTATATTGGCGATATGTGATTCAACTTACAACCTACTACTATCATGCGAGGTTGACCGACACCACCATTCATTATTTGCCCATTGACCTACTGAGAACAAGCTGGCTGAGGGAGCTGTACCGTTGTTGCAATTCTGCTCCTTCCTTCCATTATTTGTTTTGACACTTAATTTGACACTTAGTCAACAAGCAGACAATGCAACGCTACTTGAATTGAAGGCAGTCATAACAATTAGCCTACATAATAATGAGTTATTATCATAAGTTATTATCATAAGACTGAAAAAAAAACGTTTTTGTGTTTGAATGGATGTTTGTTTATCCAGCCTGTAATTGCTTGCGACCAAAAAAGTAATAAAATATGAATTGATGGGTTGATGAATTGATTCGCAGGAAGCACGCCTTTAACATTGTGTGTTGTAACTGATGTCATCGTTGTCCACCTTTCAGGAGACCTCGATCTGCCGTTGCAATGGCAGTGTTCAGTCCTCAGGTGCTTCTGGCAGTAACACGATCGAGGTAAGAGATCAGGTCAGGTCACCTGCACTTCATTACTGACAGTGCACCCATTGATGTCCTCTACATCCCATAACTCGTGTAGTTAATACAGTTGATTAACTTCACTGGAAGTCTTGTGGTTAAGTTAGTTGTACTGCACGGTCTAGCCTGGTCTGCAAGACTGTCTTGTTTACATGGGAACTGTGCTTGACTGTGTGGTAGTACACTGATTAGGTACTGGGACAGACAGAGAGTGAGTGGAGTGACCCGGATTGTGTCATGGCTATTCAATGCAGCTAGTGTCTGTGCAACAGCGTTGAGCTTGTAATCAAGAATATTTTAATAACTAGACCATACTATGACTTATTTTGAAATGGACTGAGACAGGTTTACGCCCAGAATCATCTTGGCTTAATACATATTCTCTCACCTACAACTTGTCATAGGAGCTGTCCTCTCATTTGCAGAGAGGTTTGAAAATGCTTTTTTCCATCCTGATGGGAAATGTACACACACAGGTGCACAGCACACAGGGATACCGGATGACTTTCACAGTTCAGAAACACTTAACATTTCAATTGCATGTACATTGCAGACAATCGATTGCAGGCGAGCACACAGGCTACAGTGCTAATTACATCTTCAGCTTTATCTGTTTTTGAGTAAATGCAAAAATCTGAGTGAAAGAACTCCATAACCAACATTATTAGTTTGTTACAGGGTATACATAGGTTATTCCACTGTAGTTCTAACAAGGTTCATGGTTGTCATGTAGTGTGACATAGTGTTACAGGTGTCATTTGACCAGTAACTGACCAGTGTTGTGTTCTATGTTAACAGGGGATCTTACCTGCTGTCTAAGAGGCACAGCTGCTGCCCCCTTCCCTCCACTGCCTACATCCACTACCAGCTCGACCCTTCCAGCCGTCTGTCACCCCTACCCTCCATACGGCACTCCCGCTCTAGCTACCCTCACTGCTCCCGGCCCCACGCTTCCTCCCGCACCCACAGCGCCACCCTGCTGGCCAGATCCCTGCACAGCTCCTGTGTCTGGCTCAATGACACCAAGCAGGAAACCAAGGCTCCCATCACCACACTCCAGAATGACCCCCCAGGAGGGAACAAAGACCCTGCTGCACCCCCACCTCCAACTCCAGCTTCTTCCGCCACGGCAGCGACATCCACCCCTCCAGTCCAGGAGAGGGCGGTAGTGAGGAAGTCTCTGGGTCAGAAGATAGTAGAGGAGTTGAAACACTACTACAATGGGTTCCGGTTGCTTGGGATTGATACAAAGATTGCTGGGAGGATGGTGTGGAGGCTGCTGCATGGACAACTGCTCTCACGCAGGGAGAGGAGAAGGGTAAGAGACAGGGTAGTAATGGGCAATACACTAGGCTATTTCTAGAATCAAAGAAATTGGGTTTCTGAATCATTGTTCACTCAGGGTTTGGTGAGACTGTCATGGGTGGATTTCGGATCCTCTAAAGTCTTTCGTCGACGGGGCGGGGCTCACTTAATCGTATGGCGGTTATCGATAGTGCTAATCGTATGGACCTACAGTAGATGCAGTGCGAAAGATCGCGTTGCTCACATGTAAAAATTGCATCCCTAACGTGTAAAATATGTTTGGTTCGTTATGAGACTATGGCGGGACAAATTTAGACTATGTCGGCCGCCACAGTCAAGGTAATGAATGGGAAACACTGTCTGAATGCTTTGTGCTTTTTGTGCCAATAACAAGTAAAGGGGCAAGTGCTCTGCTACACTTTGATGTTATTTTAGAGTAGTGTTTGCAAGACAGGACTAGAGCATGTTTATCATTTTCCATCAATCTACACACACAGGTAAATGTTGATTGAAGGTGTTAAGCTCAACTGTATCTGACCTCTGTACTCTAGTCTATGTTGACTCTTACTGTATCCTGCATATTGCCCCCAGGACAGCCAGCACAGCAGACAATCGCAATATTTAAATAAAGAAATAAATGAAAAAAGTCCATAACAACACTCAAACTCAACTTGATGTAACATACCCGTAATTGTGTTTGGAGTCTGTTTAAGATATAGCCTGGGCTATTTAGGGAATTAAATGGACAACACTAGCTGTGCAAAAGCTGCATCTAAAGAAGCGAGATATGCACAGGTAAATTGAGTCGAGCAGCGCTTGAAAGTAGGTGTGGTGTCTATTAGCGTTATGGGTCAATCTCAGATGTTGGAGTACTGTATCTATCTATGGCCCTAAATACACCTTGTGACCAACAACCTAAAGCCTATGCATACTTTAGTCTCATGTGATTCCCATAGTTTTGCAGGCTTATGTAAGAATTTCTTTTCTGTTTATTGGAGAGCAGGATTTCTTTGAGGGCACTTTGAGGTATTATGTAGTAAGGACGGAGTACCAGGCAGGAAATTAATCCACAGGAGGTGAAGGTCCCTCGTTAACACTCTAGGCATCATTCTTAGCTTATGGACATTAAACTGGACATATAGGACTACTGCCATGGTACCAGTGTGTGTTCTGTGTAATCCACTAGCTAGCTGCAGTACATGATTGGATACCTGGTAAAAAACGTAGTTCACCCCAGGCTGCACTGCAGGGTAAATCAGCCAGTAAGCCTGATTGGATGCATCATATGCTGATTTGCATTCTGCTGCTATCACCTATTCTATTATAGACGCTATTGTATATACAGCTATTGTTGATTGTTGGCTGATTGTTGGTTTCTAATGGTTCTCTCCTCTCTCTCCTCAGCTGATGAGGACCTGTGCTGATCTGTTCCGTCTCCTGCCCTTCATGGTCTTCATCATTGTTCCTTTTATGGAGTTCCTGCTTCCTGTTTTCCTCAAGCTCTTCCCTGAGATGTTGCCCTCCACCTTCGAGACCGAAACGAAGAAGGCACGTTAACACTAGCTATCAACAACGTTTATGCTGCTAATGAAGCCAAGTTAAATTTTCTGGGTCTAATCCTATTCCTAATGTGCATAGCCCGGACTTTCGCATAAATTGACCATATGACCATATCTCAAAAGTGTTTGATGTCTCACTTCAATGTAAAATATTATGATAAAGTTATCGCGATATAAAATTCCATATTCATACCTTCCCCTGTGGAGGATGTACTGGGCGCTGAGGCCAAGGAGAAGCAGCAGGTCCATGTTTGGGATTAGACCTGTCAGCTCCAATGTTCCAGCCGTCTGTGGAACACGGCTGATTGACTCTCAGATATGCCCGCGTGCTGCTGCTGCTGCTGTACAACAGAGGTGTCTGGCCTCTCAGATTACTGTTTATACTCGATCGCACTTCAGAGTATAAGCATAAGCATGTTGGAGCTGGCTAATGTAGTAACAGAGATACCAAGTTGATAAGCATATCCTAACCCTTAACTGAAGTCAATTTCAACTAGCTGAACTCTTATCTTATTCAAATGGAGCATTTGACAATTACCCCCTTTCCCCTATCTACCTTTAGGTGGAGAAGCAAAAGAAAGGCCTTGCTGCTAAACTGGAGTTGGCTAAGTTCCTTCAGGAGACCATCGCTGAAATGGCCCGCAGGAACAAAGCCAAGGCTCTGACCGAGGACGAGACCCAACGATTCTCCACATATGTACAGAAGGTAAACAATGATCATAATAATGCATTTGTGACAGGGTCTGGTGAACAAGTCCTCAAGTAGGTCAAGGTCATTTTTCAGTTTTTATTTTTTATTTTTTCAGATCATGAAAGTGCAGATTTTAAGATTTCAAATGATATGTAGTAGTTGAGGAAAATATGCTTTTTGAATGTTGGTACACGTCAAATGGAGAATTTGAGAAAATCGCTCTGAATCAAAACACACGTTGCTACCTAGCAGCTAAAAAGTAAACGTTGCTATGTACTAACATCTAACTGCATGTTTAGCACACCAAATCATGCTGATAGAACATTACATTTTTTTACCTTTATTTAACCAGGAGGTCCCTTGAGATTAAAATGTCTTTTTCGAGGGAGACCCGGCCAAGAAAGCACACCAGAAACAAGTTACAAAATTGGCAATAAATAAATAACAGACGATAGATAAATATGATAAAAAAAACATCTTAGGAGTAGCAATTGCACATTTCTATCACACAATTTCCAATCAGAGTTTTGAACTCTCTCAGGGAGACGAGGTTATTAAGCTTTAGTGTTCTCGAGGTTATTCCATGACCAGGGTGCAAAATAAGAAAAAGCTGCTTTGCCAAGTTCCAAGTGAGACCTGGGTAGTGTACCTGGTAGAGCAACCATATAGTGGAACGAAAATCATAGCATAACATAATCATAACCCTCATAGCATAAATATGAGGGGAGTTTGCCCAGTATGGCTTTGTAAATAAAGATGTACCAGTGATGCTGTCTCCTTAGGCTTAATGAAGACCAGGAGACCAGGTCATAAAGTACACAGTGATGTGTACAGAATAATGAATTGGATATGAAACGTAAAGAGTTATGATATACAGAGTCTAGGCAGCAAAGCGTAGAGGAGGCAGCATGCATGTATATAATGTCCCCATAGTCTAGATTCTAGAACACTTAAGAATGTAGCCTGAGTGTTATGCACTCTATGCACACTCATGATATGCACTTTAAAAGAGAGGCTGTCATCAGAAATAGCCTACATTTTAAGTAGTAATCTGATTTGAATATCCTAGTCTGGATTGTGCATTTATTTCTCAGAGCTCTGAAGGCAGTCCACATAGCTACACATAATTAGATGAGCACACAGTCCTTGCTTTTGAACACGTCCTAAAATGTAAGTTTGTTTACAAGCCATGTATCACTAACACAGTAGCCTATGAAGCAGAATGGCAGACGATAAAGTGAATCCAATTCACAAATTATAAGTATTTAGTCATCCCAAAACAGTTTTTTGTTGTATTGAGTGGGCTCTTCAACAGAGCTTGAAAATGTCGTTCTTTTTTAAAGAAGCGTTTTGGTCATTTGCACAACTTGCAGACCTTTTCACCAGACCATGTCAAGCATTTTTTTAACCCCCCCCCAGCAGTGCACACAGTCAGCCAAACATATAACTAAGGTAAACGCAGTCTTTTGGTACATATTTCATTAATCTATCGCTTGCCTCGGGGATGGGTGTTGTGGCTCATGCTTTTACACAGAATACGTCCCCATGTGGTTTTAATGTTGTTGTCACATGTGAAATATTAGAGATTCGAGTGATTTTTCATAGAGAGGGTAAAAGGTTAAACAACCCACATGCAAACCCAATGTATATGATGTGGAGTGTATTTCAAAAATGTGTAGTACATTGGTCCCCAATCCTGATTAGAGCGATACAGGGTTTGGAATGCGTTTGTTAGAGCCCAGCGCTAAGGACGAATGAGGAAACCTATAAGAAACTGAGGAATGGAGTTTTAAATTCTGGCAATAAAAGTATGCAGTTGTTGTGGTATGAACTAAACCTCTGTCCTCCCTGTGTTCCTCCCAGGTACGGCATACAGGAGAGCAGCCCACTACCAAAGACATTGTCAAGTTCTCCAAGTTGTTTGAGGATGAGCTGACGCTGGAGCACCTGGAGCGTCCCCAGCTGGTGGCTCTGTGTAAGCTGCTGGAGCTGCAGCCCATCGGCACCAACAATTTGCTGCGTTTCCAGCTGCTCATGCAGCTACGTACCATCAAGTCAGACGACGAGGTGAGAGGAAAGAAGGGGGAAGGAGTGACGCGGTAGGAGATGGGTATGAGGTGTTTTGTCTGCACAGAACAGAGATCATCAGGTTCCATCTGTTATTGCTGCAGCACTGTAAATGTTGTGATGACCTATTCTTTTTTTACTAATCTTCCCATGATAATGGTGTGTGTTCTGAAGGCCCAGAGTAAGAATTAGAATCAGTTAAAGTAGGAGTCAGTTATATTTCATTATTATTACTAGTTCACCCCACTCCTGTCCCTTCAGGTCCCCCAGTTTGTTATTCTCTAAATAAAACGATTGCAGTGACCGGAGTCAAGGTTACTGTTCTGCGTGTTTTGGATGTGCTAGAGCACAGTGAATGACTACCGAGGGCAAAGGACGCTAGCCATCTCCACCCCGTTCATTGTTTGAGCCTACCATGCCCATTCCAGCCCTGTGTCAGGAGATTCAGAAGACAACATTCCCCTGGCTACCTCTTCTACTCCGGGAGTTTCCATAGAACTTTCCTCCTCTCAATTCAGCCATCGTCCATCACCACATGCGCTAACCTGGGCTACTGGTACCATTAGATTAGGATTGATTAGATTAGGTTGACAATACCACACTCAATTTTAGCTTAAGGATATCAATGTTATATGTATGTGTATTTGTGTATGTTTTATCTGTATTAAATGTTATAATTGTTCCATATTTGAGACCTGTCTCCCCCCCCCCCCCCCCCCCCCTTAGTTATTCAGTCAGTGTCCATCATCTTAGTTCAATTTAGTCTATCTATATTGTTAGAGTTGAATTTGTGGCACTAAGGTGAACATTTTTCCACGGGTGTGTATCCCCCCGATACAGTGTGTGTGGATCTGATAAGCGCTTGTAAATAGCGAGGCAGACTCTATTTGACCTCCTCGTGACTAACAGCTGTAGGGAAGTGGAAGCACATGGCTGGCAGAGAGGCTGGCAGGAATCCCACTGTTGAGAAGTCTTTGTCTCACCTCCCTTGTGAAGTGGACAAGAGGCACACCCCCTGTACTATGTGCACATGCTAAACTTTGTGTCCCTCTCTGTGTTTCTTTCCACAGATGATAGCAACTGAGGGGGTCGTTGCTATGAGTGTATCAGAGCTGCAGGCAGCATGCCGTAGTAGAGGGATGAGGTCTTTGGGTCTGACCACTGAACAGCTACGCCAGCAATTGCAACAGGTGAGGACTATCAAGCCAGAAATCAGTCAACCGGAGCTGCTGACTCAACCATGTCTATCTAGCCAGGTCTCCTCATATGATTTCCTTGTTATAGATACTAGTGGCTACATAATTAGCATGCCAAGTCACGTAAAGGATCCAATCTATTCCAATCAACACGACTCGCTCATCCAACTGACCTCTGTCCCTTTCCCTCTCCAGTGGCTGGACCTGCACCTGAAGGAGAATGTTCCTCCATCTCTACTACTGCTCTCCAGAGCCATGTATCTGACAGAACTCAAACCCAAACCACTCATCATCCCTCCTGTACCTAAACTAGAGGTAGGATGCGTGCGTACACCCACACACATACACACACACACACACACACCCTTTATCCAAACTAGAACCAAGACTCACATGTGCACACACCAACCTACCCTTCACTCTGCCCAAACGCACATATTCCCCTTAAACCCCTTAGGTGAGAGCTACCGAGTAACCTAGTAACTGCTCCAAGAAGCACTCTACAGTAGATTCCAACAGAAGCATAATTTGGTCCCCCGAGCCCAGGCTTGAGAATCAGACTATGGAAACCCAGTTTACTTTCAAGCTGCTGACACTTGTGCTGTAGGAATCCAGGTGAAATGATATGTTCCTGCCTGCTCTCTAAGAGGCTGTAAGATGATAAGTCCCAGGACTCTTTGTGGAAGGCACCAGCCCTAACTAGGTTTATACTTTATCATTTGTTGATTCATGCCAACACACTGACCTATAGGACTTAAAGGATGAGAGTATGAGAGTGTATTCTGATTTAAGTTATTTGGATGAATGATACATTTTATTGTGTCGTGTTGCAGAAGACCAGTCCTCCCCCAGCAGAGAGCGCAGAGGCAACCATAGCCTCAGCCTCCGCAGACGTACTGAAGGACCCTGCTCTAATCATCAAAGACAGACCGGTCTGTACACACACACACACACACACACACACACACACACACACACACATACACACACACACACACATACACATATACACACACACACACACACACACACACATGAACAAAGACAGACAGACAGACAGACAGATCTGGTCCCTGAGCAATCAGTGACAGAGCTATATGGAGTTAAGTTTCAAGTTTTATTGTCACGTCACATTATACAGGTGAAAGAGAGTTAGGCTTTGGTTCCTGACATTGCAGCACAAGACAATAAGGCAATAGGCAAGAAAAGTCAAGATAAAATAAAGTGACAGACATAAGTGAGACAATTGGACAAGTGACAAGCTGTGGGAGACAAATATACAGTACAGCAAAAAAATAATAAAAAAGTAGAATGTGAGTATTGAACTCGATGGTAGTGGATGTAAGAGGTAGTATTGAGTAAAGTGACTGTGTGCTTAAGGTTAGGTAGTCCATATACAGTACATGAGGTGTGCTTGGGGATAAGTCAATTGTCTACAGTAGGCTTGTTTATGAGCCTGATCGCCTGGGTCGCTGTTGGTTAGCTTCTGAGTTTTGGCCCTGGGGCTCCCGAAGAGGCTTTGTCTTGACAAACAGACTGTGGTTGGGGTGGCTGGGATCTTTGCTGATCCTCTGTGCTTTTCTGACACACCGTTTGTTGTACCCATCCTGGATGGAGGGAAGCTCACATTCACTGATGCATTCGGCTGTCCGCACCACCCTCTGTAGCGCTTTGCAGTTGAGGGCAGTGCAGTTACCCTGCTAGGCAGTTAATGGTACCATATTACCTCTTAGCATTTGAAATCTATGAGGGGGCCAACAATCTATAATCTATTGTCTAGAGTAGGGCTAGGCAAACGATAAAAATTTCTTTTTCGATAATCACAAGAATTAACGATCAATTATCGATTAATTGATACGCTTTTTTTTCATTAAAACAACGCCTAGGGCAGAAATAACAAGCATGTTTTCCTTGGGGAAAAAACGTTATTCTTGTATTCCTTCCAGGCATTCCATTTCACAAAGCATTTCGAAAGAAAAAAATGTCTGCGAGCCATAACGTTAGCTAACGTACGGGAACTTGTTGCATCATGCCGTACTGCGTTGCGAAATTCAATGCGAAGGCAAATGCAAAGTTCATTTCTCACACATAACGTGGACAAACTAATTTCCACTCAATTTATTAATGATTATCGAGCAAAATATTTTGTGATCGACCAAGATCCTTATCAATCAATTATCGATCGTCGATAATTGATGCCCACCCCTAGTCTAGAGGTAGAATTGGGACTAGGATGTGTGTTCTCATGTCTAATACATGCATGTTTGCGTTCCAGGGGGAGGAGGTGAGAGACAAGGCTCCTGTTGTCTCTGACAAAACTCTGTCTCCTGCCGAGGTCATACAAGTAAGTGTCCCACTCTGACCCCCCAGCCACAGAGATCAATGGAGAATTAGGCGTTCCACTGTTGTAATCCAGTTAACCGTAATACTTCTCCCTGCTCTCTCATGACACTCTAATCACACACGAAGGCTCCTGGAGTACCTGCCCTACTAAACAACCAATCAGATAACAGGAAATCAATTCTACAAATAGAATACTTAATTGTCCTCCACAAGATTTTTTTCTGCTGTCTTTTACAGGTTACACAAACCGATTCACACAAGTAGTTCACTTTTCACCCAGTATAATACCACACAATTGAAATAAAATAAAATAAAATACTGGCACCTCAAAAACTTTAGATGCTAAAAAAGGGGGGTTGATTAATAGATGGAAGCTAATAGGAGTGTAACCATTCATGTATTTGTACCGAAAACCTTCGGTACGGTCTAAGTTCGGTTCGCGTCTGTACCGAACAAATGCAGCGTTGTACTGCATGTGCAAAACCTTTTAAAAGTAATCTCAGTTGGTGCGTTCATAAATTTGCTCTGAGAGCGCCAGAGCGCACACTGGCTCAACATTATAGAGCAAGTAATTTTATTGGACTAGAGGCATTCCATGAGTGTTGATCAGATTTCCAAAGCATATTTACAAACGCACCCTTAGCCAGTATGCATGCACACATAGAATTACATCAGTAATTTTTTTACCAGTCGTTATGGCGAACGCAGTTAAACTAGAGCTTGAAGTTCCTCCAGCATCCCTCAAGTCTCCTGTTTGGAAACATTACGATTTCTCAGCTACATACAATGATGATGGACAAAGACAGGTGAATTGGACCAAAGCTGTATGGTACTTGTTCGAATTGTTCAACTGCGATTAAAACTTTTTAAAAACTTGCACATGTTGAAAGTAATGGAGCCTCGTTACGTTGTTCCGTCTCGTCCGCATTTCAGCCAGGAAGTCACACCAGCCCTTTATAAACAGAAATATGAAAATACAAGCTGGCCTAAGTCCTAATGTGAAGTTGAAAGCTGCTTATATGAATACAAGTACAGTACAGTTCAAGTACAGTTAATTTTCTAAATGCTGCACCGTAATGGATATTTATTTTATTATATTTTATTTATTTGAGAGAATATTTATTTTTGATTTACTTTTCAGTAAACTGTACTTTTTTATTAGTAGGTGGCAGCTGGGTGCAGCAGTAGACAGATTTTATTTTATTTAAGAAAGAAAGACCCACTGTTTGTTCAGTAAACCACTGTTTAATAATTGTATGTAATTATAATTACTTAAAAACCGAGGTACGTACCGAACCGAAATGTTTGTGAACTGTTACACCTAGAAGCTAGAAGCTAACCATTGCTCTCTGACCTCCCTCCAGGCTAAAGGAGCAGCCACATCTCCGAAGAGCAAGATGAGCGCCAACGGAGTGTGATGAGGAAGAGGGGAGGGAGACCCTTGGCAGGACTGGGGGGTTCTGTATTGCCTCGACCACCCCCCCCCCCCCCCCCCCCCGTGCCAATGGGGTGGGGGGTGAGCTTGTGGGCTAGGAGTGGGGGTGACCAATTCCCCCTTGTCTGCCCCCCCCCCCCTACACCCATAACCACTCCCTCCTCAAGACCAGAGGGGTGGGAGGGAGTCAACAACGTTCTCTGTCTGGCAATGAACTTCGCTGTCAGATGAAGAGAGACAGATCATTAGACCATCAGATGGCTCTATCTACACCAGGAGAGAGACTGCTGGTGGTTCAACCAGAACTTCTGTTCTGTCCCAGAGGTCTCTGACACTCACCCGCATTTGTCTGGTCTCAACCTCGTGCACTCCATGCAGTCTCACACTCAACCTCAGCAGGATTATGTAAAGTTAACCTGACTTGTCACTGGACGCCAATACCATTTGTTCTGTTTTGGGATTGTAATAATCCAGTGATGTGACTCGTACAGTATTACGTCCTTGAAGAGTTAGACCTCTCAAGACGTAAAGCCCAGTTTTCTGGTTGGTTGGATGGTCTTGGTAACGGTTGTGGGTTTCCCTTTCCCCTTAGAGCACCTTCTGCTCTTGTATATTTGTAAATACCTTGTACATTGTTCTCAGTGTCTGGCATCCCAGCTACTGCTGCTTTGTACAGTTTGCTATGCCACTCCCTCAAGCTCTCTCAACTAAAGAGTTCTATGAACTTCCATCATCTTGATTTGTGTTGTTCGTTGGTGTATAAAGGCCACTTCAGACTAAACTTTCATCAACTGACGACACATAGATGGACAAAGAGTTTTTTTTGTCTAATCTAAGATTGTCTCAACATTGAGTCTTTCTCTAAGATTTGACATTTGTAAACGTTGACATTTGGAATTCGGATCAATCGTACATTCTCTATTCTAAAACTGCCTGATCTCATCTCATTATGATGAAGTGTCTGGACTGGCCTTAGGACTGAATGAAATTGCATTTTGTGTACTGTAGGCACTAAAGTAGCTGTAAATATTAAATGAACACTGGTTGATTATTCTGATTGTAAGAGAGAGAGCTCACTCCTTAACCCTCAGGAGATCCTGCAGCACTGACATGCAACTTCCATTCCCTGATAATCAACTGAACCGGGCAATCTGTGTAAAAGGATATTTTGTATTGGAAATATACAGTGTATATATTGTGTTAATGCTATGATACTACGACCCTTGATTTACTGTAATCAAATAGAAAAGAAAAACTTGACTTCATTGACTGCGATTGGATGATCCATACCATACTGAAGTAGTGAAATATCAAAAGTATTGAATAATTTGTTTGCGCGAAGCAGCATGAAAATGCAGGATCTATTAACTACTAAAATATTGCACAAGAAAGTGTTACTTTTTGTTGTTGTTGTTATGTGGTTCTTAAAGAACATAAATATGGCCATTATTTGACTATAAATGGCTACTATATTGCTTTTAAAAAAAGTTTTCACAACCATGTTATGTGATGATTGGAAGGTTTACCACATAAACATACATGCACTGTGCTGTTGTCTGTGTGGTTGTGTGCGTTTGCTGTTGCCTTAGCATTGGGGAAAATACATTTAGCATAAAGTCAGGACATTTATGATGTCATTCATGACCCCTCTCCTAATACACATTTTATTTGAATAAAATGCCAATTTTCTCTTTCAGACTGCACTGTTTGCGCTGAAAGCCACCGTGTAGATAAGAGCCCTGTTCAAATTCTTAGAAAATGCATCCATTTCTCTTCCCTTTCTTGAGGTAATCACTGATTTGGGTGTCAGTGGATAAGTTCTCCACCCTACTGTTTTGACTTACCCAACTCATGCAGATTTGTGATTACTTCAAGGAAGGGATAAAATATGTATTTCCATGCTTACCAGATTATTTTCCTACTTGCTTTGAGAATTATATGCACATTAATTTACAGCTAACAAAAGTCTTTCCAAGCCGGTGCTTAGTTGTGTGGTTGTACATTTACCTCTGCTGTTCGTGGAATGTCTCCTTTGCCTCATCCCATCTCTTCTAGAGATTGACGCTGTGTCTTAATTCTCTTGCGTTGATTCCATCCTGTGTCTCTTTTCCCCCATAACCATCAAATGGTGAAAAGAATCTGCCATTTTCCAAGAAGTCCTTTTAGAACTGTGGTTTTGAAGGAAATTAGATAATGAAAGGAAACAAGGACTGAAAAATAGGACACATATTCACACCAACTCATGTATGAATGAACCCTCTCACTCACATGCCCAGTACCAAATCAAACCACAATCCTCATCCCAGGGCACTTCTAGTAGATTTGGAAAACCCGGCTACAGTGAAAATCTCACCCAGCCTACCAGAAGTGCAAGGTGGAAATACAACTTCATTGGTAATATCGGTCTTATCAGATCTACAAGAAGTGTACACCAGGGGTAGAGTTTGATTTGGAGATTCCACTCAGCGGAATCCAACGTTGCAACAGATTGAACGTGTATTGTATAGAGCTGATATGATTTGTAATTCTACATGATTATCACAATGCATTTCTATCAGACAATTCTGTAATGTTGTGCCCTCCTGAATAAGCATCTAGAGAGGGAAAGAATTGCATCATGGTGTTTTAAGTGTGTTGCTATTAGTTTGTGGTGAAATTGGGAGTTGATTTTTGTCTGAACATGAATTTAAGAATTGCTCAGCCAGTTGTCTGATATGTAGATCGATCAATCCTATAATAAAGGCTTCGGGGCTGAGTCATAACTTCAGATACATGCACATAACTAGAACTGAAATTCTGATAAATCCTACATTGAGAATTGTGTGAAAGTTGGAGTTATTCAAACACATCTGATGTGAGTAGGCCATTAGTGCATCGATCTACATCGAGGGGAATAAGAATGTGTGAGAAGAGACTGTTGGACTGTATCATGTATCATATAAGGCTATTACAGGAAGACTGGGGTTTCTACTTTCTTAATGACCTGTCTGCACTCTGTTATAATGGGCCGTATGGTTTGGTGGAAGACTTCACAAAAGCAAAACCATGTTTGTGTCAAATTCCCCCATTTTTCCTCAAGATATCTAATTTAATATTTGTGTAGCTTCTTACTGTCATCAGCTAAACTAGCGCTAAGTATGATCTGAAATTGCTGTCATGTATGCTCAGGGTTTGTTACTTCCTGTATGACAGACTCCCTGGTATGATTAACTTTTAATCTATTCATGCTTGCAATGCAGATCAAATGAGTCCTTCACCTGTATTCTCTCAACCACCCCCATACAGTGTTGCTCTCCGACATGTACACTATCTAAACCTGCATTACAATGGTACATCATTTTACTGTGTCAAATTAGTATTTAGGAGATACAGTTCTGGATTTATAGCATTAAATTGACAAAACCCTTTAAACTTGTGTCTGTTGTCTCTGTTCTTGTTAAGAAACCTACATGATGCTTCAACATCTATATATTGAATATGTGTAAAAAGGAGGTGTGAAGTCTATTGTGCATATCGAAAGCTCAGTTAAATCAGATTCTATTACAATATCTGCCAATTTGACTGGGAAATTCAGTTGATATCGGGTTAGGAATAACACTGACACAAAAGAAAGTCACAGTGTTACAATTGCATCTCAGTGCGTTTCTGACCAAGCCCAGCAGAGGGCGACATTGACTGCATATCTGACTAGGACCAACCGAGGTCTCAGCAATCTACTTGACATGATGTAGTGTGACTGTGAAGATCGATCTATTTCAGTGCTTTACCCAATTTATCCAGAAGCAATGGTTAGCAAACTAATTTGTATTATGGGGTACTTGGCATCTTCTTGAGACCTCCAATCAAGTAACAGTTGCCAGCTACAGCCGAAAAGAAATTGAGGGGTTATAAGTCACATTCAGAATGAGCAGCAATATGCCTATCAAGATGGTTTGGTTATATGTGATTATATCATGATCATGTTGCCAAGTTTCTACTTTCCATACTGGCCGACTCTCCCTACTGGCTAAAGGATTTGGGGAGATTGACATCAGATTCAGTTTCCAGCAAATTTAATTTGAGCGCATGGTCACTGCTAGGAATTGTGGCAATGGAAACTCCGCCCCGCGATATCCTCCCGGTCTTTAAATGCGCGACGCGACGCGCTACCACGGTGTTCAAGACAGGGCGGCGGCGACCGGACAATAAGCGTCACGAACGTCGCATTGGCACAATAATAACGGTAAGGGCCTAAGATTTAAGACTATCACACTTGAAAGAATTTAGCTCTTTGTTAATTTTAGGGCGTCTGGTCACGATCCATTTTTGTTTGAGAGCGCTTGTCTAATTTGAGTAACGGAGCAGGTGGCAATGTTGTCTGAAATAGATTGTGGATAGATGACCATTTCTCGAGTGATTTCCAGAAACTAAACTGTAATAGGTTACAGACTTATAATGAATCCACCTTAGATACTCATTTGACGTGCAGTGCTGCTTTTTCAGAAAAAAACCCCATCATTATAAGTCTGTAACCTATTACAGTTTATTACATCATTACATAATTTCTGTGAAATAGTGCGCATATCACAGGCGCCAACCAGATATTGAGATCAAGCACAAAATCGTTTTGTTGTGTGGACTGTGTTGACCGCAAGGGTAGATGCGGTAGATAACATGGATCTGTGTAAGGTGGTCTGTCTGACTGCCATTTTGAAGTTGCTCAAGCGATGATGTTATTATTATTTTACCCCCTGGAAACCAGCTCAGGCGCAGAAATATGAGGAAGATTCTAAATCATTCTCCTGACACCAGTTTGTATTCACTTGCTTAGCCTTACGTAGCCAGGCCTAAACATAACATAATGAAGAACTTATTATTTATGTTGACAGATGGGCCAGGATGTACTTTGGAGCAGTTTGATAACATTACTACGTATGAAACAGATTAGTAAATACATCTATGTACCGTATATATTGACCGTTACTATTTGGTCTGGAGAATGATTGGTCTGTAGGCTACACCTCTCAACAAATTGGTTTGGTTTAAGAAAGCCTACAAGGGAGGGAATTTGGGTTTCTAAATTATACTATATTATATATACTATTTATATATCCAATTGAACTTTATTTCAGACACGTATGTCCATATCAGTATATATAAAAAATAATAAAATACAATACGAGGACAACACAAATATAATCATTGCAGTTCAGAAGTCCTTCTGAACTGTACCTTGTGTCACTTTGTGTGGGCTCAGTTAAGGCCATTAGGATTACATTTTCATCGGCACATACGTTTTTACATAATGTATTATATTACATTTGTATATATAGCCCTATTCCTATTATGACATTGGTTAACATGTAGGTCTCCTCTGTGGTTCCACTGTCCAAGGCACGTTGACTACCGTACTCTTCAGCTCACTATACTCCTATCATTAACAGAGCTCAAGTGGCTCACTTTAAATTATTAACACCCGAGAGGACGATAGCATTGTGGGTATTTTCCACCCTGTGGCTTGTTTACTAGGACCAGAGATTGTAAATACTAGAGGATTTGCCAAAACCCTAACCTTTATGACCACAGAGAGAGTAGCTACAGCAATAGGCCTATTTAATTTATTCTCTAGCTTGCACTTTATATTTTATTGTCTAGAATAGATTCGTTTATGGTTATCAAGTCTTTTTCTGACTATCAAATAACTGATTTAGAATATACCTGTGAACAAATAGGCTACATATGAATGAATGTACTTTTTATTTCACATTTTGGGAGTAAGCATTATGTGTAAACCATAGGAGTCTAGAACTGACTGTAAACATTATGAAAACTGATCACACTGCAGACATTTGATAATGGAAACTCACTCACTCCCTCTCTCTCTCTCCTCCTCAGCGCCTCCCTTCCAACCTCTCTGCCCCTCTCCTCCCTTTTCTCTTTCTGTTTTTTTCTCTTTCTGCAGTGCAGTCATAATGAAGCACACTTCTCCATTAGCTGTGCTGTGCCTAGCTCTCCTGCTGATCCATGCCCATCTCACACTGGCTAAGAGGGGAAGCTTCAGCATCAAGCCAAAGACCCCCAGCCGAGGCAGCACCAACACCGGCCGCAAACCGGCCGCTAGTCAGCCTAATACCAACTCCCAGCCTGGAAACTACCCCCGACAGCCCCAGAGCCCACAGAATCCACAAGGAGGGAACCCCAATCAAGGGGGATACCCAGCAGGAGGGTACCCCAACCAAGGGGGAAACCCAGCAGGAGGGTACCCGCAAGGGGGAAACCCAGCAGGAGGGTACCCGCAAGGAGGTTACCCCCAACAACCTGGCAGAGCAGGGTACCCTAATCAGGGTGGCTCTCCCAATCAAGGGGGGTACCCCAACCCAGGGGGAAACCCAGCAGGAGGGTACCCGCAAGGAGGTTACCCTCAGCAACCTGGCAGAGCAGGGTACCCTAATCAGGGTGGCTATCCCAATCAATACCCAGCAGGAGGGTATCCGCAAGGAGGATACCCCCAGCAGCCAGGAAGGGCAGGCTACCCAAATCAGGGAGGTTATCCAAATCAGGGAGGTTATCCAGCGGGAGGATACCCAGCGGGAGGATACCCAGCGGGAGGAAGTTACCCAGGCAGGGGCTATGGTGGTGGTGGGGCAGCCTACCCTGGAGGCTATGGGGGTGGTTATGGAGGTGGATACATGAACCACAACCCCAACAACCAGATCCTGAGCCCCAGATACGGTGGCAGCTATGGACATGGGGGTTATGGAGGTGCAGGGGGCTCCCCATTCTCCCGGTCAGTACAACAGATGGGTATGCACCCTTCGTCGCAGTCCATGGGTTTTGGGCGTAAGGCAGCTATGGCGGCCGGGGTTGGGGTAGTGGCTGGGATGGCTCTGGGTTACGGGCTAGGGAGGTTCCCCCGCCCCAACTTCGGCTTCCACAACCCCCAGGAGGAATACTACTACAACAACTACATGTACAAAAAATACGGCACCAAGTCCACTGATACTAATGACTACAGCAGAGACTACAAGTTCACTACACCTCCAATTGCCTATGATACGTACATGGAAACCTGCGTGAAGAGGACAGACCTACTGTCTGCTGAGAGAGTAGGGGGGAGTAACCTTCCAGGGAGTTACGTTCCAGTGAAGCCGAGCGCTCAGGATGAGGAGAAGAGCAATGATCCAGCCCCGGTTGGATCTACAAACACCAGTACCCCAGACACTGTAGGATCTACCAACACCAGTACCCCAGACCCTATAGGATCTACCAACACCAGTACCCCAGGCTCTGACAGTGGTCCCAGCAACAGCAGCAGTGCAACCACAGAGGGTAGTCTCAACCCTGGGGAGAGTACCGCTAACGATACAGCTGCCACGGAGAAGCCAGCTCAACTGACTCCTCAACCTTTGATCCCTAACCCCCAAAACCCCCCTGCCGCCAACCCCCTGACCCCAGTCGCCGACCAGGCCAATGATGGCAACGATGATGGAGATACGGTGAGCATTGTGGAGATCGGCTATCCTGCACTGATCGAGCAGCTGAAGGTCAGGAGGTGTGTAGAGCTCTACATGGTCTACTCCGAGCAATTCATGGAGAAACAGACGAAAACAGAGAAACATGAGAACAAGAACAGGAATGCGGGAAGACCCGTAGGAGGAGTGCAGGGACTGGGGGTGGTGGGCTACCAGGGACTGCTAACTGTGGTCATTAGTACGGTACTAATGCTACTGAACAGCAACATGTTACTACTGTACTAGGACATACAGGGAGAGGAAGAGATAGGGTCAGAGATTGAAAGAGCGTGAAAGAGCGTGAAAGAGAGAGTTAAAGACAGAAAGAGGGGGTGAATGAGAAAGGGCAGGGTGATTGCTGCCACACCCTGTGTGTAGCGTGTAGCGTCAAGTGTGCATGGGAGAGAGGGAGGGTGGGAGTGTCTCTGCTCTCTGCCTCCTCTGACTGAAGCCTCAGGACTCTCCTCATTGTGTGGATTTCTGTTTTGTTTTTGTGCTGTTGTTTTCCCTGCACTGGCATTATACAATTTAAATATAAACATGATATCAACATGATTATATTTCACATCATGCTGTGTTACTGAAATGCTGACTTGTTTTAAAACCCAACACAGATGAAGGTAATGGATTTGCATGTGCACGGCTATTGTATCATACAGTGTATTACAGAAATGACATAATTGTGAACTCTGGGTTTGGCAGAGACTGACCAGATATGAGATCCAACCTAACACAATTCCCAGCCCTGCCCACCCAGCCCCAGCAGATACAGAGATTCCAGTAAATGCACTCTGATGGCTCTGATTACGGTAACCATGCGGAGTCCCATTTAAGCATTTTGCCAGTTAAATCACATTAAGAGAGGACATGGCGCTGCTATTATGATGGTGGTTTCATGAAGCTCTCCATCAGCCATCCCAGTAATGTGTGTTATGGCAACACTGGCCTGAGGGTGATATTTCACAGAATGGGTGTTTTACCAAGTTAGTCAGCTAACTTTGATAAATATTAAGATATGGCGCTTTATTTTCAGGTACTCTAAATTTGATTATGGGTTGTCGAGAGTAGCAAGTGCATAGTCTTTCTTTCTGAGTCTGTCTCTGAAATTAAATGAAACTCAGAAGGTATTTTATTTGCTTTGTAATACACCACTTCTGGATGACTGATAATGAGTGAATGATATCTCAGGTTAGTTTATTTTCAGTGAGTGTGTTAAGGATATGGAGTTGTGGAATGTAGTTCTAATTACCAATGAATTTATTAATCCAAGTCCAATTAGTGACGTTTTATTGAAGGGAAGAGCAGCTGGTAGCATTAGTGACAGGGTGGCATGGCCTTCACCATGGTGATGTGTGTAAATACACTAGACTGTACTGTAAATATTGGCTGAGGTCACATGTGAATTTAAATCTTACTGAATTGTAACATCAGCTGGAGAGACAGATCATCTAGGGCAGTCAACAAGAATGACAATGAACTGATGAATTATCTGATGTTATAGATTAAATTATTTTTTTTTTTCAATTTAACAATGCTATCTGGCTGTAGCTTGGAAAACAATAATAAGCCCATTCTAATATTAGCCTGTTCTGTTCATACATAGAGGCTATAACTAAATATATTATCTATATATGATGGTGTGTACTATATACAGTATAAGCATATTTATACTAACTAACTTCTAACAGCTGCATATTGACAAACATGCATATGGTTATTGTTACTGCTAGGCAAAAGAAAATCCATGAATGCAAAAGAGAATCTGTTTATTTGACAGTCCTGTTTTGAGTCACATTATACTCCAACACACCTGCAACCAAGTGCATCCCATCAACACTGTGAACATGGCCATCTAACGTGCTCCAATCCAAACAACTCATCCCTGTGTGGAATGTTTGTTTTATGATTATCAGTGGACGTGCTTGTTAATTTCTTCCTTGTGTGTCATTGTTGTTAAATTTGAAGTACACTGCATGGGCTCAACAACAGTCAACACTTCTGATTTCTCTCTTTGCTCTGTACTGTAGACTTTCTTTTATGTTCTCGTTTCCTCCCTCCTCTCTCTGTCCTTCCCCCAGCTCATCTCATGTTATGCCTCTCTCCTCCCTCTCTAGGGTGGTGACTGTAGATATTTCTGTAAGTGCTCTTATCCGTATTCTGAAGCCCCCCCTCCCCCTCCCCCCGGGCTTTGAACCAGGGACTGTAGTGTTTCTGGAGCTAAATGATTCAGATCAGAGCGAGAGATATATTGTACAGACTCGGGTCAACTCATTGACAGGCACCAAGGCATTGAACAAGCTGTAGATCTATGGCCCTGATTCAGAAAGATGCTCTCAGTAATGTGTTGACAAAGTATGTTCTAGCACATCAGATCAATAATGCCTGGATTGAAGTCTAAATTGTTGCACCCACTGAGGGACAATTCTTTTAACATCTTGAAAGTTTAAAAAAACCACATCATGGATATAATCTTCTTAGATATGAAATGGGAATTTAATGTGTTTTTCTACATCTACACCTGTCTCGAGCCTTGAATGTACTTCAGTGCATATGTCTTGTTCACCAAGTTACCCATCTTTGTCCATGATTTCCCCCTTGATATGAAATCTGTCATGAGATCCGTATGTGGTGGCACATAATATTCTCAATGCCTACCTGCACTTTACCTCTGCTTGTCTTTGTCTAATAAAGTTCTTAACCTGAGATATTGTGATTGTTTGTTGCCTATATTCTGAATAACATAACTAGAACATTTCAGAAATAATTGTAGCTGTCTTTCACATCCTAAACTCAGATAGGGCCTAATAATTAACCACAACTTTCGGTTAATTGGATTATAATAATACATTATGGGTCAGAACAAGCCCAGACGTGGAATGGTTCAAAAGTTAACACTTTGATTGCACATTTTAATGGCACAGAACTGGGTTTTAAAAGGTGGTGAGTTGCTATCAAAATTGTTTCTGGGCAGTTCGGACTAAAAGGACCCATGAGGACCAACATCTGGAATTAATCAGAGCATATCAAATTGGATGTCAAATGAAAGCAAAGAGTCTATATATTTGGGAAATTAAGTCAGAAATAAATGTCCTCAACCATCTTCTATAATTAGAATAGGGATAAGTAGGCTTTAACTTCTGGACAAACATATGGAAATGTGTCTATGAAAACATCTACCATAAAAAGTATTGTCTTTAAATGTCTTTAGAAAAACATCAAACCTCATTAATGTTAGTAAAGTATAGACCCCGGTCAACTAATATTAACACTTACAGTATATTTTGATTTGGCTTGCCCAGTCTCCAGGTCATTCTGTTACCAAAACCCCACAAAAGCTATTCACACAACTACCATGGTATCCATAGACAACCGTCTATTTATTTTCCATATTAATTAGGAGTTATTGGTTTTCTGACCTAAAGAATCAGGAATATACACTCACCGAACACTTTATTATGAACTCTATACTGTAGATACTGAGTTGGGCCTCCCTTTGCTCTCAAAACAGCCTAAATTCTTTGTGGCATTGATTCCACAAGATGTTGGAAACATTCCTTTGAGATTCTGGTCCATGATAACATGATTGCACGCATATCCATACTTGGTATACACTCTCTAGATGCACACATTTTTAAAATATGTTTTTAGGGCATTTCTGCTTTATTGGGATAGAGACAATATGAATGAATGAATGAATGAATGAATGGTCTTTATTGTCATTGATATAGTACAGGTACCAAACAACGAAATTTGGGAGGGGGGGCAATAGAGATTGACTGGACGGATGGGTGAGTGAGAGGAGGGAAGACATAGGGTTGGTCAATAGATCAATGGCCAGAATTGAACTATGGACCCTGCAATTACATGGCATGTGCCAAATTGAGAGAGAGGCTCAGTGATTTATGAAATACTTGTCTTTCCTTTTGAGCTGTCACACACACACACACACACACACACACACACACACACACACACACACACACACACGCCTGCTGTTTGAGCAGCTGCCACTGCTCACTGCCAAAGAACACAACACTGACTTGCGTCACATGATGAAGGCTTAGATATATAAGTCAGATGCATTACATTAAGCTAACATTGTCTTTGTAGATCTTAAAGTGACATGGACGCAAGTTACACAGTAAAGCCTTATTCCCTTGTTTTTGTATGTGATCTCATCCTAAGAAACCTCATTCAGGATATACAGTACTATCTCATTGTATCTTATCAGGAAATTGGTGGCTTTCCCCCCCTTGATTTTATTATCCTTGCCATAGGAGGCTATGTAACCCCTCCTCAACTGATCCATGTGAATCTATAGAAACAGAACAACGTGGCAGCGTCTCCTATTCAGTAATGGACTTAAGTGTGACAGTCAGGGGCTATCACCATGGCAACCCAAGTGGGCATGAAGCACAGTGTTGCTAGGTAGCCAGCTTACTTGATCCTGACATGAAGCATGACTATTAAAAGTGAAAGGAAGAGAACGGAGGGAGGGAGCAGAGAGAAGAATAGAAAAGAAGGGAGAGGTTTGAAAAGTGGAATCTTATTTTGAGAGCAAGAAAACAGGTTTCAAGTTTGAAAGGTTACCATCATGCAATTATTTTTACAATATGGAAATGTCCAGGCACAAACATGACATACATGATGATCCTCTTCATCTCTGTAATGAAACTGATCCCTGACAACGGTAACCTATAATTATATATATACAAAATAAAACAACCTTTTGCTCATGGGAGTGGGAGTGGGGGGGCGTCCCACTCTCTGTCCAATCAGGTCATTTCTTGACTATCTTTCTGTCTATTTCTGGGACCAGTTTTTAACTCATGAGCACTTTCGAACTTGTGGCTGAAATGACAACTCTACAAACACACTGAACTCTCGTCTATGCCCTCATATCTCCATCTGGTGATAACATACATGTACTGCATCCTGATAAGACCTCCAGCTGCCAACAGTACTCCTTCCCCAACAGATACAACTCTTTGACTGGCAAACTACAATGGGATAGTCTCAATGTCTTGAGTGCTGGGAGTGCTAGCAGTCCAGTAATGGGACTTTTCAACTGCTGTGCTGACCATAAAGTGATACTGTTTCAGGTAAACAGGTGAAAACAATCAGATAATTACATTTCATACAACAGGGGCAATTCAAAGTGCTTTACATACAGCATTAAACTTTTAAGAAGATAATGAATAAGATAATAGATAATTAATACAAAGACATGGATGGAAGTGTTAGTGTTTAATCATAATTATTATATATAATATAATAATAATAATAATAATATATAATAAACAATTTAAAATTAAATTAATAATTAATTAATTAATCATAACTGTTGCAGAACATGAAGGTTTTTAGCTTAGATTTAAGTATTTTGGGGGTTTCGGCCCAAACATTTCTTCAGGGAGTTTGTTCCAGGAGCATGTGGCAGAGTGACTAAAAGCTGCTGCACCGTGTTTTGTTTTCACTCTTGGAATGATTAGCTGATTAGTCTCAGCTGACCTTAGGTATTTATAGGTATGTATTTTGGTCCAAGACCATTTTGTAATTTGGATGCTATTAGGAGTACCGGTACTTTGAATTCAAAGAGACTGGTAGCCAGTGTAGAGATCTCTGTTAGGACCGGTCCCTAACAGTGGCATTTCGGATGAGCTGCAATTTACGAACAGCCCCTTTAGATAGGCCTGTTAGTACAGTAGACCATTACAATAATCAAGTCTACTCGAAACAAATGCATGGATTACTTTTTCAAGGTCTTGTTTGGACATGAAACCGCTCATTCTTGTTATGTTTTTCAGGTGATAGTAGGCTGATTTAGTTATCAGGTTTATGTGGCTGTTGAAGTTTAATTCTGAGTCTAGAATTAAAGAATTAAAGATGACGATTTCTGACCTTTTTTGGTTTTTGTTTGATGAATCACGTTTTGCACAGACTTTTGATCTTTTGTCAGGTGCACCGAATATAATTCTCTGTTTTGTCCTTGTTTAGTTGGAGGAAGTTTTGTGTCATCCAGGCGTTTATTTGTTCAATGCAATCAGCATGCATCAGGCAATCACTATAGTCGTTCGGTGAGAGGACTATGTAGATTTGAGTGTCATCCGCATAGTTGTGGTAGGCAATTTCTCTTTTTTATTATGTGACCCAATGGAGGCATGTTAAGATTGAATAGAAGGAGGCCAAGGATTGATCCTTGGGGAACCCCACGTCATTTTAATTCAGGTGGTCAGACACAAAGTTGTCAATGGAGAGCTTCTGTCCTGTAGGTAGGATGTAAACCAGTTTAGGGAAGTGCCCTATCCAGGTTTTTAAAGTCCTACCCAGGTTTTTAGTCTATTAGAATGTCGTGGTCTACAGTGTCAAAGGCAGCGCTAAGGTCTAGTAGTACCAAAACTGAGATGAAAAAACTGAGTCGGTGTTTACACGAATGTCATTAAGGACCTTAATAAGGGCCATTTCAGTGCTATGTAGGGGGTGAAAGCCTGATTAAAGTCATCGAAGAGATCATTTAGGATCAAATAATTGCTAAGTTGCTCATGGGCAACTATTTCAATTATTATTCCTGTACACAGTAGCTTAACTAACTTTTTAGGTTTCATATGGGTCTGTAGTTGTTTAGTACAAATGGGTCTAGGCCGTTCTTTTTTAGTAAAGGCTTGATAACTGCAGTTTTCAGCGTTTCAGGGAAAATTCATGATGAAAGGGAAGTGTTGATTATTTGTATTAGTTTTCTTGCCACGCAGCCAAATATGTTTTTTTAAAAGCTTGTTGGCAGGACATCAATGGCACAGGTGGATGGTTTAAAGCCACACATTAGAGCACACACTTAAAGCCACACGTTATAGCAGACGCTTTCATAGAGCCATGGCACGCCACACAATGATTCACGGACGCATAAGATGGTCAACACAGGACCCAGTGATCACACACAGATTACTATAGGCTAATCACGTGGCTTGTGCCCAAACCCTAGTCTACCCCCCCTTGTCGATCATAGCCGACAACCCGCTGTAATTAAAACACTATTATAACACTTATTTATATTATTGACAATTCATAGGCCTAGACAAAGACAACAAACATGTATAAACAGATTAAAATGGCACGTAACTTCCAAGACCCCCCCCCCCCCTGGGGTCGGAGCAGTTGACTGCGACCGTCCGAAGTGACTCGCTGTAGCTGGTGAGTCTTTGTCTAGACTCTAGGCCGGGGAAGACCCTCGGTGGCGCAGGAACTCAGTGAGAGTGCGGCGGCTGGCCAAACACTCCCGTCACACGGGAGCAGCTGGGCCACACTCCTGATCAGCCCACGTCCCTGACTGACATGAAAAACCCATAAACCCCCCTGTCTGACTGGCTCTTCTGTGCCGGTGACCCTAACTGGTTCATGAACACGCCACCCCCCAGGATGAGTGTGAGTCCTGTAACGTGGGTGTGAGACACCCAGACCACAGCGCACCCGTACTCCTTGCGTGTCTAACGGCTCTGACTTAAATGTCCTGACAGAGTTCACAGGCAAGGCTACAGCTGTGCAGCCAATTACTAATTAGGGTGAGCTTCCCTAGGCAATCACACTACAGTACTTTCTATAAATGAGGCCCCAGGTTAGGACTGCCTGTGGTGCCGTCTTTAGGCTGTGTGTTTACTTTATAATTTATACTACTTTTCTTTGCTCTTGATTTGTTGATAACATTTACTTTCTCGAATGGTCATTGTTGTTTTTTCTCTTGCTGCTTTATTTCCTGCCCATGTTCATCACTACATTTTCCTTACTAACTGATCCCTTTCTAGTGACTCTATTTGATGTTGTTTCACTCATTCACTAACCTTGTCATTGCCTCTATGCTGTATATTGATTCCATTCAGCTTAACATTATCGTTCACAAATAGCCTACACAGACAACTTTACTCTGGTTCATATCACTTAACATACTGTTTAAATATACTGAAAACATATACCTCCCATGTCTGATTAACAATAAAAAACAGGCCTTTGAAATGTGACAATTTTGGCTAAAAGCTAAGGCTAATGCTAATATAGCACTTTAAAACTCATCTTCTCATGACCGCTTTACCTGATTCAGTCAGATGGGAGTGGCATACTATGCTAGGCTTGCAGAATATAGTGTAAGCACATTATAAGTAGTGAAATGCTTGACATAAACTATACAACATGGTCATTAACTTGGGGAAGGTTAATCCACAATGCATTTTCGTATTTACGCTTAGTGTATATTATCATCATAGCATAGTAGCCTATGTATATCAGGCCATAATTAGGTGACTGGTACCTTACAGGACCGTGGTCCTAGGGTACTTCATAATATCATAGCTTAGTATATCATGTGTTCAACTTGGCTCATATTAGGTGAGTGGTCTACCCCCCTGTCTGTAGGTCTACCCCCTATCTGTCAATCTACAACCTGTCTGTAGGTCTACCCCGTGTCTGTCAATCTAACCCCATTTATGGTTATGGGGGCATATCTGTAGGAACACGGCCCATAGCCGCTTGCGCTTATATTTGATATTATTGTTTATGCTTTTAGAGAAAAATGATTGTCTGCCGCTTCTTATTTCCTTTATTATTTTATCGCTTAGAAAATTCTCTTGAAAGATATCATAGTGGACTTCTCTCTTCTTTTCTCCATCTGCACTCTGGTTTACAACATTCTCTTTTTGGGGGTTTTACGGAAGGGGCAGTTCTCCAGGGAGCTTTTTGCTTACCAGAGATGTTTGGACCTAATGGATGCGATGGTTTTTGTGATTTTTAAGTTGAAAATAATTATTAAATCGACCACCTTGTGAATACAGATTGATTGACAGTGAAATTCTAATGTCTGAGCAGGGGAATAACCAGTATTATAGTGCAGTCATAAACAGAGCTCAACTGTAAGTCCTCTAGCCTCTGTCCATGAATACATCTCCTGTGTAGGCTCGGGTGCTTATATGGATCCCTTTCAGAAATTCACAAATCTTATTATCTTTCCCCATATTCTAATTCCAGCAAAACATGAATACAAAATACACTGGAATTCAGTTTTCCCAAGTCTTTATTGAAATTATATTTCCTACAGGGAAACATATCTGCATAATTATAAAACAACTCCAATGAAAGGTACCAAAACAAAACATGTCAGTTATTTGTTTTATACTAGCCGTGATTAATACTCCATAACAAACACACATCCTTGTTTATTCAAAACAATAAGAAAAATAATGGGAGAAAAATATATCTTATGGAACTGTGCAATGTATATTATTAGAAAAATAGGTAAGACCAACGCTGCCGACATTCTACCAGGGATGAATTAACCTGAGTTACAGCATTGACATTATGTCAGTTATGCACCACTGAGGCTAAGACTAAACTGTGGATAAAAAACATCCATGGTAATGTGGGTCATCTTTACAAGCTTTATCGGGGAGATATCCTGGGTAGAAGTGACATCTCATAACCTCACAATTTAAATGGAGATAAACATTTGAGATTCATTTCTCTTCTGGGATGGAGTCTCAATCCTGTCATGCTGTGGTCTTGAGACCACTCCAGGTTGTATCAAATTTGTTCTCCATTTGGGTCTGCAAAGTCTATGTCCAGGTCATTTCTTTAACTAGTCTTGGTCTAGTCCTAGTCTTGAAACACTGAATCTTGCCATGTCTGTGTCTTCAACTGTGGTATTGGTCTGGTTTTAGGTCTCAAGAAATTGAGTCTTTGTCTGGGTCTCGAGCCCTCCAATCTTGACTCCATCCTTCCTCCCTGCATCTCTACACCATCCAGTAGCCCATCATGAGTGACATGAGCGACCCAATGATGACGATGATGCTGTTGTAGATGGGCCCGCTGGACGCATCAGTGTAGTACTCCATATCCCCAGAGCCCTCTGCTCCCTCATACCCGGGCCTACGGCCATACCCACCACCCCGGCCATAACCATAACCACCGCCATACCCTCCAAGCCCTCCACCATACCCACCTCCATAGCCGCCATACCCACCTCCCATGCCATACCCACCTCCACGACCCATGGAGGTCAGCCCAGACCCAAGCACTGCACCCCCAAGTGCTCCAGCTGCAGCTGCCCCTGCGATCTTCCCCGAACTGGAACCTCCGCTTTGGGCAGGGAGGGGTCGGTAGGCCTGGCCCCCTCCACCACCCCAGCCCCCTCTAGAACTTCCAGAACTTCTAGAACTTCCACCACGCCCAAACATTCCGCCTCCACGACCGAAGCCTCCCCCACGCCGAGCCTCGGTGCTAGGGCAGAGGGTTGCTAGGAGCAACAGGCAGGTTGTCACAGTGAGTAGGAGTCTTTGTTGGCAGGCCATCATCTATCCCTGTAAAAACAATAATATGAATGTGACTTTAGATGGGAGTTGCTGCATGGATCAGTTCGGGTTTCGGGCACATGTACACATACACATACACAAACTCACTCAGAAATACTGTAGAGAGATGTTCTCTGTACGGCTTTGGGACTGTGCTGATTAAGGGTTATTTTTATGTTGTTGACAAATTAAGAGCTTCCGCTCTAATCCAGCTTTGAGAGACACATCTTACATAAGGGCCATGTGTTGGAATTCATCTCTAGCCACAACTCACTCACCATAACATACTATATCTCCTACAGTGCACTAATGACTTATAATGGATACTATGTCTTTGAATTAAGACATCATGTCACATTTTCACATTGACATTGATCACATTGATCAAAGACAATGGGTTTCAAAGGATTCAAAGGAGCTGTTTTTCAATGTTTGGCTGCAATAACTTTGTTCAAGATATATCAACAAACGAGTCTCTTCTCAGTGCTTTGTCTTTGCTTTTCAATAAGACCAGGGAATGGATCTGTCTCTGTTCTACCAGAGGGTTCTCAACTCTAAAATACACTCACCGAACACTTTATTAGGAACACTATACTAATACTGGGTAGCGCCTTCCTTTGCTCTCAAAACAGTGCTAATTCTTTGCGGCATTAATTCCACAAGACATTGGAACATTCCTTTGAGATTCTGGTCCATGATGACATGATTGCGTCACACAATTCCTGCAGATTTTTCATGTGCACTTTCAAACTGTGAATCTCCTGTTCTACCACATCCCAAAGGTGTTCTATTGGATTCAGATCCGGTAACTGAGAAGGCCACTGAAGAACGCTGAACTCATTGTCATGTTCACAAAACCAGGTTGAGACCATTTTTGCTTTGTGACATGGTGCATTATCATGCTGAAAGTAGCCATTAGAAGATGGGTACATTGTGGCTATGAAGGGATGCACATGGTCAGCACCAATACTCAAATAGGCTGTGGCATTCAAGTGATGATTGATTGGTATTAATGGGTCCAAAGTTTGCCAAGAAAACATCCCCCACACCATTACACCACCTGAATGAATGAGACGGTGTACAGGTGTTCCTAATAAAGTGTTCAGTGAGTGTAGATTAACCTGATGACCAACAAGCAGCATGACATCATCTCCATCATCATCATCATCATCATCCCACAGTATTACCAGCATAATCTGTCTCCTCTCGAAGGCCAGCTATAATTATCCTCTGTTTTTTTGGCTTTAGAATAATCCCACAGCACAGTTGCTTTCCCAGATTACATCAAGTGTTGTTCAGACTCATTCAGAAAGCAGTGTTCCAGAACCTTCCATTCTTAACTCCATGGGTGCATTTGGACCAAATGTCAATGGTTTGGACAGAGAACAATGGTTTGTCTTGGATCATAAGTCCATTTTATTGTTCTAAAGGCGTTAGCTTCCACTTTGTAAAGTAACATTAGGCATGATATAAATATCAATGCAAATATTCTTCAGACTGACTACAACATAATCAACTATGCAAGTAACAATACAGCTGGGTGAAATCATGGAAAAACATTAAACATGACACACTTTATATTAGATGATGAAAAAATATATTAGTTGAGGATAAAACAACATGTAGGTATTTCTAAGATGTTAACGCTGAAAGAAATCATACAGCAACTACAAAAAAGAGTAACACTTAATGCACACAGTTAATTGTCTTACCTGTAGAAATTGAGTAGGAGCTGAAGAAAGTTGTGGGTGAATCAGATGAAGTTTGTTTCTCCTCTTGTTACCTCATAGGCTCTGAGACTGTCAGTGTATGTGTATGTGTGTGTGAGTGGTGGTGACTCTTGAGACTGTCTGGGAGGGTGTGTATCAGGAATGGTTCCTTAAACCTCCAGACGCTTAGGTAGAGAGGATCTCTCTGACCTCCTCATTGGACAGCTACATAATTAATGCTGCTCATCCCTGCACATACACACACACACACACACACACACACACACACACACACACACACACAAACACACACACACACACACACACACACACACACACACACACACACACACACACACACTGTAAGCCATTGCCCCCCACCCATCCCCAACACGGCACTGACACAAATGTGCACTTGCAGATTGTATACATGCCTACAAACACTGTAAACTTAACCACCATAATAAGAGACAGGAATACCTCTGTTATAGCATACATCTTTGAATTATGTCAGATAATGCACCACTTCTCCCAGAAAAAAAGAAAAGAAAAAGCCAAATCTGATATCATTCCATGCAGAAATCCCAAAATGGACCAGACAAAATTATTCAAAATGGTAAGAAATAATAATTGTATTCCAATTATGTAAAGCTCTGTTCATTTGTATTTAAACTCACAAATGGCAAGTTACAGGTGCTGGCAATATAGAAACCACATACTGTGGAGCATGTAGAATAATATCATGGGTAGGAATTCGAATGAGCCTGCCTCTTTCATTGAAATAGAAGGTATATTCATTACTAAACCACAGGACATTGCTAATTATTTTAATAATTACTTTAATAGCAAGGTCAACAATCTGAGAAGCACCATGAGTGCAACAGATGACTCAGTGTCAAAAAACATAATAAAAGACTGTATCATGAAGGAAAGGCAGTGCATGTTTGAGTTCCAACATGTAGAAAAAGAATATGTTGAAAAACTTTCTCTGAAGACAAATCTCCAGGTAGAGACAATCTAGATGGCAAATTGCTCTGAATTACAGCCAAGTGCCTATCCACTCCACTATGTCACATATTTAATACATGTTTAGAGTATGGTGTATGTTTCCAAGATTTGGAAAGAGGCAAAGGTTATCCCACTGCCTAAGGATAATAGATCCGCGCTCACTGGTCCAAAGAGTCGTTCTATCAGTCTTCTCCCAGTGCTGAGTAAATTATTAGAGAAAATTGTTTATGTTCAAATCCAAGATTATTTTTCAAGGAACGGTTTGATTACGAGCTACCAGCATGCATATAGAGAAGGTCATTCCACTAGCACAGCATTAGCGCAAATGACTGATGAGTGGCTGAAGAGCATGGATGACAGGATGCTAGTGGGGGCTGTGACGTTGGATTTCAGTGCTGCGTTTGATGTTATTGATCATTGTCTGTTGCTTGGTAAACTTAAATGTTATGGCTTTAAATCCGCTGCTTTGTCCTGGATGGAGAGTTACCTGTCCAGGAGAAGACAGAGAGTGTTCTTCAATGGTAGCTATTCGAATAGCAAAGAGTTGTGGGGTTCCTCAGGGCAGTTGCTTAGGACCTCTCCTATATTCTATATTTACAAATGATCTCCCATCAGTATTAGATAAAGCAAGAGTGGTTATGTATGCTGATGATTCCACTATGTACAGTGCAGCATTAACATATCAAGAGCTAACTGATGTACTGAGCACTGAGCTCAGAACAGTGGCTGAGTGGGTTAGTAATAACAAACTAGTGCTGAATATCTCTAAAACAAAATGTATGGTGTTTGGGTTTATACATGGGTCATTCTACAGAAACGGTGGCATTTGGAATTGCAAATGTCTTAAAATGTATTTCATTTTACTTACCGGTAATCAAAACTTAGTTTTTTTTTTTTTTTTTTTTATACATTCAATCAAACTGGTCTTACCAGGAGTAGTAGTAACACCAATGACAGTAACACCAATGACAATTTACAGAACAAATGGGTTTTTACAAAAAAAAACTCAAGCAGTACCTCAAGCCACATGTCTTCAATCATATCAAAATCATTCAAATATCAAATTTAATCTACATCTTTTTTTTTTTTTTATTCCCCTTCGTATGAAATGAATAACACCAGTGACATATTTAAAAGCCTTGTGTAGAATTTAACACATAAATCGTGTTTATAACAAATGAAGAGAGACAGCAGACTGACCATGTGTACTGTATGTTGATAACATGTCCTCCAATGACCTCTTGAACCATTCTTTCAAAAATAAAAGTTTTGTGAAGCAGTAACACCAATGACATGAAATGGTGTGACCACTCATACCGTTATATTATTTATAATATTTAGTTGGTATTTCAGCTTTTTAGGTTTTCCATTCCATAAATGTGACATTTGTGTTTACTTGATGACATTTAAAGTAGGAGATTATTATTATTTTTTTACTCAAAATATGGTACTACATTTCAATACATGGTCAGCGTGACAAGCAAATTGCTTGCACTTGGTATTTTAAATAAATGATAAAAAAACAAGAATAGCTCATTACATGACTCAAATATATGTTATTATGATAAGAACAATGTATATTTATCTAAAATATATATTACATGTGATCATTATGTCTATCTAAAGTATTTTGATTGCTGCAAAGGTGAGAGACAGGAATGCCACCGTTTCTGTAGAATGACCCACATATGCTGGTCAGTAATCCTCAACTAAGCTTATCACTTGGTGGAAAGCCAGTAGAACAAGTTAAAAAGACCAAGCTACTTGGCATTGTGCTGGATGCTAAACTTACATGGACTGAACATATTGATAATACTGCAACTAAAATGGCCGTAACAAGGTAACAAGTATGTAACATCAAACACTCTGAACCAAGTGATTCAAGCTTTAGTTTTGTCACACCTTGAGTCATTTGGTCATCTGCATCTAAGAAAACTAAAAATCGCCCAAAACAAAGCTGTTAGATTAGCTCTCCACTGTACAATGCACACAAATGTTTTGGAAATGCATAGAAATCATGGCTTCCTGTAGAAAATAGATTGTCAGTACTTTTATGACCAAGTAGTGTACATCAAAAATGTAAACTATCTGACCAGACAGGCCATTTCAGGATATCTCTTACCACCTAGACCTAGGACAAATCTTCTCAAATCTACTGTAATTTACAGAGCCATTATAGGATGGAACTCTTTACCCAAGCATTTTAGTAAAACTTATTCTAGAGGCACTTTCAAGAAAACAATAAAAGAGCACTTAATACAATTAACTCTGAATGAACAGTAGATGATTTATCTTGTATGCTGATCTGTTGTATTTCATTTATTTTCTTTGGTGTTTTTATTTATTTATTAAAAGAATGTATTCCTTTATTTTGTTATTATGATGTATGTATATACAATGTTTACAATTATCTGTATGTACAGTATATAATGTTGACAATTGTTCAAATGATTTTTGTGTCGGACCCCAGGAAGACTAGCTAATGGGGAACCTAATAAACAAGCAAACATACAACCAGTTAAAATTAAGAAAAGTTGTCTCAACCTTTGTGTTGTGTGTTTGTGTGTACCACACTGAAAATTGAGAAAAGAAAGAAGAGCAAAGAATTGTCTGAGGATTCTCAAGGCTACAAGTCCATCTACAGAGATCGTAATGTTCTTGTGCCCACTGTGCGCAACGTCATCAAGAAGTTTACAGCCCATAGCACTGTAACTAACCTCCCTGGACATGGGCGGAAGAGAAAAAATGTATGAAAGATTGCAATGAAGGATTGTTTGAATGGTGGATAAAAAATTCTTGATCGACTTCCAAACAAATTCAAGCTGAACTGCAGACACAGGGTACAATAGTATCAGCTTGCACTATCTGTCGCAATCATAATAATAAGAATAAGAATAACTTTTATTTGTCTAGCACTTTTCCTGCAAACGTTGCAGCTCAAAGTGCTTTAATCATTATATAATCATCATTTAATGATTTAGTAATTTAAAGGCAATATTTTAAAAAAGCACACACCCTACAGACACACACCCTACTAAATACACACCCTGTATGGAATGAAATGGAATTCTATGGTAGGAGACCCAGGAGGATTCGACTGCTGACACAGAGACATAAAAAAGCCAGAATGGAGTTTTGCCAAAACTTACCTGGGGAAGCCAAAATCATTCTGTCTTGTGGACAGATGAGACCATAGAGCTTTTTGGTAAAGCACATCAATGTATTGTTTACATAACATGAAATGAGGCCTTCAAAGAAAAATACATGGTCCCTACGGTCAAACATGGGGTAGGTTCACAGATGTTTTGGGGTTGATTTGCTGTCTCTGCCACCGGTTGCCTTGACTGTGTGCATGGCATCATGAAATCTGAAGACTACCAAAGAATTTTGGGGCGCAATGTAGAGGCCAGTGTCAGAAAGCTGGGTCTCCGTCAGAGGTCATGGGTCTTCTAGAAGGGCAATGACCCAAAGCATACTTTAAAAAGCAAACAGAAATGGTTTAAGACAAAGCGCTGGAGAGTTCTGAAGTGGCCAGCAATGAGTCTAAATCCCATAGAACACCTGTGGAGCGTCTCAAAACAGCAGTTGAGAGAAGGCACCCTTCAAATATGAGCGACCTGGAGCAGTTGGCAAAAGAAGAGTAGTCCAGAATTCCAGCAGAGAGGTGTAAGAAACTCATTCATAGTTACAGGAAGCGATTGATTTCAGTTATTTTCTCCAAAGGGTGTGCTACCAAATATTAAGTTGAGCCAATAATTTTGTCCCATAGATTTTTGGGGTTCTGCATGGAATTATATCAGATTTGGCTTTTTTTCTCTGCTTTTTTGTGTTGTTCCAATGCAAACAAAAGAAATAAACACATGATAAAGCAGTGGAGCCCCTAGACTTTTGGGGGCCCTAAGCAAACAACATTATGGAGGCCCCTGGTAAGGGTCTTAGGCGGGTGACGATGTGGACATTTAAAAATGTATTTATTTCCCTGACACTAAAATATAATACGGTTTTACGAAGTTCGCGCATATGCGCGCGCTCGTGTGTGTGTAAGTAAAAAAACTGTCTGAAAGACTAGCGTCTCTTTTACAAAGGAGCCCTGGCCAAGACAGCCACAATACAACAATTACATTTGACATAATAAAAGCACATAAAAACATGCAAAGCACATTACATAAAAACAGTAAAAACAGTAGAAACAGTAAAAACAGTACATGACCACAGGTACAGTAGCACACCTAGTACACATTGCGACATACTGGACCACAAGTAGCATACAAATTACATGCAACATGGAGCATGTAAATGATATTTATATAACGTACTTTTCATCTCAGCGGATTGTTTGGCGCGTCATACAATTACCAGCCAGACCCTGGTTGCGTCTCTCAGCGACTTTTTACTTTTGGCTCTATCTATCTATCTCGCTACAGGTGTCATATAACCCTAACCCATATCCTGTCATATAAAAGTACCTTATTGAATCTCCAGGTAATGTATTTCTGACATCCATCACTTTTGCTGTCGTTAAGATACTTTATTTTTCTGTTTTGGTAGTCTGTCCAATGTGACAATTGCCCTCCTCCACCGGCCCTAGTTTTGGATCTAGCTTGCTGTTCATTATTTTCATGATAAAACGTCATAACATCTTCATATACACCATACAGTAGACATAAGACATGTTCATAAATGTTTATCTTATATGTGTATATGTTTGTGAATATGTTTTCTGTTTTTTTGCACCTTCGGAAGAGCCACTACAATTTCATTGTATAGGCAACTGTACAACGACAATAAAGTCTATTCTATTCTATTCTATACAGGATAAATACTGATTAACAGTAGGCTACTTTGGCAAATGCCCATTGAACAGATTTATGTATTATCCTATCTTAAGAAAACTAATGTAACACTCCCATCTGATTTTTTATTTTATTTTAATTTTATTTTTTAATAAAAAATTGGAGGCCCTTTTTGTTTGGTGGCCCCAAGCAATTGCCTTGGTTGCCTCTATGGACGGGGCGCCTCTGTACCAAAGCATTTGGAATTGCAACAATGTTCATTCATTGCATTATCTGACAGATACAGTCATGTAAAAAAGATAGGACACCCCATGAAAACCGTTGTCTTTTTCAACATATTTCAACATAATGGACATGATGCATATGAGTCTGGGAAGGGATTTAATAGTCCAAACAATTAGAAATCAGACAGAACATTTAAAACTGCCAACATGGCCAGCGGCCTCATTTATAGAAAGTACTCAGATCAAATTGTTATCTTACCCGTGTCGTACGTAGAAAACCATGTCAACGTAGTGATTTATACAATTTCAACGTGAGTCAATTTGACCGTGGAAACGATCGTAGCTCTACGTCGAGTATTGACCTTGCGTACGCACATTACCTACTGGTTATGCAGAGTTATTACAGGCATGTGAGCCGCACTGCCTAGTGTAATTCATGCAAGTGGCTCGTAATAAAATTAACAATGTTGTTATCAGCCGAGAAAATGAGTTTAATTCAACATTTAAAAGGAACTGATGTTTATGATTGTATTTCAGTCTTTCTTTATATCCCTCCGGAGCTGTCCATCTCCCCTTCAACATGCCTAGTGCGTTCCAGTACTGAGTATAAGCATTTGCCTGGTTAGTTGTCATGATCAAACGTTACAAATGCAACTTACAGAGAAGCCACCCGCTGCCCTCTCCCGCTTCCAGACTACCCTATATTATAGCACTTGGCTTAATTCAGCTGCTATAATTGAGCCTCTATCACAGGGCGTTAACACAAACCTCATTCACCTGTGTTCATTTTACCTGCGTTGGTATTTATAGAAGGAAGCACGTACGCAATTTTAAACCATCTCAGCCCGTTTTATAAATAATGCTTACGTCCGTTTAGAAAGATGTGCTTACGTGAAAGTCAAAGATGACGTTCAAGTACTTTTTTATAAATGAGGCCCCAGGACTGGGCCAGGACTATGCCAGGACTATGTCCTTTGGATCGATGATTGTGAATTATTTGTGCAGAGTAACAGATGTGAGTTGTGTGAACATGTTTTGCGTAAACTAAAGACAGCGTTTGAACACAAGAACCTCATAACAGTTTTGAAGCATGGGGGTGGAAATGTAATGGTTTGGGGCTGCTTTGTTGCAGCAGGGCCTCACCATCATAGAATCCACAATGAATTCTTTATTGTATCAGAGGGTTCTTGAGGGAAATAAGAGATCATCTGTCCAAAAATGTAAGCTGAAGCGGATGTGGACCAAAACATTCCAGTAAATCCACCAAGGAATGGCAAGGAAAAGAACAAAATGGAGTTCTGGAATGGCCAAATCAAAGCCTGTATCTTAATACTATTGAGATGCTGTGGGGTGATTTGAAACGGGCTGTGCATGCAAGACATCTCAAACATCACACTGATGAATGAATTCTGCATGAAGGAGTGGGAAAAACATTCTCCCAGTTGATGGCCTGGCCTGCTCACCATCATAGAATCCACAATGAATTCTTTATTGCATCAGAGGGTGCTTGAGGGAAATATGAGATCATCTGTCCAGAAATGTAAGCTGAAGCGGATGTGGACCATGCAACATGACAATGAACCAAAATATTCCAGTAAATCCACCAAGGAATGGAAAGGAAAAGAAGTGATTTGAAACAGGCTGTGCATGCAAGACAGTGACGGTCAGACTAGAGAACCCAAATGCAGAGAGGCAGGTGGAGGTGAAACCCAAAGCTGGGTGTGTTTATTGAGCGAGGGATAGGAGCAGAGCTCCAAGGGCAAGAAGGCAGGGGTTGGCAGGACAGACAGGCAGAGGTTGATTGGGCAGGCAGGGTGGACATGCAGGCAGGGCAAGCAGGGAGGACAAGCAGACAGGACAAGCAGGTAGCCAGGGCAGGTAAGGAAGTAAGGAAGTAAGTAAGTAAAGCTTTATTTACTGTATATAGCGCCTTTCGTACAGGTAGGGCTGGCATGCAGGGCAAGAGGGGCAGGCAGACAGGTAAACAGGGCAGGTGGGGCAGACAGGAGTCAGCAGCAGGGTTAGGGTTAACCCTAACCCTTTATAGCAGAGCTAATGATGGGGTGATGAAGCCATTGGCTTCAAGCCAATAATCCTCAGGTGTGTAGAATGAGCAGGAGATGTCAGTTCCAATGATTCCTTCAAGGCTATTTATAGTTTTCATGTGATGTCAAATTCTTATAGGAAGGCCCACCTGGCGGGCAAAACAAATCTTTCTTCCGCTGCCCGCCAGCTATTTTATCAGGTTTTTACCCGGTTCTTACCATGGGTTGTGCTTCTACAGAATTCCGTCCGAAAAAGAAAACCCAGAGAGGAGAATATTGTGGATTTGTGCTGTTAGATGTGCCTCAGCCCCTGGGGAGGGCAAAGAATGGCACTCATCAAAGTACACACGTCTCTGCAGCGAACATTTCATCAAAGGTAAGCTTAAGTAAACACTGATTATTTTAATTATTCTATTTTTAGTCATTATCTTTGCATAATCGTTCTGACATGGTTTGTTTTTGTGGACTGACGCTACCAGCTTGGAGTTGGTTGTGTCTGTCCTTTAGCTAGCTAGCTAACGTTAGCTTAACTATTAAACTCTACACCTTAAAGTGTAAGGGGGTGGCCTGGGGTGGTCCAGTGGTCTAGCACTGCGGTCTACAGTGCACACATATGCCCATGTCGGCATGGGTTCGAATCCGGCCCATGCCCTGCTGACATGCCCTCTCTCCCTTCTTCTCCTACTTTCCTGTCTGTCTTCTCTATCTGTCCAATAAAATGAAAAATATGAGTGGGACTGCCCCAATCAGAAAAATAACAACAACAAAAAAGTGTAAGGGGAAGGATTCTCCACAAGATATATGTAATCACCCAACTGGAGCTCTGGCAGTGACTTCGCTATTTTTAGTGATTGAAATACTGCGGCGGGTGCTGTATATGGATCACAAGTGCCCAAAATGTGTAGTTTGTTCACATATCTTTGTTTTTCTTCTTTTGAGAGGTGATCTAAATAATCGTAGCTTGAAACAGGTGGGAAAATGACAGGTCGGTGGTGCAGTTCTACAGAGTTTCCACTATTGGTCGCCATGATGGAACCATGTTTTGCCCTCCAGGGTACTGCGCCAGTCACGTGACTGAAAACTATGAATAGCTGTTATAGAGTTCTTTTTTTTACCTCAAGCATTCTGCTTCTAGGGAGAGTAGCCACAGTACTAAATCATCTCCATTTATAGACAATTTGTCTAACTGTGGACTGATGAATATTTAACCTCTTTGAGATTACTTTGATACCTTTCCAGCTTTATGCAAATCAACAATGCTTGATCGTAGGTCTTCTAAAGATCTCTTTTTTGCTACACTGTGAATGTTTGAATGATGTATTCAATATGGACAAGAACAATACAATAATTTGTGTGTTATTATTTAAAACAGATTGTGTTTGTTCATTATTGTAACTAAGATGAAGATCAGATCATATTTTAAGACAGATTTATACATAAATGCAGGTAATTCTTTTCTTTTCAGTAATTCCCTTTACTTAGACAAAACCAAGAATGGGCAAAATCATTTTTTAAGATAAGGCTTTATTAAATTATAATCATCATAGTAAAAAAGCTACATTTCCAAATAGTGGCATGTGTCTTTGACATTTGAGAGAGAAAAACTCTCTCAGGCAGTCAGAATGCAACATTACAAAAAGCTAAAATATCAGGAAATACCTCAGTCTTGAAAGAACCATCGACATTAAAAGTACAAACGTGTGCTCTCTCACACACGCAAGCATGCATGCACGCACACACACACACACACACACACACACACACACACACACACAAACACACTGTATATCAATATCTACATGGCAACGGAGCTCTGCTTCAGAGATGCTTGCACACGCAGTCACACACATACACAGCATTCCCTCATTTGTGCTATTCTAGTTGATACATCATCTACATAATTCACATTCTCAAGGAGCTTCTCTGTCTCCTGTGTGTGTTTTGTGCTTCAGTCTGTAATGGTTTTACAGGTAACTAAAATCTTGACATTAACATTCTTAACATTCCACTAGAACATGTTAGTGTATATAGAGGATATGGTTGTTACTATTTGGCCATAACAGAAAGGACGGTAGTATGAAACGTTTCGAATCTAAAACTCCAACCCTAACCATACTACTGTACTCTCCAACAGTACACTAAGGTAAATAGGCTCATGCTGTTGTTCTTCAGTTGGGACAGTAGTGAGGGTGAAGAGCTCATGTACTTGTTAATAAGTTGGGATGGTAGTGTCTGCTCTAGCATGGCCATCTAGTGAGGCAATAACCATACAGTAGCATTACAACACAGCCATAGGTTCATAACAGAGTTGGTCATAAAGTGAGCCCTGGACCAAATTGGTATGACAGGCAAACATACTGTATTGCTACATGACAGTGACAGGTACTCAGAAGTGGAAACATGAGCGACAGAGAGAGAGAGAGAGAGAGAGAGAGAGAGAGAGAGAGAGAGAGAGAGAGAAATGTGCTTAGGTGTCTTAAGGCAGAGCAGCCTTAATGCTCCATATGGAAAGTGCCAGAAGAATCATCTTCACCTTTACATGTACTGTACAACATAAACCAATATTATTGCTGAGATGGTCACATATCATTACATTGGAATAGTTAATAAGGATTGGAAAGGGGATGCAGAGGATTCAAGATATTTCCCAGGGACTGCAGCCTCAACTCAGAAAGACAACATAAACTCACACACGCAGGCACACACGCACACACGCACAAACACACACAGACAGACACACACACACAGACACACACACACACACAAACACACACACACACACACACACACACACACACGTAGCTCCGACAATGTTTACTATGTACCTATGGGGTCTCAGGTGAGAACTTTAGGAGGGTGGAATGGAAGCCCCTTCTTGGTCAGTCCTGTTCTGTGCTTGGGCCAGGGTGGGTGGGCTCTTGAGGAGGGTTTGGAGGGGGTGGGGGGTTTGGGTTAGTTCTGGTGGATTGCTTCCATTAGCAGGTCACATACAGGTGGTCCCCTCTGGAACACAACGCAACTGCTTCTCAATAACACACCGCAGATATGTGTACCTACAGAGAGAGGAGGAAGGACAGTAAAAGACAACTTCATTGATGTATTAACAGAAATACATTCAGTAGACTCATCCCTTATCCACGCCTTTGTCACCTCCCGTCTGGACTATTGCAATGGAGTCCTGTTCAGGGTTCCCAGCAAAGCCCTGGACAGGCTCCAGTATGTGCAGAACTCTGCTGCCAGGGTTCTCACCCACACCAAGCCCTGGCAGCACATCACCCCCACCCTCATTCACCTCCACTGGCTTCCGGTCCCGCATCACCTACAAAATCCTCCTCCTCACCTACAAATCCCTGCACGCCTGCACCCCCCAGTACCTCACTGACCTTCTCTGTCAACACACCCCTTCCAGGAAGCTGCGGTCCCTAGGCATGGGCCTACTCTCCACCCCCCGCACCAACCTACGGACCTTCGGGGGCAGAGCTTTCAGTGTGGCAGCTGTCACCCTCTTGAACTCTCTCCCCACAGCGATCCGCAATGCCCCTACCCTGGACACTTTTAAATCAGCCCTCAAAACCCACCTGTTCTCTAAGGCCTTTGGCCCCTAGTCTAGTTTTGTCACTCTCGTTGTCTTTGTTTCTTTGCTTTGTTTTCTGTTCTGTCTGTCTATGAAATCTGTTAAGCGTCCTTGGGTTTGAGAAAGGCGCTATGTAAATCTAAGTTATTATTATTATTATTAGACTATATCACCCAGACACTGATATTAATGGGGATGTTGCCATGGCACCTTCTCCTAAGTTTCTGCACCTCCCGGTCCTCCTCCTCCTTCAGCTTGGTGATGAAACTCTTCAGCACAGGCATTTCAAACTTAATATACTGCGCCACCTGGTGGAAATATGAGAGAAACACAATGACATTTTTATAGTAAGACTACATATTGGTTCATGTCTCATTAAAGTAAAAATATGACATATGACGTTAATTTCTGAAGTTTGTGTAGCGGGGACTGGTTTGCTGGTTGCACGTTGGGTCTTACGTCATAGGTGACTTCCTCTGCCAGGTCCTGTTCCATGAGGAAGATCCTGCTGACCTGCTCACATGGACCTTGCAGCACCCTCAGGACCAGAGGGTAGTCACTGCGCTTCAGCTTCACACGCTCTGAAACACACCACACACACACACACACACGGTTAACACAAACGCAAGACACACACAGGCTGGTCATATCTATGTGACATGGCTCACATCACACACAATTTGACCACACACACACACACACACACACACACACACACACACACACACACACACACACACACACACACACACACACACACACACACACACACACACACTTTCGGATTCTGCTGATCATTTTTATGCTGTTGACAAATTAAAAGCTTCTGCTCCTGAAACACACGCTCTCACCCCCACTGGTGTGTACGAGATAGAGGGCAAAGTCATCTGGGCTGTTTTCTATCTTGAACTTGTTGAGGAGAACTCGCAGCACTTGTGGAGTGGTCATACAGCTGTTGATCCTTACATTAGTCACCGAACCATATGAAGGAGTGAACACCGCCGTCTGAGAGAGAGAGAGAGAGAGGAAGAGATTCAATTTAATTGGAGTATCTTGTAGTTGTATTATTGTGTATGTGTGTGTGTGTGTGTGTGTGGGTGTGTCGTGTGTTTGTACCTTGTGGTTGTAAAAGTGTCCGTTGATGGAGAAGCGGTGTCGTCGTATCCTCCTCTGGTCGCTAGGACTCCGGCGCTGGGCCCGCCTCAGAACCCCTGCGTCGCTCTTTGTCCGCAGGAGCTGGGCAGAGCTCTCATAGTCCTCTGTCCAATCAGAGCACAGAAAGAAAAGAGGGGAGGAATGAGTGACAGATTGGTTCCAAGACTCCAAGCATTTACCCCAGAGCCTTAAATATACAATTGCATATTCAATATGAAATGTTTATTAGGTCTCAGTTTTTTTGTATTCCATTTGATCTCAACATGAAATTACAATATTTTCAGCCTAGGGCCCAATTCTGGGAAAACGGCAGTCATCTTAGATTTGTGCCCTGCACACTTTTTTCTTGGACCTGAAGCCAAAAATGTTGTAATTTCATGTTGAGATATGCAAATGGCATACAAAAAAAATCTAAGACCGAAGCAAAACAAAAAATGTCCTCCTAATTTAAGCCTCTGATTTACCCTGCTCAAACTATTGAAGGCGTATCCATCTTAACACTCACCTTCTTCCTCATTCTCAACTACATTATGCTCTGATTGGCTCTCAGGTGGTGTAACTTCTACATTGGGCGGGGTCTGTGGGGTACCATCATTGCTATTGGTGTAAAGGGACAGAAAGAGAAAAGGAGAGAGGTGGAGTAAAATCCAGAAAAGAAGGTGAAAAACTACAACAAGCTGCAAACTGACAAACTAACAAAGAGCAAAATAACTACACAGTAACTTGCCAAGTAACTATTGTGTTTTTTTCTAGTATAGAAATGGTAACACACGGTCAAGAGGAACATTCAATAAGCTATTCCATGTCTCTGAGACGAGGAATGAATTTTCACAGGAGCTTTATCTTCTATTTATTTCAAACATTAAGTGCATTATTATGAGACAGACAGAGGAACACTGATACTATGACGTCCATGATATTATACTGATTGGAGACAATGTGTTAAACAATGAATCTCTATCTAGGTCAATGTAACCCAGACAGACAATAAGCCATGACACAGAGATACTGGTTATAGCCACAGGACAAAACATCTGCTCTGAACCAGACTCATTCAATCCATCTGCATGCCCATTGACAAAGATAATGTGCTACCATGGAGCTCATTTCTAACTAACTGAATAGGATTCATCACTTAGTCAGGCACCCAAATCAATATGCTTGGCCCCTGAGTCATGTGAATACAGGAAGTCCAGCCTGTGCCTGTACGGGAATTCATATGATGCTTTGAAGGACATTTTCATGGTATTTTCTTCGGACAAATCATTAATTCATTAAATGCATATTAAACAACTGTTTCTAACCGGTCCTTATGTAGGCTCTACTTATACATCACTACATCATGATAAATTGTAATTGCTTCTCCAGACCTCATTCATACTTTTGTATATTATTATGTATGTTTGGATATATTTAATGTATATGTATTGTAATCATGGGCTAACAATAGATAGTTCCTTACCCCTGCCCATCCAGGGCACAGCCGGAGTGCCAGGATGTAGAGGAGGGGGGAGGTCTGATTCGCTCATGGTCATCCTGCATCTGAAGCCTGATTGGGCGACGCAGACCCCAGGAGATATTCAGCAAACCTTCTACTATCAGCTCCCCCTCTTCCTGTGGGGGTGGGAGGATTGATGATCAATACACACACACACACACACACACACACACACACACACACACACACACACACACACACTGTAATTACCCCTTTGGGACAGGGTGAATCATTGAATGGAGACAGTAGTAAATTAAATTGCAATTGTCTGAGAGAGAGGGAAAAAGATAGAGAGGAAAGGGGAGGAAGGGTAGAGTGAAAAGAGTAAGCATAAAGCTGCAATAAAGGGAGGGGGAACACAGGAGGGTGCAGCAATGACTCTCTCTCTCTCTCTCTTTCTCTCACACACACACACACAGACTTGCAGGCACGCATACACATGCGCACACACACACACACACACACACACGCACACACACACACACACACACACACACACACACACACACACACACACATACCTCTCTGTGTCTCAGCTGTAGGTTCTGGCCTTCATAGTAGAGGTTGTAGGTCTTAAGATGGGAGAGTGCGGTTGCCCTGGAGACAGAAGTTTGCAATTACTGAGAACAGTCTTGTATAGATGAAAAACTTCTATTTTCTGTCTTTCTTTCCCTTCCTCATCTCAGGTTTTACATAGGAGTTACTCAGCAAGCCAAGTTACTAGCTATTAAATAGTGTGATTGCAATGACATTATGACCCCCTATACAGCCATTATTTCATCCACTTCATCCACTGTCTGTGTGTGTGTGTGTGTGTGTGTGTGTGTGTGTGTGTGTGTGTGTGTGTGCGTGTGTGTGTGTGTGTGTAGATCTTACTTGCTGATGTACTTGTTCTCTCCGACCTGAACCCCGTCCTGCATGTTATCCATCCTCAGCCAGCATGAGAGGGGCTGAGAGACACACACACACACACACACACACACACACACACACACACACACACACAGAAGATGTGGTCAGGACATTTAAGTTTAGGGGAGCGAGGTAGAGAGAGGACAGGATGTAATGAATTGGATGAAATGGTAAACAATGAAACAAATGAATACCGGTAGATATGGGAAGCAACAGAGAGAGATATGAGTGAGATAGAGTGATAAGTTATCTCAATCTCTTAAGAGTCTCATGACACCTCATGACCAGCAAAAGGCAGGAAATTGCCCCTAGCATCTCCATGGAAACAGACCATATTACCACAGAGAGAGGAAGAGGGTGGGCAGGAGAGGAGGAATTTGATTGGAGGAGGATCAAGTCTCAGACAGGGAGGGGAAACACAACGATCACAGGTCTCACAGATCTATCTACTCTATCATCAACTCCCTCAGACTGACTCAAACTTGAAGAACAACAACACTTTCTCTCTCTCTTTCTATTTCTCTGTCATCCACTAGCTCTGTCTGTCTGACACACAGACCGACTCAGACACAAACAGGAACAGTGAGATGGAGCAAGACAGCTGCACTACAGTCTCTTTCTCTTCCTCTCTCTATCCTCCCTCTGTTTCTTACTCTCCACCCCTCCCCCTCACACACACATGCATTTGCACACGCACACGCACACACACACACACACACACACACACACACACACACACACACACACACACACACACACACACACACATACAGATGTTGGACTTTTGAGTTTAAGCTGGCACCCTGCCCACCCTGAAGAGGTTTTTCCTTCCTGCCCAGCTGAAGCTGAAAGGGTGTGTGTGTGTGTGTGTGACACTTTCGGAAGAAGAAGAACAGGTGCAAGGCATGCTGGAGGCACATGCTCCACCAAATATTTTCAGCTTCATAAACACACCCTCTTACTTCTCTTATATTAACTGTTATTAAACACACTCTCAACACCTCTTCAACACATTGTTACGTTACCCTGTCCACAATTGTAAACTAACTATTAGCGTGCTAACTTGCTAACTTAGCTGCCAGTAACAGGTCCACAAGCGATCAAGATAGATGTATGTATGTGTTCCTTTGAATGTAATGCTTTACTGTGAAGCCAAATACTGAACACAAATAAAATATTCATTGTGTGTGTGTGTGTGTGTGTGCGTGTGTGTGCGTGTGTGTGTGTATGTATGAGAGTGTGTGTGTGTATGTATGAGAGTGTGTGTGCCCAGATAGCAATTAGGATCATATACTATGTACTACTACCGTATGGACTGTACATACTGTGCTGTGTGAGTGTCTATAGGTCTGCTCTGTGGCTTACCTTGCTGAAGGCGGTAGGATCCTGGCACGCTTTCAGAGAGGGAACAGACGTGGAGAGAGAGGGAAAGAGAAAGAGAGAGGGGGAAAGAGCGAGAGAGACAGAGAGAGACAGAGAGAGACTGTTAGCATGCAGTAAGTATCCGCAGGTCTGGCTAGTTGTATGTCCAGAGGCCCTGAAGCTTCCTGAAGTCTTTGTAGTGAGCTCCGGCCTCTCTGAGTGGGGAGAGCTTCTGGTTGAGGGGGAACGGCGGTGGAGAGAGGGGGGACAAGGGAGGGGGGGTGGGGGGGCCTTTGGAGGAAGTGCTCCCCTTCCGTTAATCTCTTCCTCCTTTACAGGCACAGTCACACAGGAAACTGATGCTGGGCTTACATGCTCTGACACTTCCTCTATTCAAACGACAGAGATGAGTTATCATGCACAGCACAACACCCACACACTCACGTTTGACCTTGTGCCCATCAATCGCTGACACATATGATATGAAAACGTGTTCATGTATTGTGAGCATATTAAATATTAAATACCAATCAACCCAGGACACCATGGAGCATTATCAATATTTTAGCACCTATTTAGGCGCTGTCAATTCCACACACGCACCACTGAACAACATAATAGCAAGCATAAGCCTTTAATTGCACAGTTTCAGTCTAGCACTGTGGTTTTAGAAACTGAGTAATTGCTGGGCTTGTGGAAAATAATAGAATACATCTATTTCAAATGACTATCACCAAAGGTCAAAATGCTAAGCACACAAACAAATCAGAGATGGAATACTGACAATGTGTTTAATGTTATGGATTAAAATATAAATAATAAATGTTCATGTTTGTGACTAAAATGCTTGCTTCTGTTTCAGTAGTGCATTAACTGCTGTTATGGCTATGGCGATAAAAGCAATCTGCTCTCTTCCACTCCTGAGTTCATGCACCCTCCCACCCAGATGGCAGCAGGTGGAACTCTGTGTAGAATTTTTTTTAAAAATTGTGTTTTGTTTAACAGATGAGGATGGAGTATAAAAACTCTTATTTTGAATAACTAGTCTGTGTATAGTTGGCCTGCTTCAAACAATGCTTGATGCCTTTGGTTGGTGTGGTAAACTACTCTAAACAGAACCTAACTGACCCAGCACTGACCCAACCCAGAGTTCGGTCGGAACAGGCCTCTGCTCTGTGCTGTACTGTTCTGCATTCCAGCTGAAATTACTATGTTCTGGATAAGGATCCCAAAATAGCCCCAGCCATCCCCCAGAACTCCCTACTGCCTCATTTACATCAACCACATCAGCCAATCCAGCGTCTACCATTTCACAGTAATGTTTTCCCTGTGTCTAGCTCTTTCGTTCTAGCTTATTACTTTTTCTATCTCTCTAACTCAATTCAAGAGGCTTTATTGGCATGAAATACATGTATAAATACATGTATTACAAAAGCTGTGGAGTTTAAGATAGCAGTTTGAATACCAGATAGCTTTACACTCCTTCATGTCTTGCTCTTTCCCACCCTCTCTAGACTAAGTCAATCGATCTAAATCGATAAATAGATAGCTTGTTGTCTAATCCATATTTACACAAATATGACCATTCCTTTGTATTCTGCTTTGTCCCGTTCTCTCCTCTCTCTTTTACTCTTTCTCTTCACGAGATTGGAAACCATCCACCACTTAAAAACCATGACCACAATTTCCTGACTTCACTCCCTCTCCCTCCCTCTGTCTTTCTCATTCACACACTGGCTTGTGTTTTGCCCTCTTGCCCTGTGCCTCTATCCTCGGTGAGCTTCTTTTGCTGAAGGGATGAATGCAAGTCCACCTCCCCTCCTCCCTCCAGCCACAACTTCACTAATGTTCTACCCCACTATTGTTCACATTGTCATAGCAACCGCAAAAACATCTGTGATGTGTGAGTGTGTGTGTGTGTGTGTGTGTGTGTGTGTGTGTGTGTGTCCTGCTTCTCTGACTCACTCCCCTATGTGCTTACCCTTTGGACTAATATGGTGTGTATTGTAATGATATGAAAGTACAGGCCAATTAATTATGATTACCGCACAACTCTGGAGTGGAAAATGTGCCCTTGTATTTCGACTGGAGTCAGACTGAGGGTCAGTCCCAGGGCACTTTCCACTGGCCCGCATGATACCCGTGTGTGTGTGTGTGTGTGTGTGTGTGTGTGTGTGTGTGTGTGTGTGTCCGCGCCCGCGCTGAGAAGAATCTTAAGTATCTGATTCCCGTTATGTAATCCGTCCAGACATTGTGTTATGCTAGACACAGCCAAGATACACTCTTCTGTATAACAGACTAATCTTACCATATAATGCATAGGCCTGCTGTAGTATAGCAATTCAGTTTGATAACCATACATGTGGCATTTGAGGCTACTTGTGTGGGGTATATTTTGTAAATAACTGTGTCTCTGTTGTGAAGGGCGGATGGCACGCTATGCTTCTTCATAATCGATGTGCTATCTGTTCTAAATGCATGACCCTCAACGGAAGATAACACTGTAAGAAGTCTGTGTCGCTATTACAGATCAGCCACTCTAACGCACTTACTGGCGACATTGTAGCCTATTATTTCCATGCCAATTACAAAGTGCTTTGCCTTCCGAGTTATCGATCGTGAAGCAAGGACGGAGGCAGATTCATATCGCTACAACAACACAGCAGCATTCTGACTTATGATCATGCAGGAGGTACTTACTTTCTGCTGATATTTCCCCAGTCTTCTTGGTGATGTTGTTTAGGAAATGGGCTTCGTTTTTCTCCCACGTTTTTGACTAGTGTGAGCAAATAGTTCACCGTTAACCGTCCACCGTCTGTCTTCGCATTGGAAACAATCGTCGGCGGTGTGTACGCTATGCACGGGGATCTGCGTGCGTGGCGAGCGCACGAGGAGGAGAACCCCATCTGGTGGCGCGGACCTCTCGGCACCCGACCGACCTGGTAACCAATCAGATCACTGCCCTGCCGCCCCTTTGTTCACTGCGCTGCCTGCGCGCTCTGAATAGGTGAATAGAATAGGAGGATGGGGAATCCCGAAAACAATGCGACCCCAACATACATTAGGACTAGATATAATAGACCACTATCCCTATTCAGCTGCGCAGAGTCCATGATCAATACTATAGAATCACACATGCATAGACGAACTATAATTTCTGGGCCATTTTTACCAAATGTAAGTAATTAAATTAATTAAATTAAAGTAATTAAATGTAAGCAGGTAGGTCAAGAAAAGGGGCACTGTATTATTATGAAACATTCTTCAAATAAATATATGTGGTTGTGATTTAACAGCTTTTATGAGTTGTCAGTTACATCCCTGTTAGGCCCTATGTATACTATTACCAGAACATTTTGTATATAGTGCTCTTCCCTCTGTTCTGTCAGTAACATCTGCTCTCCCTGCGGTGCTACACGGCTTAATATCTGACATCAATTAAGAGTGAATTGCTGTGTGTGTTACCAGACACAAGAATATGCTTAAGCTCTCTTTACCAAAATGATGGTGTTTGTGTGTGTGTGTGTGTGTGTGTGTGTGTGTGTGTGTGTGAGAGTGAGAGTGAGAGAGAGAGAGAGAGAGATCAGCATATTTTAATAATGTAGAAGCCTAGGGAAGAGGAAAAGCTGCAGGCCTTTTCAGTCAAATAAAGACAGGGGACGGTATTCATTCTGTAACATCTTATTAAATAGTTTTAGGAACAAAGAATATAACATTTTGCTGCTACTATTAGTATACACAATGCCTGGTCCATAAGTTTTCAGCACACTGTACTTAATTCAATATACATTTATATATTTTTTACAACTGTTCAAAGTTTCTCAGCTCTTTCTCGATTTGTACTGATACTGTATTAACATGAACAGAAAGCAATGTTAGAAAAATACAATATGAAAAAGTTCTACCTAACGAAAGTATTCCACCAAACTACAGATTTGAAATAGAAGAAAAAAGTATTTTCTTTTTTATTCTTAAATGCGGCATGATTTAGGATTAAAATGCATGATTTCTTTCTTACAAACATTGTCTGTAAAAACATAACAATTATGTATAAAAAAAACAAGAAAAAAAAAACATTAAAAAGATAAAACACTTGAGAAAAAAAAGTACAGTTTTTAGATAGCCTCCCCTTCAAAATAACTGAAAGGGATTGATTTCTTTGTGACACCTTATGGCCATGTTCCTAAGACCTGTCATTGATCATGGGCTAAGTCCATGACTTGGAGCATTACATATCACGCTAATGGATGATGCATTCTGTTAAAATGAGATGGTCTGGTTTAAGTTTTTAATATTAGGGCTGCAACATTGTATGAGGGGTATAATTGTATCACAACCGTGTAAGAAACATGATCCATGCTGCGGGGGGAATACTACAGACTCCTGGACCACGACTCTGTCCAGGCACCAAGGAGCTCCATGCATTATAGACTAAGGAGATCAGACCAAGCAGGAAGAATCAGGTAGATGTCAGGTAACTAGAAGCTCAGAGTAAACGTTGCCCTTAGGCACTGATAGTCAGATGATAGTCAGACAGCCGTATCCTAATCATTAGGAAGGAAAACGCAAGATTGGCCTTAGATCAGTGTCTAGGGGCAACTTCATCACTACTTGCCCCAGATGGACAGGCTCTTAATAAAGGTGGCCAACCGGTGTGTAAATTCCTGCATTCAGCAACATCAACATTTCAATATAAAAAAAAAATGGTACATTAAACAAAAGAAGACACTGACAGCATATCTCAGGAGTGGAGGGGGAGGAAGGTGAAAGGGGTGGGGGGGAGGATATGATGTAAAAAGATCTGCTAGTTGCATTAACGTGGGGGTGATGTCATAGAAACCACATGATAGAAAATGCATGTGTGTAAAGGAATTTCACCAAAATAGTTGCCAAAAATACCGCCCACTACCCTCCTCTAACCTTTTACCCTCCCTGAAAAAGAAAGTAAGTTGAAGAACTGGTCTCTTACTTCTATTCTTGGATCCCCTGTAAGTGCTCTCAGGGAGCAGGGGAAGGCAGCACAGGCTGTGAAGCCACAGAAGAACACGTCCTCACTTGGTAAACAAAGTGGCACAACACCCCTCTCAAGAGATAGGTGCCAAACCTCTGACTACACTAACTACCTCCCCTTTCACCATATACTGGTTACAGTTACTACTGATAGTTCCTAATAGCACAGGATCATTTTGTGGTCTTGAATTTGAACATCTTTTAGTGTTCTCTTCAACCTGGTCACTGTCTGGCCATGCTAGAAAGAACGGAAGTACAGCACACGTTTCTGACCACTGTCAACCACTAACACTAACCGACAACCATTAATAAATTACTCATGTACTTTCTGCAACATGTGTCCATTCTAGCACGGCCATCTAGGAACTAGTTCATTCTAGGATGTCATCAATGCTAAGTGACAAACCTCCATCCTCCATTGAGCCTCTCTTTGCCTTCTAACCCACTGGAGTGAGAATCAAATCGGAGGATGGGCCCATTGTAATGCATGGCATGAGCAGTATTAAACACACATTCCATTCCATGCATTACAATGAGCCCATCCTCCAATGTCTACCTCCACTAGCCTCTCCCACTGGAGAGTTAAAGGCTCTGACTTTGATATTTCCAGGTCCAGTTCAAAAGTGTTTTAAACAAATATAACATGCATGGAATGACCTAAGAGCACCGTGTGACATTTATTGTAAATTATCTGTGTTTGAATATTGGTTTCCCCTGTCCAGTTTCTGGCAGGCTAGAGAGATTATCATCTCCAGAGATTATAACAGTATCTCTCTCTCTGCTGTAGGTCTGCAGGGGGAAATCATCACAACATTCCGAGGGGCAGAATAAGTAAAATCTATATTCTGCCAAATATAGTTTTGACAATGTGCATGGAGGCACACACACACATTTCTCATAAACCTCAGTAAAACAATGACTTTCTTACTCATCATAAATAAATAAATAAAACGATCAAAGAGCTAAAATCAAGTAAATCTAGAATGTGATTTGAACAGTTTAAAATACGGCATTTCTGAGCCAGACACCTTGTTTTTTTTACTAGTGTGGTATGAAAATGATAGTGACTAACTATGTTGTACTGCATTTTAAATCAACTATTTCCTCAAACAGACAATGAAGATATATTATATTATATTCTCTAAATAAAGTTGCAATTTAGTTCAAAGAGCGGACACCTACAGTGAATGGGGGAGTACAGAGGTGGATGGGGAGGGGAGAGGGTGGGGGCTGGGGCCGTGAAATTGACACATAATACATAAAATAAGTGAACAATGCCAACAATATGAACAATGACACCAGCAACAATCATAACAATAGTTATCAATAGTGATAGTAATCAATAGGTGTAGGACACTAGATTGTACAGTCTGTGAGCCATTGAGAACCCCCCCCCCCCCCCTTTTCAAATAAGCCCCCACCGCTAAACCTGAAGACTGGGACCATAGCCCAATATACACACTCACATACATTATGGTATACACGACCAATACAGCTCCTCATTCTAAAAGTAGTATGCCAGCTGTGATATTGGTGCACGCTGTATGGTACAGTACGGTGCTGTGTCTGTAAATCAACCATGTTCACTTGAACTGAACAGCAGAGTAGAACTGACACCTTCATCAGCATAGGACAGAGCAGGGTAGGACACAGGCCAAAGAGCTTGGGGACGGGATAGTTACTGTAAAATCACCGGTTTCTCTCTCTTGATCTCTCTTTCTCAAAACCGTTGCAAACCGTGCACTGGTGTTTCTGTAGCCATGGTCATCTCAGCGCTCATGACTCAGGTCTCAGACTGATCCACCCCACCTCTATAACCACTACACATCTGCCTACAAATATTACAAAAACCCTAGTCTAATAGGAATTAAATATATACCATAACAAAATTAAGGTTATCAGTGAGATAGAAAAGTATTGAAATTCTAAAACGTCTTGCTGCAATTGCACATTTAGCAATCTAAGTGCATTCTGTTCCGTGCTAAAGCGACTCTAACTAACTCTATAAGCTGGATGAGGGGTTATGGCAGCGCTCAGGAGGAAGTGGGGTCTGGTGGCATTAGTTAATGATGCGTATGATAATACTGATACAGTAAGGTCTGCTGACAGGGTGATCATGTGACCTCCACCCAGATTGAAGATTCAGTCCTAGTCACTCCTTGATGGCCAAACGCAATATGGTAATGGTTGGTCAACTGGTAGGCTAGGTGACCTATAGGTGACCTATACCATACTACTTAGAATGGTGTTCTTTGACACCCCAGAGCTACACCTTTTGCACCCATCCAGTTTGTTAAGATCTACAAGTAGACATGTGCGTCTGAAGGTCATGTCTAAGAGCTGGGTAAGGGCTAGGGATTGATTTGGAACCGGGCCCATCTCTCTCCTCTCTATCCCTACCTCCAGTGGAGCTGACCTGTTGTGTGTTTGTGGCTGTGGAGATACTGTTGATAAGCCAAATAAAGGAGCAGGTTTTAGAACAACATTCTCTGCATTAGCTCTGGCGACCAATAGTGCAAAACGAACATCACAATCACTGTGCGTGGCTAAGGTCAATTGACAAGTTACTTGCATCTATCTGCATGACCTTGCCAGTTTGCATGCAATTAAGCGTGTTTGCTAATATGTGTGCATGTGTGTGCATGTGTTTAAATGTGGACACATGTGTACAGGCAAATTAGCAATATATAGTAGTGTGATTTTGCATCAAGCCTTTCCAATTTGCATCAAGTCTTCTATCAGGCCACTACATTTCCCATAATTCACTTCAGACAGTGCAGGTTCGCTGAAAAGGTCTGCCTCACTGGCCACCTCTGATTTTCTGATTGGGTCTGTGAATTTTAAGTCATCCAGCTTTGAAATTTGCTATAAATTAGTTTTCTATCCATCTGTTTAATTCTGTCCTTCTATCCTAACACAGAACGCACCAGTGCAAGTGAGTAATTGGACAACCCCATCATGATGTCATGGATACACACACACACACACACACACACGCACGCACGCACACACACACACACACACACACACACACACACACACACACACACACACACACACACACACACACACACACACACACACACACACACACACACACACACACACACACACACACACACACACACACACACACACACACACACACACACACACACACACACACACACACACACACACACACACACACACACACACACACAGAGCATTGGCCCTCCATCCGTTCCCTCCATTCTAACCACTAATAACGATGACGTCGATAACATGCTAATGACTGTATCTGTTAGAACATGCTCATGACAGCATGAATAGGGCTTGAAGACAGAGGCGGGGCTAAAGGAAACAGACCCATACACACACACATTGGCTTGTCACACTGCACTGACACAATTCTAAAACCTCCTCTTTTTCTTTCCCCCTCCCCCTCTCCCCCCCTCCCTCCCTCCCTCCCTCCCTCTGCCTGTTTGCTATACCCCGCTCTCCCCCGGTGCTGTGTCTCCCTCCCCACCCGGCCCTCCCCCTTTCCCTGCCTCCCCACGACCACCTCTCCTCCTGCAGGCACTCCGCATTGCTCCCCACTTGTAGCCAGTGAAGGTGGGGCTGATGGGGAAGTATTCAAAGATAGGGTGTCGGCGGAGAAAGTCCATGCCGAATGGGAGGTCGTAGGATCTCATCCCCTCCAGCTCAGCAGCACTGGGGCCAGTCCCTCGCTTCAACTTCCTGATCCCTCGCTCTTCCAGAGTGCCTGAGAGAGAAAGAGACACAGAGAGAGAGAGAGAGAGAAAGAGAGAGAGAGAGAGAGAAAGCCAAATGCTGTGATGTCCATGTTCAGTGTTGAGCGTAATATGAGTATAAAACAATGGAATAGTATACTCACCAGGGATGGTATTGTCCAGGAAGAATGCCACAGAGCCGCCCACGAACATGGCTGTGGTCAGAAGTACGTTCAACACCTGGTCTATCTCCACAACACCTGAGAGAGAGAGAGAGAGTATTTTAATTTAGCCTGTAAGAGTGCACTGAAGTTGCGAGAGGAAATTCTATCCATTTAGATTTTTGATTTGTGTTTGTGTGTGTGTGTGTGTGTGTGTGTGTGTGTGTGTGTGTGTGTGTGTGCTTTCTTCCTTCTCTCTACTCACCAGTCACCAGTGGGTTTTCTTTGAGGTAGCTGGGCAGCACCAGGCCAAAGAAGATGGAGAACCCCAGGACGAAGAGGTTCCTGGAGGAGTTGAGGTCCACGAACTGCAGGTTTGACAGTCCCACTGCAGTGATCATCCCAAACAGGGTACAGAATAGCGCCCCCAGCACAGGGTCAGGCAGCGAGGCGAACAGTGCGCTGAATTTACCCACCAGCCCCAGCAGCAGCATCATGGCTGCCCCATACTGAATCACACGCCGACTGCCCACCTGGAGGACCAATCAGAGACGAGCAGGCAAGGAACCAATCAAAGACAAGGAACCAATCAAAGGATTCAAAGGAACATGGAGCAATAACTACGACTAGTGCTATTTGGAGGATGGAAGGACTGTGCTATGGTTCTGGTGTGTGTTAAACATGTTGATGATGAGATGGTTGTTACCTTGGTGATTCCCAGCACACCTATATTAGGACTGGAGGAGGTGGAGCCATTGCCTGTCCCAAACAGTCCATCCAGTACACAGGAGATACCTTCAATAAATATACCCCTACAGACACAGAGAAACAATGTCCTCACTATTCATACCATTAACGTTTATTGAATTGAATTAAAAGGAACAGAACGATGGGGTGGATGAGGGGTGAGGAGCAGAAAGACAAAGACGGAAAGAGAAAGGGAAGTGAGAGGGCAGAGAGAAATAGAGAGGGTGGGGTGGGGCTGTATACCTGTTGATAGCGTGGATGGGGGGTGGGGGGGCACAGGAGAGGCGGGCGCAGGCGTAGTAATCTCCAATGGACTCGATGATGCTGGCAACCACCGCACTGAGCATACCAATCACCCCTGCCACTGTTACCGTGGGAACACCCCACTGGACTGTGGGTAGAAAATCGGTTATAAGAATTTACTTTGTGGACATTCATGGTTAATAGAGCTATTAGCACTTCCCCCACACCCACACCCACACCAGTGTTTCCTCTATATGCATTTATTCGTGGCGGGCCGCCACGAATGAATTTCCTCCGCCACTAATTGATTCAGACAGTCCACTTTGATTCAGGCTGCGCAGAGTTATTATGACCGGAGAACAGAAAAAAAGCATGTGTCCCTGATCGCTCCGCCAATCACTGTGAGTAAACTGACTCTGAGAATGTCGTCACGTCACATTTTACCGTAATACCCTATATGTTGGTTGAAGTGCTACATCTCAGCTTTCAGGGACAGTTGGAATTTTTTCGATAGCACAAACCGTTTAGAAATTACGGTAATTACAATGTCGGGTGCAGATTTGTGCCGGCGGCGGTACATTCGGCGCAGAAGTATCCTAATCGAAAATGCAACATCATCAGCGACGACTGTGGGTTATTGCATTTACTGCTGTTCTCTGGTTCATGTTCTTATACCAGTGCTCACAGTATTTTAAATGAACATTCGTAATGTAGTCTAGTCTCTGATGTTCATGGTCAATTAAATCAGCCTATTTTGTAAGACAAATAATATTCCCGCTAATGGGTTAACCGAGCATTCTCGCACCTAACGTGCAAGCACCTAGCTTCGAACTATTCATAGCAATAAGCGCGGGGCAAAAATAATCTATTGCCTCTAAAATCACCACGAACAGAACGGCGGAGGTACGGGTAAGCAGGTCTCATGTTGGTGTCCTCAAAGGTAAGAGTTTGTTTTCTTTAACTCAACTGATAGCATTACCTTGCTGTTGTTGTTTACCGAATGCTCCATCTGACTGTCACACTGTGATTTTACTTGTGTAAACAGTTAATGAGTAACGTTAACCGGTTTTGTGCGTGTACTCTCAGGTAGGCCTACTTCGTATTGATCTTTCTGTGTGTGTGTGTGTGTAATGCGCGTTCCGCATGTTCCGCTGCAGCTGTAGGATATATTTATTATGTTTGTGTTATGCTAATAAATGTAGATCCACACAGGTATACAAACTGAGCTCCGTTTACTGTCAAGTGCAATTCATTCTGACAACACATACACACAGATCGTAAAGCTCTAACGGACGTACAGAACGTGACGTCGTAAAGTGCAACAAAGTGCTGCAATGACATACTGTCGTACATAACAATATTGGTATTTGATCACCTTCTATATAAAATCACCTGCTCGGCTTTAATGACTTAACCGCTATTTAAGAAATTATAATTGTTGCCACCCTCTAGTTTTTGGTGAAACTACGTCTTTGTTTTGAGCGCCAGTGCGCGTTTTATGCGCGTGCACGTGTAAAAAAAAAATCGCGCGCGAAAGATAAACGCTCCGCCACTAATGTGAAAAATCCTGGAGGAAACACTGCACACCCACATACTCACAGGGGTAGGGGATCTTGAACCAGGGTGCGGCGGCGACTATCCCCTGGCGTGCATCTGTGCGAGCGTAGTAACCGTATTTGTCCTTCTCTGGCGGGAAAACGTCCGTCACGGTAAAGATGAAACACAGCAGCCATGACACCAGGATGGCCATAATGATCTGAGAGGGAAATAGACAGTTATACACACCCCAACCACACACACACACACAAACACACACACACACACACACACACAGCGTTCTACTCCTGCTACAGTTACTAGGAAGGGGGATTGGCATGTTGACTGCTGACACAACTAGTTCCAACTTTCTGACAGTAAAGAGCAACATAAAAATAAATAAAATAGACCTACTAGTAAATCAGTGGAGTGCCCTTTTTAAAAGAGACAGGGAGACAAAGATGACTGGCTTTATTAAAGGGTGAGAGAGTTATTAGGTTGTCAGTGTTAAATAACCTTTTACAGTGTCTGCTCCTTTCTAAAAGTGACACACAGGCTATGACATCTATAGACCAGCAGGGGGCAGACACGTGTAGTAGATTCATATAGAGTAGGGTGGAAAGATAGACTCTGGGGCAGAGAAAGAGCCCTACAGGTGGCTGAACCATGTTGAAGATTACTCTAAGAGGAGGAAAATGAGAAACAGAAGGGGAGGTAAGGGGGGAGCAGGTCATGTCTACTGGAGAAGAAAAGAGGGGATAACATGAGGGAGAACTAGAGAGAAGGGTGGCAGGAGTGTGCAACGTATGTGTGCATGCATGCATGTGTGTACAGTCCGTGCATGTGTGTGTACACGTGTGTGTGTGTGTACACGTGTACGTGTTTCTGTGTGTACAGCGTGTGTGTGTGTGTGTGTGTGTGTGTGTGTGTTTTCCTGTCTTTCAGGTCTGGTTACATGTTGCTTGGATGATTCTCAAGTGAGTGCCACTGGTTAGAATATCATGATGACCTTCTGTTCAGGCCAAGGACTAAAAGAGTCTTACAGGGAACATCTTGAAGAGCTGTAGTCTGTAGGTGGTCCATCCTTTCTTAGCCTTGTAGATGGGCAGAGGAAGCTGCACGTTCCTTGCATACTGAGAGAACAACAAGACTAGGAAGATAGTCCTGTAGAGAGAGAGAGAGTGAGAGAGAGACTGAGCAAAACTGTATCCATGTCCACTCATTGTGATATGCTGTATTCTTATGGGAGAGCGCAGGTACGTTTGGCGCCAATAACTGTGTTCTGTGGAGTAGTTTGTACAGTATATTACGGTATGTCTATGGCTCTTCCCCTGTGCTCCAGACTGTCTCGGTCTGCAGGCTCCCCTCCTCTCCTACCGGTCAGACCCCAGAGGCCAATCAATTAGCTTTGAGTGCTCAATAAAAAAACTATCAGAGGCAATTACTAGAAGACACTCATGCCCTTGGAGAGTGAGGTGGGAGCCCCTGCAGCTATGACACAGCAGGCTCTGGTATGGTGCGTGTATGTGTGTGTGTGTGTGTGTGTGTGTGCGCTTGCATGTGTGTGTGGGTGGACGTACAGCATGGCGATGCCCCAGTGTTTGCCGGCTCTCTCTCCTGCAGCCCTGAAGCCAGACAGGCCTATGAGGGCCACCGTAGGGGTGATGGTCAGGGGGCCGATGTACTTGAGCAACACCCCCGGGAGACCCAGCGCTCCGATACACACCTCTATCAGAGAGGACACAATGATAGCCCCCTGGATCTGGGGAGGGAGGAAGAGAGAGACACAGTGGTAGTAAAACACTATCATAAAACTAAGACATACCAGATGCAAACACGTCTGGACAAAATACTCATCCACACACACATTTGTCTGAGTGCAAGAATGAAACCGCACTAGAACCCACACTGGAAATGTGGTTACAACAAATGGTTTGTCAATACAGCAGGCCAAGATAGGAAGCAAGCAAAGACACCAAGATATACACCAGTCCACGATGAGAAGTAGGCCTACCAGTGGCCTCATCTAATTTAATCTACAGTTGAAGTCGAAAGTTTACATACACCTTAGCCAAATACATTTGTCAAACTCAAGTGTTTTACCATTCCTAACATTTAATCTGAGGACACATTTCCTGTCTTAGGTCAGTTAGGATCACTACTTTATTTTAAGAACGTTTCATTTCATTTCATTTATTTCATCACATTACCAATAGGTCAGCATTTTACATACACTTAGTTAGTATATGGTAGTATATCCTTTAAATTGTTTAACTTCCACAAGCTTCCCACAATAACTTGGTGGAATTTTGGGCCATTCCTCTTGACAGAACTGGTGTAACATCAAGAGTCAGGTTTGTAAGCCTCCTTGCTTGCTTACACTTTTTCAGTTCTGCCCACACTATATGATTGGGATCAGGGTTTTGTGATGGCCACTCTAATACCTTGACTTTGTCGTCCTTAAGCCATTTTGCCACAACTTTGGAAGTATGCTTGGGTTCATTGTCCATTTGGAAGACTCTTGTGACCAAGCTTTAACTTCCTGGCTGATGTCTTGAGATGTTGCTTCAATATATCCACATAATCTTCCTTCCTCATGATTTCCTTCCTCAAGTGCACCAGTCCCTCATGCAGCAAAGCACATCCCACAACATGATGCTGCCACCCCTGTGCTTCACGGTTGGGATGACGTTCTTCGGCTTGCAAGACCCAAGACCCTTCAGACCAGAGGACATCTCTACAAAAAGTAAGATCTTTGTCCCCATGTGCAGTTGCAAACCGTAGTCTGCCTTTTTATTTGATTTTATTTAAGTTACTTTTTTCGAAAGACAGACAGGAAAGTAAGGAGAAGAAGGGAGAGAGGGCATGTCAGCAGGGTATGAGCCGGATTCGAACCTATGCCAACATGGGCATATGTGTGCACTGTTGGCCGTGGTGCTAGACCACTTTTATAGTGTTTTGCAGCCGTGGCTTCTTCCTTGCTCAGCGGCCTGAATTCAATTGAATGGGAAAGTGTGTCCTTGGACTGCTACTGTAGATACCTGTGTACCTGTTTCCTCCAGCATCTTCACAAGGTCCTTTGCTTTTGTTCTGGGATTGCTATGCACTTTTCGCACCAAAGTACACTCACCTCTAGGAGACAGAACGTGTCTCTTTCCTGAGCGGTATGACGGCTGTTTGGTCCCATGGTGTTACTTTAGACTGGAAATTGCTCCCAAGGATGAACCAGACTTGTGGAGGTGCACAATTTCTTTCTGAGGTCTTGGCCGATTTCTTTTTATTTTCCCATGATGTCAAGCAAAGAGGCACTGAGTTTGAAGGTAGGCCTTAAAATACATCCACAGGTACACCTCCAATTGACTCAGATGACGTCAATTAGCAGAAGCTTGTAAAGCCATGACATCATTTTCTGGAATTTTCCAAGCAGTTGTTAATGACTTCAACCTAAGTGTAACGTGTAGTGTACAGTATGTAAACCTCCGACTGCAACTGTATGTCTGTGCCATTGAAGCAGGCCCTCATCGTAATTAAAAAGTAATAAAGTTGATTTTCTATGTATGCATCTGTTTGTGGTTTTTCTATGTATGCATCTGTTTGTGGTTTTTCTATGTATGCATCTGTTTGTGGTTTATCAGAACAATCTGATTAGCTGAAAATGTCTATCTCTAAACCAATTACCGTTTAATAAAACTGTTCCTTCCTCTCTCTTTCTTTGACCCTCCACTCCCCCCTCTATCGCTCCCTTTATCTGTGTTTCTCCACCCCACCTCGCTCTCTTAACCTCCCTACCAGCCTATCGCTGTCCTGATGTCCAATTGTCTTCATCCTGATTGAGTTACCCTCGAACATTTGCGTCACATCACAGTTACCAAAGCAACTTAAACACGGCTTGAAAAGGTTAATGTGAGTTAAATGCCTCCATCACACTTTACACGTGGCAAATTAGTACAGGCACACACGCACGCATGCACACACGCAGGCAGGCAGGCAGGCAGGCAGGCACACCCACACACACAGAGAAAACGCCACCAGCTGAATCATCCTCTTTCTTTCACTTCTCATTCGCTATTCTATTCTGTCTGCCTCTCTCCCATACCTCTTTCTCTAAACCCCCATTCAGTATCCCTCTCTACCCCCACCCCCGACACTCTCTCCATTCCACCCCCCCATTTTTCTCTCTCTCTCTCTCACCTCTCGTATCCGTGGGTGCCAGATGTGTTCAGTATGGAGGAGTTCTGTGTTGGTGTCGTTCATCATCATAGGAAACTCTGGAGATGGAAAGATGGAGACAACAGGAGATTAAACACATTCATCATTCTATTCATCCCACCCTGACGGACCCCAATTGATGCCAACTGGTTTTATATGGCAGCTACTTTGATGCCAACTCTTTTGGGCTAGATCAAGGTAACACCAGATCGAGATGTTCCCTAACCTGTGTGTGTGTGTGTGTGTGTGTGTGTGTGTATGCATGTTTACCTGTAGCGTTGCACTTCCATTTGTCCAGTGACAGGATGGCTCTGGCAGGAGCGAGGAAGGCAAATGCACTGGCCTGGAACAGGGGGAGTCTGGGAACCACAACACACACACACTTCTTCATCAGAACCCAAACATACCACACTGTCAGAAACACTTCATTTTTACTGTGTCATGCTACCCCCCACCACATTGGGTAAGTACTGTTACAAACATGTCTTTTTTGACACTTCCTGAAATGAAAAAGAAATCTTGTTATCACACAAGGGCGGACACGCGCGCACGCGCACGCACGCACACGCATACACACGCACACGCATACACACACACAGGCATTAATTTCTAACCCTAACCCTTACAGTGAGACATCCCTATGTCTACTGACTTACATGATTAATATGACTGCATGTGAGGTAAATGATGCATGAATTACTGGAAATGCTACATTTATGAAATGAGTTGATGACAATGGGAGTAAGAAAACAAATAAACAGAATGACACAACAATTAAGATCATTTGAGTTCCAGTTGTGTGAGAGGGGGGAGCGGTGGGAGAGGAGAGGAGAGTCTGCTGTAGATCATCATGACAAATGCACGCAGACACCAATTTACCCAGAAGCCTTCATCTACCTCATAGGGTGAGGCTGTCTGGCTGCAGCTGGAATCGGCTGTGCACCCATTGACTCACACATGAGTGAGACCTTCACCTTTCCTGGAACAGAGAGTGTGTGCAATCTCCACTGCCCTCACTTGACACTGTGACTCATCAAACACAGCCGCTACAGTAGCTCTCCTCTCCATCTCTCTTCTTTGGTCCATCCCTCTCTTGCTCTCCTCCTCCCTCTAGCCATTCAACCCTTCCTTCCCTTCCTCCCTTAATGCCTCCGTTGTCTCTCTGTTCTCCCCATCTCAACTCCACCTTTCTCCCTCAATCGATTCCCCTCTCTCTGGCCCTTTCTAAATCTAAACTTGATTCCTTGTGTCCTCTAATCTGTCCTCCACTCGCTTCCGTCCTATTTTTCTCCTTCATTCAATCCCTCCTAATCCCCTCCCCTCCCTCTCATTATGAGACATCACTCCTCCTTTATTGCATCTGTCCATCTCTAGGTTGCCCAGGTGACCGAGATACTGTCGCTATGATTTTGCTGTTGTCCTTCCTTCTCTCCCCCCTCATGGACCCTTCACCCTCCATCCACTTTTCCTCTTGTGATGTCCATCTTCCCATTAGCGAGAGGATGGACGTCACATTGACGTTGGATGAGTTGGCTCCAGACGCATGCATGTGTGTCTGTGTGTGTGTTGTGAGGCCATTCTTTATAACAGGGACAGACAGGCAGGCGGAGGGCATCTCTGTAGCCTAACCTCTGCTACCTTGCTAAAACCAAATATAGCCAGCATGTATTCTCAATACGAGAATAGCTGCATCCTCACAGCATTCATTATATAGAATATTTATATTATTTAGCCTACATAATATGTACATTGAATAACTAAGATCTAATTGGGTGGTGTAGACCTATCTGCTCAGTGCTCACAGTAGTCAAAACTGTTAATCATGTGCAAAATACTTGATGAGGAAATTGCTTTATTAGGAATAACCCCTTGAGATACGATATCTCGTTTTCGTGGGGGTCCTAAAAAAACATACAGACATACTTAGTTCCTAAAGTTTACTAGAGGGCAGGGAAAGAACATGACAACAACAACAACAACAACAAACTAAACAGCGCAGATTCCAGTGTATCATAATGTCTACGGCTATGTATAACTCCTGACCAGGCCTAATTCCTGTACTAAAGGCAGGGGAATTGGCCACAGCTCAAATTACATTGACCCATTTCTCTCAGAAGTGGCAGGACACATACTTTCTCTCTAAGATGAGAGGAGAGTGTCGGTGTGTGTGTGTGCAGAAAGTCTGAGTCAAGCAAACATCAGGCGTGCCAGAAGGCTGTGAAGCCGTTAGACAAACCAGTGGTCTGTGTGTTTCCCTCTCAAGGCTGTTCCCTGAAGGCTAGACATCAACAAAAGTGAATAAAACACTGCTGCATTCTCTTTTTTAAGAAAGGAATCAGTCTAGGCTCAGAAAGCTGTCTCTGTGTGTGTATCTATTTGTGAGAGTGCTTTTGTGTGTGTCTGTGTGTCTGTCTCCACAGAGTGAATGAAGTGATTTCTCTTGAGTGCCATTGCTGTATCTGGGGCATGGGAATAGGCAGAAGCTGTCTCAGTACAATAGCACATAACACAATACAACTAGGGAGATTACTATCTAATGTCTATCCTCCATTTATGAATCACAGACACAATGCATGTCGTGGCAATAACAATATAAAAACTCTTGTGATGTACAGTACTGATAATAACCATGGCAACAGAAAGGTACCTGGCTGTGATATTTCATGATGGAAATGATGGGATGGATTCTGTCCCCAGCCAGAGGCAGGTGAATCATCAGTTAGAGAGAGAGAGAGAAAGAGAGAGAGAGAGATGAGAGAGAGAGATGAGAGAAAGAGAGAGAGAGAGAGAGAGAGAGAGAGAGATGAGAGACTTCACCCATGTGTGATGAGAGGGCATTCCAGGTAACAGATGACAACGATGAGTCAAATTTTAACCACAGAGAGAGAGAGAGTGGTGGGGCCAATGAAGGGACATAGGAATGGGAAAAACAGAAAGGGGAAAGAGAAAATGGAGAGACGGAAGAGAGAGAAAAGACAGAGAAATGAAAATCTGGTACCTGTCAATCCATTTGACTATTGCACTTCGCTAATGGCGTGTTGTTAACACCCAACATTAATTGCTGACGTCAGTCTCTCCAACGACTTATTCGACGGAACAGTTATTACTTATTAACTTATTTAAGATAGGTTGACTGAGAACATTTTATCATTTGCAGTAACGACTTGGGTCAAGAGTTGCAGGGGAAGAGTAGAGGGGATGAATGAGCCGATAGAAAGTGGGGCATCATTTGTTGGCCATGATAGTATGAGGGCCATATTGGGACTGTAGCCTGGACACCAGGCAGGACACCAGGCAGGACACCAGCTCTAACACACCTCCTCACAGTACCATGGGATCTTTTACGTATCAACCTCTCCCTGCTTAGTCTGCCAGAGAGGTCAGCAGAGGGATGCAGGGTGGTGTGTGTCTGCTGGCTTATAGCCGTTCAGAAACAGTTGAGTCAGACACACACACACACACACACACACACACACACACACACACAGACACACACAGACACACACACACACACACACACACACACACGCACGCACACGCACACGCACACGCACACGCACACGCACACGCTAGGCGAACGAATGCCTGCTATCATTCACCCACCCACCAACCCGCGCACAAGCACGCTCCCTCCACCCACTCGATCACCCACCCACCGAGAGAGAGAGACATGAACACCATGGAAAAACAGAAAGGGTGAAGGAGTAAAGGAGAGAAAGCGAGGACAAAATGTACAGTCCAACCAATGAGGGGGAGTGTGCGCAGTGGAGAAAATCAATATCATGCAGAATCACGTAGCCTTCAGCACACTGACAAAGAGTTTCCCCGTTGATATAGAAGATAGTGGATGTGGGGCGCTTAGGTGGCGCAGAGGGTTAAGCGTCGACCATGTAACCGCAGGGTCCCCGGTTCGATTCCAGCCGGGGACATATCCTGCATGTCATCCCTCCTCTCTCTCTCTCACCCATCCTTCCTGTCATAATCTATACTGTACTGTCAATAAAAAAAATATGCGTGGGACTGCCCCACTCAGAAAAAATTACTTAAAAAAAAAAAAAAAAGAAGATAGTGGACGTGTGTAGTCCTGTACAAAGCCTCATTATGTCCCCCATAGATATTGTGTTTTGTATGTGTGAGTATGTGTACATCCAGCACGCGTACGTGTGTGCGTGTGTACGTGTGTGTGTGTGTGTGTGTGTGCGTGTGTGTCTGTACCTGCAACCCAGGGTGGTCTGTAGCAGGGTGGTGATTCCTACACAGAAGAAGATGGTTCCTATGAGCTGGCTGGTGGCCCACTGATCATAGCCCACACACATGGCCTCAGCGAGGAGGAAGGGCACCGCGATGGTCCCGCTGAAACACGTCAGGTAGTGCTGTACACAGAGACAGGGAGGGTTACAGTATGTGTGTGTATTTGTATGTGTGTGTGTGCACGCGCGTTCGTGTTTGTGAATGAGTTTAAATCTGGTTACATGTACAGTTTACAATTATGAATATGCTGTAGTGTGATTTAGCATTAAGCCTCTACCATCTATCATTAAGTCTGTTTCGTTTTACAGGATCAGTAGAGACGGGTCATGATTGGTTATAGAAGAGAAGAATGTGTGTGGGTGGGGGCAGGGATTATAATATAATACGGGCAGTCTCTTTGTCCTCATCCCACACTGACATACATTGCTCAACTTCAACTTGCTAGGTGAAAACGATGAGGGGAAGTTAGTTGAGATGCATCCCTGATAAAGTAGGGGGCAGGAGGAGACCTGAAGAAGATGTTGGCCCTGCGTGACAAGGCAGTTTTCTTACTTCTTCTTCTTTCTTTAGTGTTTCTTCTTTACATTAGGTATTTACTCATCTACAAATAGTAATCATTTTAATGAGTCATCATTTTTCTGCATAGAAATCCATCAGCTACATGTGTGTGTGTGTGTGTGTTTGCGTACGTGTGTGATGTGACATTCACCTGTAAGCCCAAGAATACACACAGGTACCAGGGGGGGGTGTCTTCGATAGTGTAGATCATGTCCATCCTCCTGGCAGCGTCCACACTGTCCAACGTCTCCGACATGGAGCTCTACACACACACACACACACGATGAATACCCTTTACGAAGACCCTTTACGTTTGTTTCTCAAACCAGGCCCTATGCCCTGAGATGATAATAATAATAATAGGTAGAAAAACAGAGATAAAAAAACACATCAGGACATTCAAATCTAATAATGTTGGAGCAAGTCATTGCAAAATGTTATGGTTGCAGCTTCATTGGTAATCTAGAGAGTATTATTCAACACACTTCTATGTGTAACAAAACAGGTAATAATCATGTTTATACATAGGATGAATTAACATTCATTTTAATGAAAATGGCAATGTTAACGAGTATCTACTGTCTTATCACTTAAGTTAGCAACAGAAAGCTAGCTAACGTCAACGTTATTGTTGACACGATAACGTAAAATTGTTGGCCGCCAGTGAAATTATGGTAATTTATCGTTGGTGTCCGCCATGTTTACAGTTAGACTTTAACAGACCGTTGGTAAATTAACTGATTTCAAAGTGCTCTATGACGTTGAAACCAGAGAGTTTTCAGCAGTCAGTGTAATGATAACATGAATTAACAGGTAAATGTACACTATTCCGCATTATTTGGGATATTTTGAACAGTTTAAAAAGTCCTGATACGGCTATTTTACCTGACATAGGGAATAGAGAAAGAATTGAACCGATAAGCAGAATCGATAATAGAATCGGTATCAATAACATCTTATCAATTCCCATCCCTAGTCTTAAGCCGGGTCTTGAAAATGTGCAGACTGTCAAGAGGCCCTGACTGAGGGGGGCAGCAGAGGAGAAGGCAGCTGTCACATACGGTCTTTAGTTTGGTTTTTGGGGACCAGTAGATGACCAGTGTCTGAAAAGCGGAGGGAGTGGGAGGGACAATGGGAAGTGAGGAGTTGGGTCCAATGAGAGGGGGGAGTCATGTAGGGCCTTCTAAGTGTAGAGAAGGACATTGAAGTGGATTCTCTCTTTGACGGGGAGCCAGTGAACACTCTTTAGTACGGGGGTTAATGTGAAGGTGGGAGAGGGGGGGGTGGATGTGAGGAGACAGGCTGCAGAGTTCTGGACACGCTGTAGTCCAGAAAGCAGTGCATTACAGCAGTCTATGCGGGAGGAAATCAATGCGTTGGTGAGCTTCTCTGCACAACTGTGAAGTCGAGGAATAGCCTTGCTGACCGGCCCCTCAGACAGTTCACTGACACAGATTCAATCCATTCTAAACTGCTAATGTAGCGCTCTAAGAAGAGACCATAGCTTCCTATTCAACTGTAGCAAGTGCCTACTGATGTTACCCCTACCAGGTGGCCAGGCTAAGCCCAAACTTCAGATTAAACTCTCTAACATAAGAGTAGGATTAGTAGGGTATTACTGACACGACTCACTGGTCTAAGGATCAATTAGAGGCTACAGTCCCAGGCTGAAGTCATAGCAACAAGTCCTGACCCAGAGAGAGAGACAAAGAAAGAAAAAGAGAGAGAGAGAGAGAGAGATCCAGACAGATATCACTGAGAAATTCCCCCGGCCCTGACCTCTCTCAAACATGAGGAGAAAATGCTGAGTCATAGTGACGGAGAGATGAGTAGACAGACAAATGAAGGAGGGAAGGTTAGAAGAAAAAAGAGAGAGAGAGAGACAGGGAGTGGTAGACGTGAATCAAAGAAAGCTCGCTATTTGACTGATCTGCTAACACACGTGAGCGTTTGGTAATGCTGTTCTCACACGATGTTGCAACTCCTCTGAGTGTCTGGAGTATTGATTTTGTGAAGTGATGTGGTAACTTGACTGCAATCAAGTGTGTCTGACTGCATTCTTCCAATGACGCCATCACGTTGAGTCCCCGTCGTGTACAGTCCTCCTCACCTCCTAACTACAGTATTTGTCAGTCAGCCTGGACAGTACAGCTGTGGTCAGCCAGGAGTGACGGTACCAGAGAATGAATGAATGGTGAAGGGTCTTTATTTTGTCATTGATATAGTACAGGTACCAAACAACGAGATTTGGGAGGGGGGGGCTCCCCTGGTGCTAGGAAAAAAACTAAAAACAAGAAGGGAAAAGAGCTGGTTTATATAAATAAAGGCTATGTACACTATCCACTATACTATACTATACAAATAAAACACTGTGCTGTACTCTATGCTATGCTATACCTATTCTAACATTTCCTATCTCTGAACCTTATGTACCCGAGGGTTGTCATATTGCACATAGTGTTATTGCACATTCATTTAAAGTGTCGCAGTTTGCAGGTTTGAAATGTTCACAGTTGTGTTTCAGTATTGCACTTGATTTCAATCTAGTAGCTGCCATCAAATTGTCTAGATTGTCCAGGGCCTAGAACCTAGGTCTTTGCTGTGTTCAGGGCCTGAATGGCGGTCAGAGGTCAGGTCAGAGGTCAGGTCAGGTCAGGTTTACCTTCTCTGCTCCCTGGTTCTCTTTAGTGTAGATGGCCATCAACTCTGTGTCCTCGGTGTCCTGGTCTCCACTGGCCTGGCCCACTCCATTGACCACCACCTACAAAAACACACAGACAGAGAGACACACATATTTCAGGATCACACAGATTATGCCAAATACTTCAGATGGCATTCATACCCAAACCTCTGCATGCGTGACACAGTGACATGCAATGACTTACTGTGTGAGTTGTTCCAGACTTGTTCTAAAAAAAAAAAAAATCATGGCTGTGTGTGGGTGTATGGGTGTGTGGGTGTTTGTGCACGTGTGCATATGTGGTTGACAGAGAGGTAATGTCAAGGAAAGCAAAGCAAGCCAAGGACACTTTCACTCTTTGGAAGGGTATATCGGTTAGGAAATCTCTCACACTGGCCTCACAGATAGACACAGACAGACAGACAGACAGACAGACAGACAGACAGACAGACAGACAGACAGACAGACAGACAGACAGACACACAGACAGACAGACAGACAGACAGACGGACAGACGAGATGAGGATAAACAACATGTGAGGATATCGGCCATAACACAGGATGGTCATGCATGACATACTTTAAACAAATAATGTCAGGAAGCATGTGACCTAATGCAAAACGTGTGTGTGTGTGTGTGTGTGTGTCGTGCTGTGTATGCTGGCTGTGCCTGAGTCCTGGATAGCCAATCAGAAATGAAGGTCACTGTATGGAGGGTTTAGTCTGTGAGACGCAGCAGACTAATGTCTGTGACATTTGAGGGTGAAGGGTTACCGTAGTCATTTGTTATTTTTCATGCTTGCAAGAGGAGATGCAAAGACAGATGAAAGTATGCAAACACATGCATCCACAATTCACATTAGGTGCATGCCACTGTGTGTTTGTGTGTGTATATACACTCACACAACACATTGTTAGGAACACTATACTAATACTGGGTAGGGCCTCCCTTTGCTCTCAAAACAGGCTAAATTATTTGTGGCATTGATTCTACAACATGTCGGAAACATTCCTTTGGGATTCTGGTCCATGATGACATGATTGCATCACGCAATTACTACAGATTTTTCTTCAGATGCACTTTCAAGCTGTGAATCTCCCGTTCCACCACATCCCAAAGGTGTTCTAGTGGATTCAGGTCAGGTGACTGGGAAGGCCACTGAAGAACACTGAACTCATTGTCATGTTCATGAAACCAGTTTGAGACAACCTTTGCTTTGTGACATTATCATGCTGGAAGTATCCATTAGAAGATGGGTACATTGTGATGAATGAAGCGATGAACATGGTCAGCAACAATACTCAAATAGGCTGTGGCTTTCAAACGATGATTGATTGGTATTAACAGACCGAAAGTGTGCCAAGAAAACATTACCCACATCATTACACCACCTGAATGAATGAGAAGGTGTACAGGTATTCCTAATAAAGTGTTCAGTGAGTGTATGTGTGAGTGCATGTATTTCTTTCCTACGGTCAAATTCTACCACTGACCATGTTTTACTAGCTGATCACTTCTGGAAGAACAGACACCAGATAGTAGGAGGGGCAGAGAGCCCCTGAATGAACTGTAGATCACAAAGATGGGGTTGTACATTGTATCATATTCCTAATGTTCTAAGGGGTTCTATTAAAGACAACATTATATAAGCCATGGGACAGGCAAGTAGTAAGTGAAATAAAGGGAGGGAAAGAGGGAGAGAGAATGGGGGAATTAAGAATGAAAAAGCGCAAGATGGAAAAAGAGAAGCAGACAGGAAGAGGGAGAGAAAGGGTGAAGAGAAGAGGAAAGAAAAGAAAGATTGGCATTGTGTCCCTTTCTCTAGCCCTGACCCATTCATTCACTGACCAGACAAAGGCATGTGAAGAGAGTAAAGTGATTGTGAATGTTATAATAAACAGGATATGGTTTTAGGATATTAGTGTCTTATGCAATCAAATCAGGACAGCCTTTGTATTTGGCCTCTTAACCCTCCTGTTAGCGCATCTTCTGTTAACACGCTTTTGGTTTTGGGTCAGAACAACACATAGGTCACCTCAAAATAGTCATTCCCCCGCCCACCCCAAAAAAAATAAAAAATATAAATATATTTAGTGACCATTAGGTCACTCATCTATAAATGTATACTTTTAATTACATACAGACCACATATTTTATACTTATGTTTTCATAATGAAACACACATTTAATTTATTTTAAATGTTTTGGCATTTAGCAGACACCTTTATCCAAAGCGACTTACAACAAATACATTTGTCTAAGTAAGTGAATCATCCATCCATCAGTCATCGCTAGAAAGGTAATATCTGCTCGGGCCAGGGGCCAGTGGCAGTCATAAAGGTAGAAGAGCGAAGAATAAAAAATAAAAATAAAATGTGGTTGGTTAATGTAGAGTAGAGAAACTGAACAGGCGGAAGATAGGGACCGGGCAGTGTGACTGCTGCAACCCCGTGGTGCCAGTCGGCCAGCAGAGGTGGAGGAGAGGAGTGAACGGGCAGGTGTGTGTGGGGGCTGACCATTGCTCGCATGTAGGAAGGTGCCGTTCCCTTTGCCGCCCAGTAGGTGAGCACAAGGGTCTTGAATCTAATTATTTTCGAAGTAGGTGACAAAGTCATCCGCAGACAGGGAGGAGGAGGGTTGAGGAGTGTGGAAAATAATAATGAAAAACAATTTCCTTGGGTTAGAGGCAGAGGATTGGATACTGCAACTCAGAGGGAATGGCCACAACAACAACAGTGTCACTACATAGAGACGGGCTGTGTGCATAGGGGGTCACTCCTACTGTCCTTATACTGCCCAGAGTGAAGTAACAGTAATGACAGGTGTGTGTCGGTGTCTAGAGCTGCATGTCGGACGAGAGAGTGACACTAATGACAGGTTTGTGAGTGCAGTGGCCTAACCCTGTTTTTATCATCATTTTTCTGTCAGTGTGTGTGTCAGTTTGAGGACCCTTATTCAGTGTGTGTGTGTGTGTGTGTGTGTGTGTGTGTGTGTGTGTGTGTGTCTGCACATACCGGAATGGGGTAGAAGTCAGCGCTGTGTTTACTCTCCTCCTCATACTTTCCAGTGTCGCCTCCTCCCTCCATCGATTTCGAGGTTGTATTCTTCCCCACACCCATCCCACTCTCTTCCTTCTCCTCCCTCACTCCCTCCGTCTCTCCGTTCTCTCGCTCCGGTAAGAACACTGCAGAAAGCTCCTTCAGCTCGCTTACATGGTCCAGGACTGTGTCATCTACTGAGAGAGAGAGAGATAAAAGGAGAGGGAGAGAGAAAGGGGGAGAGCAAAATGAACAGGTTGATCCTTTACGGTTTCTATGTTGTTCCGATGTGTCTTCCGACAGGATCCCCCCACTCCTAACCTTCACCTCCGACCCAGTCGTCACTCCCGGCCTAAGGCTTCAGTAAGTCTACATGTGTTCTGTACCAAAACTAGACCGTCAGGAAAGGCACCACTTGTGAAGAGCACTGACAGTGGGAGGCTGCGTTCATAGCGCTCATACAGGGACACGACACAGGAGGGACCGGGACAGTCTCCAGACTTAACACTACTTATATATGGACTCTTACACACATGCGCTCAGGGTACGGTTAGGTGCTGAGTCCCATTTTGTCCACTCTTCTCTGGAGGTCTGCACTTGTGCACTTCCCCCACACGGATTTCAAAGCATAGGATTTGGTCTACGCATGGGCTATTACACCGATCCATAATTCCCGTTGAAATCTGTGCTAGGAAATGCACTACAGGAGGCGGGTGGAGAACTGAGACACAGCAAGGCTCTAGGGAGGAGGGAGGAGAGGTTGGAGGGAGAGAAGAAGAGACCAGACACAGGAGGAGCTGAGGTGAGAGGGAGAGCGAGGGATAGAGGGAGAGGAGTTATACGGAGGGCGAGAGGGAAACAGTGGAAGGAAGGGGAGAGTGAGGGATACGGGGGCGGAGGTAGGAGGAGAGAAGGAGGAGAGGGGTAGAGGAGGAAGGTCAGTTTTTGGCTCATGAGGGTGTTGTGTGTGATACCTGGTGTCATGCCCACTCCTGTTCACTGAACACAAGGCTTTCAGCTGCTCCGTCCCTGTGTCAGCTGTGTCTATTAGTCGATTGCCTGTCCCTGTTAATCCCACACCTTGCCCCCTTCCTCATCGTCTCCGTTTCATTGCTGTTCCATCCCTCACTCTCCTTCCCTTCTCCCTCTCCTCCTCCCCTTCTCCCTCTCCTACAGCTGGTGTTAATGAGGGAATTAAATTTAGGGAAAGTGAATAATTCCCACATCTCACCCCTCCTCCTCCCGCTCTCTCCCCCCTTTAGCCACCCCACCCCCCCCCTTTCTCCCCCTCTTGCGATCATGTTTAAAGTTGCGGAGGTGTAATACCTAGTTGACACATCCCATCGCTCCTGTCGAGCTGGGCAGCGGGGTGCATCTGTGTGGAGGAGTGAGAGAGAGAGGGGAGGAGAGGAGAGGGGGAGGTGGGAGGAGCGAGAGAGAGAGAGGGGGGGGAGAGAGACTGAGAGAAGAGACAGGTAGGGGGAACAGGTGAGGGGTAAGGGTAAAGGGAGGTGAGACAGGAGTTAATTTGATAGCCAACATTCAGTCACTGTGCATCAGTCAGATTATCAATGTGATTGGTTGGTTGATTGATTTTTTCCCTCCCTCTCTCCTGTTTGCCATTGATACACATACAAAAATGCATTTCTCTCGTGCTAACTGTACACTCACACACAAAGTACACACACCTTTTCAGGGATATTTCCTAAATCAAGCCTTTGATTCCAACAAAGTATCACAGTTGTGGGATGTTTCCCCTTGTGTGACTGAGGCCTGATGAGCCAAGAGCTAACACAAGGAGATGCTAGCATGTGAGCCGCACAGCACAGTTGGCTAGCCACTTTCACTGTCGTCTGAGAGACAGGAAGACATGTTCTCCTTCCTGCCTGTACGGCTGACTGACTGGCACACTATCACTACCCCCCCCCGCCACCCCCCCCCCCCCGAGCAAGGATAACTCAGACACCATGGCCTCAACGAGAAAGAGAGAGAGAGAGAGAGAGAGAGAGAGAGAGAGAGAGAGAGAGAGAGAGAGAGAGAGAGAGAGCAGGCGAGGGAGAGACAGAGACAGAGGCAAGGCATCAAGGCAAAAAACTGTGTGTGTGTGTGTGTGTGTGGTCTTCATTCATGTGGTTTTAAAGATATGACAAGTGCTTGTTCATGTGGTTTTAAAAGCATGATAGCCTCAGTGTGTGTGTGTGTGTGTGTGTGTGTGTGTGTGTGTGTGTGTGTGTGTGTGTGTGTGTGTAAGGTTATTTGCAAGTCAGTAATATCCTGACTGCACACATTCCACAGAAGTGAAGTTGATGGGAATAGGAGGTGAAAATAAAAACTCAGCAGGTGACCCTGTCGAAAGAGGTTAGAGGTAAAGGGAAATAGAGAGAGAGAGAGAAAGGAAGATGAGGAAGTGGAAGAAGTCAAAAAGAAATTTCCAGTATTTCCAAAATTCCAAATTTCCAGTAACTGTAACCATAACCGGATCCATAACCATGGTAACCAGAGTTGTGAGTCATGCAGAGGCTTGTGTTGGGGAGGGGTCACGCAAGGTCAAGGTTACATTTGTTTATGCTCTTCCCGTGAAGAAGTCAGAGTTAAGATAAGCAAGAGACAGAGGGAGGGAGAGAGAGAAATTAAGAAAGAAAGGAGGTACTGTGTGTTGTGCTATACTGTCTGTAGGTACGTTAGATACAACCAGAGATAACTAGGGACAGCTGTTTCAGAAATAGCTGAACAATCTATACAATTCAATGCTACAGTAGGCAGTTTACACTTTATTTACTGATCTCATCTGACAGTATCTTATCAGTGTCAGATCTCACTCCCCCTGGGGTCAGGGCCAGGCAGACAGACAGTAGTGAGAGACAAGGCCATAGTACAGAGAAAGACATGGCCATATATAGAGAAAGACATGGCCATAGTATAGAGACGTTTTAAAATATAGCCTCACTCCCAGGAAACAAGTAGTATAGTCCTGATAGGTACCCATGCTATGATAGCAGACTTTCAGTTACATTTTCTTACCAAATTTTGTAAAAGTGATGCTTGAAATCTGGAGCGCTATTACAGTATGTCACATAAATCTGCGTCTTTTTATTAGGTCAAGGATCAAGATTAGGCACATTTGCAGACATGCGCAGGCAGCTCTGGCGCATCAACATCCGCAAAGCGCCTCGGCCTGATGGTATCCCAGGCTGGGTGCTCAAACTCTACTCAATCTCTCCCTCTCCACAGGTATAGTGCCCCTCCTGCTTCAAGTCAGCCATCATTGTCCCTGTGCCGAAAAAGAACAAGGTAACCTGCCGTGATGACTATCGCCCTGTTGCTCTCACTTCGGAAGTGAGGAAATGCTGTGAGAAGCTGTTCAAAGAGCTGGTCTGTGACTCACTATCACCCAAACAAGATCAAGGAGCTGGTGGTGGACTTCAGGAGGGAAGGTCGGGAACAGGTCCCCATCACCATCAACGGGTCAGCCGTAGAGGAGTTTTAGGCCTCTTCCGGAGCCTCAGGGCCAAAACTCAGAGGCTAACCAACAGCTACTTCCCCCCAGGTGATCAGGCTCATGAACAAGCCCACTGTGGACAATTGAATATCTTCCCCAAGCCACACCCCATGTATACAGACTATGGAAACCTTAAGCTCACAGCCACTTTACTACTGAACTATCTATTATCACTAGTTGCACCACTAGGCTATCCTGTCTTACCTGTACTATTGTCAACTTTATCTTGTATTATGCCTATCATTTTTTGTCACTTATGTCCTGTACTACCGTCACTTTTTTTATCTTGAATTATGCCTGAATTATTATTGCCTTATGTCTTGTGCTGCAATGCAATGTCAGGAACCGAAGCCTAAGAATTTTACTCTCTTACACTTGTGCAATGTGACAAACTTGAAACGTGTATTACTGAGCACACTACACAGTCAATGATGTAGATTTCATTTCATTTTTTACATTTAGCAGATGGTTTTATCCAAAGCGACTTACAAATGCAATTTGGGGTTCATTGTCTTGCCCCAGGACAACTCGACACGAGGCTAGCCAGGGATCGAAGCGCTGAACTTGCGATCATTAGACGCCGGCTCTACCTCTTGAGCCACAGCCGCCCCACAAGTACAACACGTACATTTGTCTAAAGTAAGTAAAGTAAGTAAATCATCTAGTATATGATTACATCAGTAAAGTAGTTGAACAAGTTGGTGAACATAATGAGTAACCTTGTCTGAGATACTATGTACTTGTCAGACAAAGGTAGGTCATTCTACTAATAAACAACCGATGAAGCCATGAAAACGTCTTAGGAGCTCTTCAACCTAACCACATTGAACTGATTGAAGGGATGTCATATTGGTCTTAGGAGCTATTCAACCTAACCACATTGAAGGGATGTCAAATTGGTCTTAGGAGCTATTCAACCTAACCACATTGAAGGGATGTCATATTGGCACTGGAATGCATGACCAGGTGGTTTCCTCTAATAAATGTGTGGCAGGTCCATCACTCCTTTCCATCTGTCAATCCCTCTGACTACTCTCCATCTGGCTTCGCATACTCACAAACAACAATTAGGGTCAGGGGTCAAGAGGTCACTGGTCTGGCTGTGTCAGAGGGCACGGCACTACTTTGGGGGGAGGTTGTGTGATGTTGGATGCTAGAGGGATGGGTGGGGGTTGGGTTGGGGACAACAGCCTTTTCTCTTTCTGTCTGTTTCAAAGCTCTGCACCCTGTGAGGATATATGTACCTTTTTACTTTTTATAAATGCTGTATTCACAATTGATGCTCTCCCAAACAACAATAAACAAAGTAAAACATTTTTTAAAAGCTCTGCACCCCCATCCACACACACACACACTCCCCCGAGCTACTGGTGAGATTTGAATCACTGTGGCAGCCTTCAACAGCAATAAAACTCATTCCCTTAACTCATTCTTTCTCTCTTTCTCTCACACACACACACAAACACAAAAAAAAAACACAAACACACACACACACACACACACTACAGTTGTAACTTCACGAAAACTGGACACACTTCCTCATTGTCCAGAGGGGCATGGTCACTCATATCCGCTTCAGGGTAATAACTAAGACACCGTTTATGTCATGAAAGACCAGCAGTTCGTGCTAGACAGAGAATACTGTTTCATGTGTCGTTTAAGTTCAGACAGTACATTGTAATACAGGTTATTGAATGCAGCTGCCTGGGATCCTTGACGACAGGTCTGTTGTGGTGTTTAATTAAAGTTTCTCTGTGGGGTGTCAGTAGACAAAACGACACAAAAAAATGCTGACACGCCAGGCACAAACTGCAACTGTGTCAGTTAATAATAAACTGCTATATTACTGTACAACAAAAGGGCTTAAATCCTATGTGTGTGTGTGTGTGTGTGTGTGTGTGTGTGTGTGTGTGTGTGTGTGTGTGTGTGCCTGGGCTGCCCTGTATGGAATATGTATGGGCTGCCTGCCTTTTAAGTGCACACTGACTAATCCCTCACACTGTTCAATCAAAAAACGCAAGCTGGGTCTCCGAGGTAACCACACAGTTCACATTGATTTAGTTGAATGATTTAGATTTTTAATCGAATTTACTTTGATCTTTTTAATACATGATCCTCATACAGTAGAACCTCGACACACCACCTACGTAGGGCTCAAAGTATTAGTAGTACCAGTCAGACATCAAAGCAGCTACTGCCTATCAGATCCTACTGTAAGACACACACAGATGACACACACAGGCCTAAGCGTTGTTAGCACCATGCTGTACTGACTGAGCCATATAGGAGGACCATTACAAGTAAGTTACAGCACAGAAGACAGATGCTTGTGGAAAAGTGAATTATGTTTTTTACTCAGAAAAGTGTCTTAGGGGCGCTTAGGTGGCGTAGCGGGTTAAGCGCTGACCATGTAACCGCAGGGTCCCCGGTTCGATTCCGGCCGGGGACATATCCTGCATGTCATCCCTCCTCTCTCTCTCACCCATCCAATCTTCACTGTAACTATCAATAAAATGAAAAATATGAGTGGGACTGCCCCACTCAGAAAAAATTACTTGTAAAAAAAAAAGTGTCTTAATCATTGTGTGTGTGTGTGTGTGTGTGTGTGTGTGTGTGTGTGTGTGTGTGTGTGTATCACAGGAGGAGCGAATGTTTAGGCAGTTAAACCACCTCAGGTATTTTCCACCAGGCATTATTCAGAGAGCTAAAGCATTGCGGGCATCATTAACTAGGCTAAAGCCCAGGATATCTATTGTCCTGTTGGATGAAATCCTTCAAAGGTAGCCCCAAGCCCCCGCTCTCTGTGTGGGTTCATATTACCAAAGTCATATAACAACCGGAAGGAAAAGCATTAACTGCATTCTTCTCTACTGTACTCTATTAGTGAGTTATACAACGACTTATACCTGGACAAAAACCTGTTGATTCTTTGTCACTTGAGACGAGCTGCGCTACACTTGAGAGAAGGGTTTACAATAATTATACTAGTTATTGCATTGTTATGAGGTAGTAAAAAAACATTATGAAAGTGAAGAAGTTACAAAAAAAGTGAAAAGGCAACATTTTGGTGTCAGTGACCTAAATTAGGCATTATATAGTTACAATAGATTATGGCCATTCGTCTGTGTGTGTGTGTGTGTGTGTGTGTGTGTGTGCGTGTGTGTGTGTGTGTGTACATACTACGGTATATGGGGAGGGGACCAGGGAGTGGAGTGACAGAAAAGCAAAAGGGAAAGAAAGATAAGAGAAAGAAGAAGAGGGGAGCAAGATAGACAACAGAGAGTTCTGGGTGAGGCTCTTAGTCCTTGGCCTGAACAGAAGGTCATCATGACATTCTAACCAGTGGCACTCACTTGAGAATCATCCAAGCAACATGTAACCAGACCTGAAAGACAGAAACACACACACACACAGACACACACACACACACAAACACAAACACAAACATGCTGTACACACAGAAACACGTGTACTGTACACACACATGTGTACACTGTACAGACTGTACACATATACGGACTGCAGTGCACACACACGCACGGACTGTACATACACGCACGCCTGTACACACACGCACGCCTGTACGCATGCACGCGCACACACACACACACACACACACACACACACACACAGCACTAAACCCATTGAATCCCCATCAATTACCTCAAACCATCAAATACCCATCACTCATTCTTAGGCCAGATGTTACTAGGCTACATTGATTGATTGATTGAAAACTTTATTAGAAGATTTGCAGAAGTAGGTACATGAAAGTACATATTACATACAAGGTCAACTAACAGGATAAAAACCCAAGAAAGCCACTGGCTTATTTCAATTGGGGTCCTTGATTCTCAATTCATCGTTACATGTAAGACAGACAAAAAAAACTAGTACTATCTACAAGATAATACAGACAAATAACTATTACTATCTACAAGATAAACACACATCCATCATGGGAAGAACAATACAACAAAACATAAGGTATGTACAGCGGGTGGGACAGGTGGGACAAAACACAAAGTATGTACAGTGGGTAGTTCGGGTCTTTTAATCTGATTTTTGATTTAGAGGGTCCAGTTACGGATTGCAGCCTCCTGTAAATGTTTTTTGAGAGTGGTTTTGAAGGTGGGCAGTGTTTTGCACTCCTTTAAGATTATAGGAAGGGCGTTCCACATTTTTACTGCATAGTTTGCAAACGAGTTTAACCCCTTGTTTGTGGTGCAACGCGGTTGAACGTGGTTCGTGGAGCTTCCTCTGGTGTTGTATGTGTGGACGTTGTTCACTTTTTGGAAGTATGTTGACAGGTACTTGGGTGTCTTTGTGGTGTAGCGTATCTTGAAGACCAGGCCCAGTGCAAGCTGCTGCACTCTGTCAACTACTCGTAGCCAATCAAGGCACATCCTTGACAGTGTCATCGCAGCTTAGCACCACAACTACATACCCTACTATCCTGGGAATGACACTTCTACAGGCTTCTCACCGGCTTTCTTATCCTTGTAGCAGGGACTGGGTGTCTATGGTTTTTTCATCCTCGAAGGACCTAGAGAACTGGCATGGCTCTCCTTGTCTCCTCAGCTGCTTTGATAACAGATTATTTTCTTTGCACAAATTGACAAGTGCCAATAAAAACGGTCTACACAGAAGTGTATATTGTGTATATAGAAGTGTGTGTGTGTGTGTGTGTGTGTATATATATGTATATTAGAGATGCTCCGATCTGATCAGTGCCGATCGATATCGGCCGATATGCCCTTGATCGGTTTTGATCGGAGTTCTCAAAACGGCCGATCAAACACGGCCGATCAGTTTACATAGAGAAATGGCGTCGCCAGTCTGGCAATATTACACAGTGTCGGAAAGAGACAACAAATATGCAGTTTGTAATGTCTGCTCAAAAGAAATACCTTGCGGAGGAACGCACGCAAGGTCTTTCAATACCACGAATATCATACGGCATTTGCTGCGTTCGTCGATTCGCTCCGAGAGCGCCGAAGCGCACACTGGGCTCGACGTCATAAAGGGACCGACCGAGTGCTTTGATTGGACGAGAGGCGTTCCACGAGTGCTGGTCAGAGTTCCAGCGCGACTTCACGAGCGTAGTGTAGGTAGTGTTCAGCGACGTCAAGGCCCATAGCAACAACTATTAGCGCGCGAGTTTTAGGTCTTCCTCTGTGCACCTTGCACAAGTGTAGATAGCGAGCGACTTTTCAGCATAGCAGGACATATTTTAGATGATAAGAGGAACAGGGTGAGTGCCAAAAACGCTGAGATGCTTGTATTTCTCAAGGCTAATCTGCCAGTGATGCTGCTTAATCAGAAGTAAGGTTTGAGTCTGAAATCTCCTTAGGTGCAATGTTTTGTTTTTTTGTTTTATTGATTATTGCTGACTTGCTGTCTTATCTCCTCCTAAATATGACTTGAAACTGACTGACTTGAAACAGTATTTTATATTTGGCTATAGCCTGTTTATGTTGCAGTTTAGTTTGGGTATGTTTATTGTTCCTCAGGAAAGCTACAGTATAAGCTCCAAGTTCTCTAAGAGCCCCTAGTTCCTCTCATTCGAGTGGAATGTTGCACATTTGATGTGACAGTGTACATTTTATTTATTATGATTTTTATTTTCACATTTTATTTGTTTTTCCTTAAGTAAGCTACAGGTGGTTGTGAATTCAATAAAACAGATGGTTGTCAATTCATGATACTTTCTCATCTCATAATTTCATTTGAATACTTAATATACAATGTCAATGGTGTTAAGAATAATTAAAAACATAAATAATGCTACACAATAAATAGAATGCTTCAATTGCCATTTTCGACTCTGTGATCGGTGATCGGTGATATCGGATCGGCAGATCACTGATTCCGGTGATCGGTGATCGGCACCAAAAACCCTGATCGGAGCATCTCTAATGTATATATATATGTATATATAATCAAGGATCATGTGAGAATAAAAGAGTAAAAAAAAGTAATAAAAGGAAGAATATAAGATATATATATAAAGGGAGATAAAAAAAAAATATATATATAGCCTACATGGCAAATCAACTAGCCTTTTACTCAATTCAGCTACTTATTCAAACTAAACTGGAATGTCATTGATATAAACGGAGGGTACACGTGAGCGCATCGGTGATCGCACTCGGTTCTCACACTCACACTCACACTCACACTCACACTCACACTCACACTCACACTCACTCTCACTCTCACTCTCACTCTCACTCTCACTCTCACACACACACACACACACACACACACACACACACACACACACACACACACACACACACACAGGGGTACAGTCTGAACCAGCAGCACTGTGTAATCTCTGTCACATGCCATAGGCCACTATGCCAAACACTGCCGGGAAGCCGCCTGGGCGACCCACATCCCTGTTCCAACTCATCTAAAGTCAGTGGTGTGCTATAGGGATCTGTCACAATGTTATGTCACCCCCTTTCTCACGGACAGAGACACACACTTACGCACGCACACACGCACGCCCGGTGGCTGTGCACGACTGCACGCACGCACCCCACAATGCCCATTCATCAGGAAGATTGGCTTCTCGGCTGCAGATGACCGGGGTGTGGAATGATGACGAAACAAGTGTAGGCCTATCTCTAAATTATATTGGGGGGAAATCAGCCCGTTATTGTGGCCGACAAGCCCACGGACCAACGCCATAGATAGGCCTAACTAAAATAAATAAAAGCCCAACCAAATCTCCCTGAATGTGCGCGCGCGCACACACACACACACACACACACACACACACACACACACACACACACACACACACACACACACACACACACACACACACACACACACACGCACATCTGTTCTCCCGAGTCCTGTTTCCAGGACAACCACATCAGGAGGCAATAATACAGTACATCCTAAATATCAGATACAATCGTTCTATCGGTTGATTGATGTCCAAATGTTCACTACATACCGTAGCAGCACAGCTATAGCGCACATTCAGTCCCAGCCTACAGACTGATATGGCACAGATAGAAGCTGTGGTTATTCAAAGAGCATCACATCCCACTGCCATGTGGACGAGCAGAGGGGTGGCCTGGAGAGAGAGAGAGAGAGAGGCAGATGGAGGAGAGGCAGGGTAACAGGCCTTCGCTGCAGCGCATCATAATCGTACGGCCCACTAATTCCATCGCAATGCCTTAGGCATGGTGTCTCTCTCTGTTCCGCTTTTATTCCCCCCTGTGGACCACGACACACTGCAACATCATAGCGAGAGAACGCGTCGTTCCTCATCTTGCACATTCTGTAAGATCTATAAGATAACATCAACATTTACACTACCAACTCACGGAGCTCAGACTCACCTGTCTGTCTGGGGGAAAGGAGAATCGGCACGGCAGGACCTACTTTCTTTCTTTCACGGCTATGTGAGTCAGTGCCCCCGTGGTGGTGAGTGGTGTCGCTACGGGTGATAGATTATATTCAGATCGGAAGGAAGCAAGCCGAGAGGAGCGCTTAAATGTCCTTACGTCCACAGTCCTTCAGAGAACGCCGCCTCTTATAACACAGCGCCCGTGTATGGATGTCAGATATCAATGTCTGACTGTACACAAGGATTTGGTCTTACATACTAGACAGACACGGGGTTGACCGGAGACATTATCGCGCATGCTCAAATTCCCCTTGACGTCAGAGCCCTATCCCCCTGGCCCCTCCCTTTGGAACCACGCTTCAGCCTATCAGAGGCGCGCGTACCTGTGATGCAACAGCGACTGTCATCGGTTCCCGTGTGGTCTCGGGACACGCTGGTTGTATAAACCTTCCATCCATACCCCCCATCCTACTTTCTCCATCTCCCCTCCTCTGTGCTCTCGTTCACAGAGCTTCTATCCTGCTGTTTTTTAGACCAAAAAATGGCGTCGTCTACCTTTCTCTCTCCTCCCCCCCCTGCTTCTTAGATGTGCCGCTTCATCACACCCCCCTCTAGCGGTGTTTTGCCCGTAGTGCGATATTATTTAATTGACCTCTCTCCCTCTAGCACCGAGGCATAGTGCCAAACTAGGGAAAACCCAAATTGTAGGTAGGCCCACTGAACAATTATCCTATGATCCTATCCTTATATCCCTTAAAATACTGTTGGGCCTATATATCATTTTGAATGCAGAAGCACTTATCGAAGGGTTAGGTTTAGGGAATAGTGCTGAAAACTATTGAAATTACAGCTGAGTAAGTAACCACATTTCCTTTGTGTGTGTGTGTGGGCGGGGGGGCTCTCACATGTTGCAACTCTTTCACATGTCTGTAACAAGGCAGCTTGTGTGTGTGTGTGTGTGTGTGTGTGTGTGTGTGTGTGTGTGTGTGTGTGTGTGCCTGTGAAAGGAGGAACTGATAGCTGACTGACTGGCTCTTCAGTGAGATTTACACAGGTCTCTAGTCTTGTGTTAATGTTTTCTCAAAGCCTCAGTGTCTGAGAAGTGTGGCATGGAGACGAAGACCCTGCAGGCCTTCTACAGAGACACTACCAAGAGTATATTGACTGGGTGCATCACAGCCTGGCATTGCAACTGCACTGCCCTCAATCGCAAAGTGCTACAGAGGGTGGTACGGACAGTGCATCACCGGATGTAAGATTCCCTCCATCCAGAATATACGACATCATCAAAGACGTCAGCCGTCCCAACCACAGCCTGTTCGAACCGATCCCATCCAATAGATGAGGCCTCTTCCGGAGCCTTAGGGTCAAGTCTCAGAGACTAACAAACAGCTACTTCCCTCAGGCGATCAGGCTCTTGAACAAGCCCACTGTAGTCAATTGACTATCTTTCCAAAGCACACCCCTTGTGCATGGACTACAGCAACCCCAATCCAGCCACCTTACTACTGTGAACTGTGTCTTGTCTTACCTGCACTATTGCCACCTTATCTTGTACTATGCCTATTATTTTGTGTCTCTTATGTCCTGTAATACTGACACTTTTCTCTTGAATTATGATTGATTTATTATGCCCTATCCTATGTCTTGTGCTGCAATACAATGTCAGGATCCACAGCCTAAGAATGTTACTCTGTTACACTTGTGTAATGTAACATAACAAATAAACTTGAAACTTGAAACAGTGTGAACGTGCCACTTCCATATAATGTAGTTCTTTATCAACACCAAGTGGTAAGATGTAGACACTACAGCAGATTAGACGAGAGCTTCACATTTCATCACATTTCTAGACAGAATAAGACAGATCCATTACCTATGGCATTAATAAACATGTAATTGACTACCATCATTCTTGGACACATCAACAATGAAACTCACTGCAACTAAACCAATGTATTTATTCAAAGCCAAAGTGTAGAACTTACAGAGCAGGCAATGTAAAATGTAACATTACATTTTGAAATTACTTTTTAAATCCAGAAACAGAGTGAAGGTCATCGTAGAGTTGGTATGTTTGATGACTAGTGAGTTGACACACACACACGCATGCACACACATGCACACACATCCACACACACACACACACACACACACACACACACACACACACACACACACATGTTACTTCTTATATGTAGGGTTCCTGCTACATTTAGTCTAACCCTAACCATGAAACTTCACACCCAAGTGTCAACAGTCCTATAACATACACTAAACCCACCAGAGACATCACATACGTCCAAAGGGCACATGCAGCTGGGGTTACAGTGGTTCAAATGTGTTTAACATAGACCATGAACTTCATGTTAGAATATTTATAACAGTAGTAGACACTCTCTGAACAATTACTATGATAAATTACCCATTAGAAAAGTTCCTTAAACCATGCATGCAGCTCCTGAGTATTTCAAGTTTTTGGAGTTTTCCAATGAGGATGTTAATTCCAGCTAATTCTAGTCTTCCTGAAATACAACCCCATTGCTTGCCACCATTCTAAACAGTAAACACTGGTGTGAGCATAACTCTGTGAGATAGAGCATACATGGAGGGAGCATGTTGTGGCACAACATAGGGAGGTGCCTCATGTAGACAGAGGCATACATGGGTGGGTGGTTAGATGTGTGGTGGGAGGCGACTGCTGTCTGTGTGTATTTTGGGTCTAATCTGTTCCATTCATGCCATGCAGAACTGTCACACACAAACACACACAAACACACACACACACACACACACACACACACACACACACACACACACACACACACAGCGGACCAAATCTAATCCATTCTAACCAGGCTCACATTATCTATGTTGTTATGGCAGAGACAGAGAAAAGCCAAGTGTCTCTCTCTCTGTTACAACAGTCTACCTAGAAGACAATTAGACATTTCTTACAACATACAGAGAGCATACTTAGAACATGCAGAGCTATGGAGATGTTATAGAGGTTGTAGAGTATCGTAACACATTTGGCTCCTTGTTCCTTTAGAAGAAAAAACTAATAGGAAGCTAGTCTTACAGTTGGGAAACAGTAGTGATGTCATCATCAGTGGCCTGCATGTGTTCAGACGTGCAAGGATGACATCATAGAACTACAAATAGGAATGGAATGTAGGGTAAGGCAAACTGTAAATGGATGAGTCACTGCTCTACTGTATACTTTTAATTGTCTTAGAACACATAGTCCTGCCAATGTACAGTACAGTTAATAGTGAGCTCATGCTTTCTGATTCTAGGGCAAAACTGCAAAAGCTGCAGGTGCAGAATTTCCAGATAACATTTGAAATAAAATAAAATAAACAATAACTGTAACATCCATTGAAATCTAACCAAATACTGTACTACCACTTAACATCTGTAGCTACAGTTTTATTGAGTACATGTAAATATACAGACATGCTGTTAGGAAGTGGTAAGAGAACCTACCCCTTAACAGCATCACAGCTGAGATCAGAGGAGAGCATAACAACGTAGGGTTTAACTTTCTATACTATACATATCTACACACTGGTTTCCTTCAGTGGTCGACAGTGGCTATCTACAATGCCTTCACTTCTGGCGCATAGTATACAATAAGAACAATTGTCAGTGCAAGCAAAACCCACATTACACATTTTCTGACAAACATGCTTCAAATCTTTTTTTCTCTTTTCGTGTCAATGGGGTTTCTGGTGTCGGTGTGTGTCTCTGCTATCCCATCCACTTCTCTGTGTGCTTCATCAACTCTCTCATAAAGTGTGTTTATGTGTGTGTGTGTGTGTGTGTGTGTGTCCTCAGATATCCTCTACACTACAGGTAAGCCTCTATGAGGTGGAAGAATGTGTGTGTATGTGTGTGTGTGTGTGTGTGTGTGTGTGTGTGTGTGTGTCAGATGGAGTTGTGTTAAAGCTACTGGATCTTTTTTCCCTCCCACACACTCTCTCTCTCCATTAAGGGAACAGACCCTGTCTTCTTATAGGTAACGTGTCCTTTTGATCCAATGAGGAATGCAGAAAGCTCTAGAAGCTCTGAAGACCAGTTGAACAGTTGGATTCTTTACATTTTCTGTTCTGTGACGCAGAGAAGCCACAGGATAGAAGGAGGAGTTTGTCCAAGTACGTCTCCTCTCTTTATCTAGGGGTCTTTTTAGTCCTTGAACAGTGGCAGGCTGATGCTAGTACACGGCAGTACAGGAGTGTGTGTGTGTGTGTGTGTGTGTGTGTGTGTGTGTGTCTGTGTGTGCGCGTGTGTGTGTGTGTCTGTGTGTGCGCGTGTGTGTGTGTGTCTGTGTGGGTGGGCATGGAGAGAGGTGGGATAAGGGCAGAGAGGGGTTGTGTATGGACATGTGGACAAGATCAGACATTGGGAGAACAACATGGAACTTTCTGCTTGGTTCTAGATCACGTTCTCAAAAAGCTGCATGGAGTTCATGATGTTCTCATCCTGAAAGAGAGATCAAGACAGGACTGAATGTTGAGCGAGTCAGAGGTTGCATCCTGTTATGAATTGGGATTAATCTAGTCTACTCACAGATGTATAACATATCATTTATGCAAAGGTCCAAGCTACATATGTAAATTAGGGTTCAGCTCTCAGCAGAGTAAAGTCAAATTCTGATGTATTGGTAGCTACAACATGTGTCTATATGTTGCTGTTTGTGACAGGTGTGTGTGTGGCTGTTGCTCGGGGGCGGGGGTTACCTTCTGACAGGTCTCAATGAACTCTTCGATGGTCACCACTCCATCTCTGTTTTTGTCCATTTTCTGAAGAAAACAGAGAGATAGAGGGAGGGAGCAGGGAGAATGGTGGTAGGTAGAAGGAGTAGATGGGAGAATGGCGGTAGGTAGAGGGAGTAGTTAGGAGGAGAAAATTCAAATGTACCACATTTCTTACAGCACAGAGAACATAAGCTAGGATTCGGTGTGTGTGTGTGTGTGTGTGTGTGTGTGTGTGTGTGTGAGTGTGTGTGTGTGTGTGTGTGTGTGTGTGTTTGTATGTGAGTGTGTGTGTGTGTTTGTGTGTGAGTGTGTGTGTGTGTGTGTGTGTGTGTGTGTGCGCCTGTATTATGTATAGCTGTGTTATGTAACTAGTTTTAATCAATATTTTTATCAGTCATCCAGCAGAACAATTGCATCTTATATTTATCATGTGGTTGTCCTGGAAACAGGACTTGGGAGAACAGACGTGTGTTTGCTTTGTGTATGGGTGCGTATGTCTATGTGTGTGTGTGTGTGTGTGTGTGTGTGTGCGTGTGTGTGTGTGTGTGTGTGTGTTTTAGAACCTGGAAGAATTTGTCCACATGTTCAGATGGTGCCTCGTCTCGTACACTGGGGTAGGTGTATCTCCCCATCATGTCATAGATGGATTTCATTATGGCCAACATCTCCTGAGAGGAGGAAGAGGGAATAGAGCAAACATGGGGGGAGGGAGAGTCAGAAAGGCCTAAACTTAAACTCAAACTAATTAGTGTAACCTATGGAATTCTATAGTACCTCTATACTGTAGAGACATGTGACTATCACACATGACCTCTTTAGAGACGTATCTGGAGCCTATCATAGTTTACCTCTTTGGTGATGTATCCATCCTTGTTGATGTCATAGAGGTTGAAGGCCCAGTTGAGTTTCTCTGTGACTGTTCCTCTCAGGAGCACCGACAGCCCGATGACAAAGTCCTCGAAGCGAATAGAACCGCTTCTGTCCATGTCGAATGCATTGAACAGGAAATGAGCATAAGTGGTCGCATCTGTAGGTTAGAGAAAGAAGGGAGGAGAGGGACAGGAGCAAGACAGAGAAGGAGGAAATGAGGAGGGAAATGGAAGAGAGGAGAGGGAGGAGCAAAGAAGAGAAGAGCGAAGAGAGAGTGGAGAAAAGACAGAAAAGGTAGAGGGGAAACAGAGTAACTTCAAATAGTCAGTCACCATGAGCTTGACGTTTTTTTCTTTAGTAACAGAGAAATTTGCAACATTGTTTCTATGCTATTTGGCTTGTTAAAATAGATCCCGTAACTCCTCGAACACACAGACAGTCAACATTGCACATATGCTGTATTATTTCGCCCTGCTTGCGTGGTATGTTGATGCAGAGTTCAAGCTGGGTGGTTTGCACTACGTCATTCAGTCAACAATTGACTGGTTGCATCTAAAGTCCGCCGGAGTGACAGCACAGCATTTCAACGCACGAGTTGGATAAATTGCAATAAAAGCAATGGGACTTCTGCTGGACCGCAACCGCAAGCCGCAGTCTGTGTGTACGACGCATTAGCGTTCTATCTTCTAACCTCCTTGGGGAAAGAACTGAGAATAGATGGTCTTGAACGTCTCCTCGTCAACCAACCCGCTGGGACACTCCTGCAATAGAGAGAGAGAGAAAGGGAGGGAGAGAAGAAGAAGAAGAAGAGAGAGAGAGAGAGAGAGAGAGAGAGAGAGAGAGAGAGAGAGAGAGAGAGAGAGAGAGAGAGAGAGAGAGAGAGAGAGAGAGAGAGAGAGAGAGAGAGGGGAAAAAATAGAATGTATGAGAAACTAAGCCATTGGTCTATTTGGTCTATAAATGCTAAAGCAATATTGCAGTATATATCTACAAAGGTCTTCTGCCCAACTGAAACCCCCAACCCAAGTCCCTCTCTCCTATCTCATTCCCATTCCCAGTCGCAGCTACAGCCCCTCTCCCCTCAACCTCAGACCCATGAAGCAGAGGTAGGCAAAGGCAGACTCACATTCTTGAAGCCCCTGTATAGAGACTGCAGCTCCTTCTTGGTGAACTTGGTCTGAGCCTGCAGCTGGTCCAAGCCCTCTGGCTGGTGACGAACTGTAGACAGCTCCAAGTCACTGTCACTACTTTCTGTGGGAGAGACAGACAACAGGGAGGGACAGACAGAGAAGGAGAGAGGGGAAGGGTATGGTAGAAGTGAAGAGAGACAGAGAGAGAGAGAGAGAGAGAGTTGGGGGTGGTGTAGAGGATGAGTGCATGGGAGGTAGGTTAAGAAAGAGGGACAGGGACAATGAATTTCGGGGAGGTATCAGGGGTGAGAAAAGGTGTGACATCAAGGGAGTTAGCAAAAAGTGAAGAAGAGCAAGAGACAAATGAAGAGAGGGACTGAAAAAGAGGAGAAACTACTTTCTCTTACAGTGTCTTGCTGCTTAACAACCATCAAATCTGTCTGTCTGTCTTTCTGTCTGCCTATCAATCTATAATTGCCAAATTAGTATAACATTTCAGAGGATAGGTGCCCAATGAGTAATGGCCAATGATCAGGTTCAGATTGTAAGAACTTGAGACTTATATAGACTTAATATAAAATCAAAAACATTGGACAGTATTACTATGATGTCATTTGTAAAGTTATCCTACTTTATACAACAGTTAGTTCTGACCAAGTAATTTGATTGGACAAGAGGCATTCCATGAGTGCTGATTTACAGTATAACAGCACTGGGACTTTTTTACTATAGGTATCACTCCGAAATGACCGTTAATACAAAGTAGCTAGCCTGCAGATGTTTGTGTTCAGGTTACTAGGCAACAGTCCAGTTGTGGAACTATTTTTTGTTGACGGAGCCAAAATAAACTATTAAATAAACAAACAAATCATAATCTGTTGTCACTATATTACTGTTAACTAATAAATTACGCTGTAGAACTGTTGTATAAAAGCTTAAATAGGAACTGGTTCACACACTGTAAGAGGAAGCACTGAGAACCAGGGTTACATAGCTTAAAAAGCTTAAAGCTTAAAACGGGATGTTTTTAAATTGGGTTCAGAAAGTTGGCTTTCTACTATTTCTATACTCACCATCTTAGTACACACAACACAGAGAGAGAGAGGAAGAGAGAGAATGAAAGAGAGGGAAAGAGAGTGAATGGAAGAGGGATATAGAGAGACAGTGAGAGAAGAAGGGGGAAAAACAGGGAAAAACAGTCAAGTCAAGTCAGGCATCGAAGAACAAATACTAAGAGAGTGGCCAAGAACACGGAGGAAGGAACAGATTCAAATAACATCCTCTGTGAACACACTTAGAACAGTACACAGGAAGTTACAACACAAGCCAAAAACTGAAGAGGAAGGAAATATTTTAAGAAGGTCTTCTTGAAATCCTTGTGGTAAAAACATTCCCATACAGTCAAAAGACTATTGATATCAAATTATCATTTTGGACACAACCACACAATGTTTTCCACAGAGTTGGAAGCAAAGAGTGACTATGGACCAATTGTAACCTTTGACCATCGCCCGCCCCCCCACCACCTCACCAGCCTCAGTGATGTCGATGAGACCCAGGAGATGCATCAGTTTAAGGAACATAATGACAAGGCAAACGATGCCCACCGTCTGTAGTCCTTCTGTCTCCCATCTCACACTCATCTCTCCCTCCTCCTCTTCTCCCCCCTCCGTCTTCTCGCCTTTCACTCACTATTTTTACCAGCGTCCTCTCTTTCTCCCTTACTCTCTCTCTTCCTCGGTCAGTTTTTCCATAAGAACATTAGTAATTCAAACTAAACACAGGTAGGGTTTGCGGTTCAGACGGTTCCATTTTTAGAGAGTTTGGTCCCAGCAATGATGCTGAAGTTTGCGTTGAGGTCATACAACGCAATGAGACTGAAAGAGTAAAAGATCTCCAAAAAGGATGAAAAAACAACAAGGATCTAGGATCTAACCCTAACCCTAAAACAACATTAAAAAGATAAAAGTAGATACAATCCTTCTTTCCATGACAGTTCCCATGTTGTTTTTCTGTAGGTTGATGAGATGAGGTCGTGAAGAGAGGAAGATAGCTGTCACAATCCTAGATCCCCGGGATTCAGGTTAGAGAATATTGTTATCACTCCATCCAATCTCTGAAACTTTTACAGCACTGACTCTCACAACTATCCCTCCGCGTTGCGCCTGTAGAAACTGTCACTCAAATGCGTCGCTAAATATTGTCACTCCCCTTCTACGATGAGCAGGGACATGTCATTAAATTCTGTGTTTATTTCCTTCACTCTCCTCCATCTCTCCATATTTCCTTCCCTCCTTTCTTCCCTTACCCTCCCTCCCCCCCCTCTCTCTCTCCCACTCTGGAACCTGTAAACCCCTGAGAAACCACCTACAGATCTAATGGAGTAAAGTCTCCTAATCTGCCCCCATTTGAATGGCCACGCTGACTGCAGGGTGTATAGGATATAACAGTATCTCCATGTCAATACACTCAACCTAAATCTTAAAGTGCAACTTTTATGAATGAATAAATTAATTATAAATTAACGTGACATTTATGAAGAAAAACTGATTCATGGGATAGAGATCGATTGACTATTTGGATACAATGCAGATTCTTTGCTGATCATAAGATTGTAGACTTGCCCTGGTATGTCAACAGGAATGCTGCTCTGGTGATGAACATTCAGTATGTCAAACACATACTGGGATGCCTATCAATCTGAGAGTATCTCTGTTTTCCTTTAAATATCCAGCTGTCCTAAATCCCAGGTCCCCTGTCAGCACTGTGATCCAGTTCCTGTCTAATTGTTCTCTTCTCTCTCCAGGATTCATTAACACAGAATTAATAGGGAACAGTCACACAGTTATACAGTAGCTACTGATAGTCACTGGCCAATGGATCCCCAGGGGCCTGTGACATTTGTCAAAAACCCATCTTGATATTTCAATGCCCTCATACTGGCACTTTACAACTCAATGTACACACACGCACACAGTCACACACAAACACACACACACACACACACAGACGCGCACGCACACGCACACGTACACGCACACACACACACACACACACACACACACACACACACACACACACACAACACACACAATGATCTTTGCTGTCCTCTATAGGAGACAAAGAGGAACAACTTGCGAGACTGGAGAAAGACGCTGTTATTTGGTGGACAGACACTGTTATCTCACATTCGCCCTAGGAAGACTGCAGATCAAGGCTAGCGTGGAACTATCAAGGAAAAAAAGTGGAAGTAGGAGTAGCTTTTAGACACTTATAAAGTCAGTTTTGCAATGAAGCTAGAAAACAAAGGTGGTTCATGTTTGAGAGATATGAATGATCGATCTGCCTCTAAATGTATGCCCCCTCTGCCATTACAGCATTAAAGCCCAATCTCTCTCTTTTCACTGACATCTCACACATACACACACACACACACACACACACACACACACACACACACATGCACACACACACACACACACACACACACACACACACACATATACTGACACACACACACACACACACACACACACACACACACACAGACACCAACATTGTCTACACATTGGGTACGAACACTTTGCTCGGCTGCCCTCAAACAGGCGGTTCAGGACCATGTTCGCAAGGACAAACAGACTGAAGCTCAGCTTCTACCCCAGGGCCATTCAAGCCCTGAACACAGCAAAGACATAGGTTCTAGGCCCTGGACAATCTAGACAAATTGATGGCAGCTACCAGATTGAAATCAAGTGTAATACTGAAACACAACTGTGTACATTTCAAACCTGCAAACTGCGACACTTTAAATGAATGTGCAATAACACTATGTGCAATATGACAACCCTAGGGTACATAAGGTTCAGAGAATAGGAAATGTTAGAATAGGTATAGCATAGCATAGAGTACAGCACAGTGTTTTATTTGTATAGTATAGTATAGTGGATAGTGTACATAGCCTTTATTTATGTAAACCAGCTCTTTTCCCTTCTAGTTTAAAAAAAAAAAAAATCCTAGCACCAGGGGAGCCCCCCCCTCCCAAATTTCATTGTTTGGTACCTGTACTAGGTATCAATGACAATAAAGACCATTCATTCATTCATTCATTCATCTGCTGTCAGGACTGTAGAGTCACTACCTATCTGCTGTCAGGACTGCAGAGTCACTACCTATCTGCTGTTAGGACTGTAGAGTCACTACCTATCTGCTGTCAGGACTGTAGAGTCACTACCTATCTGCTGTCAGGACTGCAGAGTCACTACCTATCTGCTGTCAGGACTGCAGAGTCACTACTTATCTTCCGCAGAAGATTGAAGACCTATCTCTTCAGGCTACATCTTAACTGTCCCTGCTAAAGACCTCCTCATCCCCACCACCCCCCTGTACAATTTGTAATATAAATAACTAATAAAAAAAGTAATTCTAGTAATTCTTCTGTCATTGTAACTGTCAATGGCCCCTGGTATTAGCATAGATTACCATTGATGACACACACACACACACACATACACACACACACACACACACACACACACACACACACACACACACACACACACACACACACACACACACACACACACACAGGTGTCCAGTATTGGTTAGTAGCCATGGGCTGTTAATGTACTTGTTGCTGCAGAGTGCTAGGATATTAATAATATAGCTGGTAAGACACATGCGGTTGTTTAACTACTGATCAATGGAGCAGCATACTGATATGACACAGAGACAATATAGAAAATACACAAGGGTACAAAATACAACATTTACTGCAATACTGTAACAGCTTGAGACTGAGTTGGTCAATTAGTCACATGAAAGGAAGATGGATTGGTGAGATGGCAAGACTGAGGGAAGAACACAGAAGATGAGACGGAAGGAGGAGAGGAGTGGGGGAGGAGGGATTTGGGGGGGCTATGCACCAAATCCCAGAAGTCCTTCCTTGATT
>NC_137690.1:16297564-16300064 GCF_963989245.1 Nansenia antarctica
GGACTGAGAAAGGGGAGGAAAGAGATGGAGACAGATACTGCCTTTGGCCAGTGGAAGGATCAGCCTTCTCAGGATGTTTGCCCATATTCACTTAAACATGTTGGGTTAAATTAATCACCACTCTATTATCCTTCATATCTAAGCAAAGATGATTGAAATGCAGTACTTGATACTTGGTACTTGAATACATCATGTATTTTAAATAATTGCTGGAAGAAAACATCTGGCGTGCTGAGACACATAAAGTACAGAGACAGGAGAGAATGATGGAGCAGAGAGAGAGAAGGAGCGAGCGGGGGAGAAAGAGAGAGAGGGAGTGAGAGGAGGACATAGGAGTCTGGTGGGAACCTACCTGAGCGGTGGTACCTGGCAGCGCTATAGCGACAGTCACACAGGCAGCTGTGGCGAGAGAGACGTCTCCTCGCCTCCATAGAGAAAGCAGCCATCACAGCACCCATGGCAACGGGACCACAACCAGACCTAAGACCAAGTCACTAAAGACCAGAACAACCTAGACACAGCTAAAGACTCCAACAAGACTACGACAGCAAATCCCACAGCCACTGTCCCCTTCACACTTGAACTCACGATGAACTCACAGACCATAACGTATTCTAACTACCTATCATAACTCCCATATCAAAAGAAAGCACGACAGATTATGAATTGGTTGAAGTACTGAACTGGAAGCAAAGAGCAGTGTGTCCTCTCATCCACAGAGATAGTGGATATTGATCAGTGACAGTCACTTTGTAGAGCAGTGTCTGTGTGTGTGTGTGTGTGTGTGTGTGTGTGTGTGTGTGTGTGTGTGTGTGTGTGTGTGTGTGTGTGTGTGTGCGTGCGTGCGTGTGTCACACAGGCCACATTTACTAGTCTGTTTGGAGTTCGTGGCACAGGATTTGAGACAAAAAGAGACAGAGAGATCAAATAGGACAGACCAAAGAACCACTGACCTTTCACATGAAACATCACACTCCTCTTCTTCTCTCTTTCTTCTATCATTATTTCTGTGTGTGTGTGTGTGTGTGTGTGTGTGTGTCTTATCTTTAAGAAGGGACCAGGCAGACTGCGGAAATTACCGTAGCATTTCCCTCCTGTCCACCAATGGGAAAGCCCTAGCTCGGGTTTTAGCTTACAGACACGCCCCCCTGTCAGAAAACATTCTCCCTGAGTCTCAGAGTGGATTCCGCCCAAACAGAGGTACGTACCACAGACATGATTTCTATTGCTTGCCAACTGCAAGAAAAATGCCGGGACCAAAATCATCCATTATACATGGCCTTCATAGACCTCACCAAAGCCTTTGACTCAGTGAACCGTCAGGCCCTCTGGCTGATTCTGGCAAAAAAATTGGCTGCCCAGAAAAATACATCCAGGTACTGAGAATGCTGCATGACAATATGTCAGCCACAGGACTCAGTGGAGATGAAACAGAACCCTTCATGGTTGACACTGGAGTCAAGCAGGGTTGTGTCATTGCCCCCTACACTGCTCTCCATTTTCATTGTTGCTATCCTCCATCTCACAGCTAAACATCTGCCCCAGGGAGTCACAATTATGTACAGGATGGACGGGCAACTTCTGAACTTCTGATCAATAGATTCAGGGCTAAAGGTCGAACCACCACCGTATCCATCATAATTTAATTAATTAATAATAATTTTGCCATTTAGCAGACGCTTTTATCCAAAGCGACTTACAATTACGAATTACAGGGACAGTCCCCCTGGAGTAACTGAGGGCTAAGTGCCTTACTCAAGGGCACACTAGTAGTGGTGTGGTTTCAGGCGGGATTTGAACTCACAACCTTCCGATCGGAAGTCCAACACACTATCCACTAGACCACCACTACCCCATCATGGAGCTGCAGTATGCTGAGGATAATGCCCGTGTGGCCCTTTCAGAAGAGGCCCTACAGTGCATTTTGGATGCCTTTGCGAAAGCATACAAGCAGCCTGGTCTGGCCATCAACATAAAGATAACCCAAATCCTCCATCAGCCACCACCATCTATAAAACACTCCTGTCCAGCCCCCAACCATCTCCATCGACAACACCAAACTGGAAAATGTGGACCACTTCACATATCTTGGTAGCCTCCTGTCATCTAAAGCAAATATTGATGATGAAATACACCCACCGCCTCAGTTGTGCCAGTGGGGCTTTCTCAAGACTGAGGAAAAGGGTCTTTGAGAACTGTGAACCTCCAGGCCAGGACAACAATCTTGATCTACAAAGCTGTGGTGTTGCACATAGACCTGGGAAGACACAGCAACCAATAGGGCGACCTAGAGAACCCTTGTCCGGGAGGGTGCTACACTGTACAATGAGGACCTCCGCCATACTGCAGAAGATAAGTGCAGACTCAGAAAGGAGAGAGCCTCCACCAAAAAGGCCCAATACAAAGCCACCATCATCACCACTTTCGCCTGCCCACACGGCACCAAAATATGCGATTCCAGGATCGGCCTCTTCACCCACCTGAAGACCCACAAAGACCA
>NC_137690.1:16305064-16310064 GCF_963989245.1 Nansenia antarctica
CAGATACTTATTTACAGGCTTTATGGTGGTTGTGTTCCATTGGACGTCCGTTTACTGTCACAAAAACTCACACTTGCAGCTGTGTTTGCACATTGTTGTACTTTGCCCAGTAGTTTTTTGTAATTTGTCATATTTTCTCAATCTTTCTGTAGGTAAGGGCTTTGTTGTGGAGCGTGTCAGGGTTGCTTTATTTTAGGTGATTATAACATGTAAAGGCTCTCTTTTGAATTTTTATAATTAGTGGACATCATCCTAATTCTGCTCTGCATGCTCTCTCTCTCTCTCTCTCTCTCTCTCTCTCTCTCTCTCTCTCTCTCTCTCTCTCCTCCCCCTCCCTCCCTCCATCTCGTTCTTTCTCCCTCACATGCTCATGTTTCTGTCACAGAAAGAACATTGCCCCTGATTGTGAAACAGAATACATAGAATGAACAGAATGGAAAGATTCTTCTCTCTCGCTCATTTCATGTGTGTGTGTGTGTGTGTGTGTGTGTGTGTGTGTGTGTGTGTGTGTGTGTGTGTGTGTATGTGTGTGTGTGTGTGTGTGTGTGTGTGTGTGTGTATGTGTGTGTGTGTGTGTGTGTGTGTGTGTGTGTGTGTGTGTGTGTGTGTGTGTGTGTGTGTGTTATTGAGGTTAATAGCCATGATATATAAAACGGATCTGATTCTTCCTTCCTGATCGCATTTCACTGACCTGCTAGAATACCATTACTACCATTATTCACAAGTCACACTGTCAAACATCCTCCTACTCCATTACAGCTCACTCAGTGTTTCCCCTACCATTGCCTTGGGGGGGGGGGGCGGGCCGCCCTCCCAACGGAACCCCCCGCCCCCCCAAGAAAGAGGAATTATTACGGACGTAGACACCAAACATCTGACAAGCAGGCTAAAATATCCGCGATTTTTAAACGCACCCAACCCGAATCTGGCGAGTGGCAAGCCCATGGGCTCGTTGGTAATGTTAGTCCGCCGTAGTCTTTGATTGATTGATTGATTGATTGAAAACTTTATTAGAAGATTTGCAGAAGTAGGTACATGAAAGTACATATTACATACAAGGTCAACTAACAGGATAAAAACCCAAGAAAGCCACTGGCTTATTTCAATTCTCGCATAGCCAGACCTATCTCCACACATAGCCGAGACGCGAGAGTTTTTGCCGGCTGTGATGTCTGCAGATTGAAAGTAAGCAAGTTCAAACGTTAGCAAATATAATTGATGAGTGTTCTGACAGAGAAAGTTGGTTAAAATTGGTCGTTATTATCGTGACTAGAAAGTGTCTGACTATAGTTCCATAGTGTAAATAGTGTCAAAGAACTAGCAAGCTAGCTAGCTCAGAGGTGATGAGATGAGTCTCCTTGCACACTTGCCAGCTAAAGAGCTAACTGGAGGCACTTTATTATTTTACTTAAAGTAGATATACTATCTTTCTTATTCTGCTAGAGTTGGGCTTCATGGTAATACCATAATGGCATATTTACAGTACATGGACAGTGGATTGAAGCATTGGAAATGTCTGTTTTTTATAGTTGGACATACGATTTTTTTTCAGGTGAGAGAGTAAAGTCAAAATGACATGATTATCTGACTGGATTGCCCACAGCAATCCAATATTCAATTATAATTATGTTATAAATTGATATGGATCAATTTATGCCTCTTATTAGATTATAAATACTCTGGCTGTTTTGTTTACCTTTTGGTTGACAGCAAAAGGGAGAGAGGAGGATAGGGAGGAAGAGAAGAAGAGAGAGCAGGATGGTGTCGGCACACCAGAGAGAGAGAGACAGCAAGAACCAGGTGAGAAAGTGGACAGGTAGTCAAGACCACATAAGTAAGTAGCCTTGAGAACCGATGGTTCTGGAGCCTAATGGCCCATAGGGCAGGAGCCTATCTCCTGTTTCCGTAGCGTGAGGCGGCTTAATGTACAAGTACACCCCTGGACATGACGCTGGTATGAGGCAGGGTCTTACCCCCTGGGGGGGGGGGGGGGGTCCATGCCACGGTCCATGCCACCCCCCCATGGCAGCAAACCTAGGGGAAACACTGTCACTTATATACTGTCCTCTCTATCACATTCACACACACACACACACACACACACACACACACACACACACACACACACACACACACACACACACACACACACATACATCGCCAACACATGTGTGTTAATATGTAGCTACTATTGAAAGTCCACTATTTAGTCAACTGTATCCGGCATCACTGTGATGCTTTATTTGCTCCCTTTGACTAAAGTCAGACTTAAAGAAAAGCACATTATAGGCTACAGATGATTATATGCCCACTGATATTTAAATTGATCCACATGCAAAGAATGAAAACAAAAACCATCTCAGTAATTGCATTCTCTTATAAACACTTAGTGACTCACAAGTGTGCACACACAAACACACACACACACACCACTAAGCCCCTAGGTGGCACTATTGTACTGTTCCAGTCAACTTGAAACGGAACCCTCTCAAAACATTCCACCAGGTCAAGGAGAGGACGTTGAATAAAGAACAGAAAGACTGTATGAGGGAACATGAGCAGGTGAAGCATCAAGTTTCTACTAAACCTTGTCCTCTTCATTCCAGCTTTAATCACCTACTGGAGTGCATCAGCTCCAGATTAAAAGGTTTGTGAGGCGTGAAGCATGGTCAATAACGTATGTGTGTGTGTGTGTGTGTGTGTGTGTGTGTGTGTGTGTGTATGTGTATTTATGCGTGTGTGTTTATGCATGTGTGCGTGTGTGCAAGTGTGCAAGTGTGTATTGAAATGACCTCTGAACCCTGATCCATGGGGTGAGTTTACCGACCACAGAGTGAGCCTGGACCACAGAAGGTCAGCAGAGGTCTCCAGAAGGAGTCCACAGAGTCCTGTTTGCTACACACACCAGACATATTCAGCTTCATGTAACTCTGACCTGAATTCTGTCTGAATAATATGACAACAAATACAATGGAACATTTGGTTCTGAGTTATCTAGGAAACATATGTGACAGCAGCTGGTGAAACCGGGAACAAGTCCAACCGACAGACCGTTCAGTCTTTTATTCTGAAAAATGTAAATACATTTCAGCGTTGTTGAAAATCAATGACACACTCGCTAGTCAAGCCAAAACATTGCAATGCAATGGATTCGGTGAGTAATCCCCACTACCTAGTGAGTGTAGAGTAGTGGGGATTACTCACCGAATCCATTTCATTGCAATGTTTTGGCTTGACTAACAAGTGTGTCATTGATTTTCAACATTGACATTTATTGAAACATTTCAGAATAAAAGTAAGAACATTTTGATTGGTTGCTGACTTGTTTCCGGTTTCACCAGCTGTTGTCACATACAGTATATACTGGTATAATGTATGTGTTCTCACTGTGTCTCACCTTTCTCGTGAGTTTGTGTGCTGGCGATGATCCATTTGACCAGGCAACACTTCATCAAGGCTTTGCGTGTGAACCGAGGCTTCTGCCATTTCCCAGACTCCTTCACTCTGCCTGGACCAGGCTCTACCCCATTGGCATCGCCCAGCAAACTGCCATCTACCACCTTACCATCTTCCTACAAAGAGAGAGAGAGGGTGGGGGGGTGTAATTACAGTACAGACCAGCTGACCTGAGGGACAGGGACAGTGAATTAGGACTGCAGACAGAGACAGGGGTCATGTTCTCACATGAAAGTCTGAATCGAGACCCGGAGCAAGTGGATGAGTTCGCAACATTGTTGCATAAATTATTTCTCTGATTTCCGTTCTCACAGCCTTCATGTAAACAAAGTAACATATTACGCAATCGAAGCAACAGACGTGGTAGTTGATTGGTCAGAAAAATTTAGAATTGCCCGTTCGTCCCGCTCTTATCCAGACACATATCTTATTTCCTATGGACTGCCTCGAGCAGCGTTCTCACCAAAAGCGAAGCGAAGCAAAGTGATGGATGCGTCGTTTGTAACCGGAGCGAAACCACCCTTTTCAAGCGGAGCATCCGTTGGTTCTTTGCTGCGGGAGCGACTTCGAATGCGCGTTCTCACAGCTCCAAACGACAAAGAGCAAAGCGAATTTTATCCTAAACTCCGTTTCAAGTGAAGCAAATGTTCTAGTGAGAACACTCCCAGGGAGAGAGAGAGAGAGAACAGTGACTAGAGGGCAGAGATGTGAGTTGTTAAACAAGGGATCAATGGATCTATACAAGAAGCTGTGGTCTATTTGTCAATTGTCTATTACTGGTGCTGACCTCTGACTTCTCATTTACATTTTGGTCATCCAGCACACACACACTCAATCTCCATAATAGTTTGGATTCATATTGGTACATTGATCCTTGATCTGTGGCTACATGCAACTTCTAGTCCAAGCAGAGACAATCACCCAGGCTGCAGATCAATCATCGTTCACGGTTATACTCTCTATGGTTGTTGGAATACTGTTGTCAATACTGTTTATACTACATCAACTCATTCATTCATGAAGTGACTGGTTATTACATGCTAGTGGCTGTGGACTGGCTGTGAGGAGTGAACATACAGTATATGATTGTATATTAGCATCGTGTCACACACACTGATCTGGGGGGGTGGGGGTGGGGGGGGGGGGGTTATGCTAGTGTACTTGTCTTGTTTTTTGTTGTTCTATGTTGCAAAATGTAATACAATAAATAGTTAAAAAATTAAAAGAACATAAAGTGTCATAGAGTAGCATAGAGAGAGAGAGAGTGTGTGTGTGTGTGTGTGTGTGTGTGTGTGTGTGTGTGTGTGTGTGTGTGTATGTGTGTGTGTGTGTGATGAAGCTCATTAGATTACAAACTCTTGAAAGATTCAACATGAGGACAGACAGATGGAGAGAACAGAAAGAAAAAGTGGCTAGAAATTCTGAGGAGACTTAAAGAGAGAAAGCTTGTGTAACTTAATATAAGACACACTACAATACTGTATCGTAAATGTCAATTGTAAGCAGTATTGTTTTTTGTTTTTTAAATGTACTATGAATTAAGT
>NC_137690.1:16311731-16316731 GCF_963989245.1 Nansenia antarctica
CAACAATCGCCTCCCTCCCTTCTGTCTCCTCTCTGCTTTTTATGCTGTCACAATGCTCTTTTAACTATCGATTTTATTACATTTTGCAACATAAACAAGAATCAAGACAAGGACACTGGCATAAACCTGTCGTCCCTCCGCCCATCCCAGATCAGTGTGTGTGACACGATGCACTCATTGAGCTCTCATTGAATACTGGTAAGTCATAAATATACCCCACATACTGTATGTCGTGCACAAACCTGCCTACACAGCACTACTGCTCCATCTCTCCTTCTCCCTGCCTCACTGTCTACCCATTTATTTCTCTACAACCTTTTTCCGTTATGCTCTCTATCTCTCCATCTTCTCTCTCTGCTCTATATATCAAACACTCTTCTTCTCCTCTTTGATATCCCCATCCCTACCCTCTGAGTCTCCCTCCCTCTGATACATATAGTATCTCCACTTCTACTGAGCTATTTATAGCTGCTGAGCATTAGCTAGGTGCAGGCTTTCTCACTAACAATGCACAAATTCCCTTTCCTCTCTCCCTATGGGTTATAGCAGGGTATACTTCTCTCTCTCTCTCTCTCTCTGTCTCTGTCTCTCTCTGTCTCTCTCTCTCTCTCTCTCTCTCTCTCTCTCTCTCTCTCTCTCACTCAATTAAATTAAATTCAATTTCAATTGAAAGGGCTTTATTGGCATGGGAAACATACGTTTACATTGCCAAAGCAAATGTGAAGATAAAAAACAAACAACAAGGAGTGTAATGTACGACTAGAATAAGAACGTATTAAACAGAGCTGTGTATATACAGTATATGGTATACAGGTAAAGAAATAACTTAAACTAAAAATAGAAAGTGTGGACATTGCAGTTTAGAAAAAATATGATTACAACTAAATAAAGGGAATTGTGTAAACATTATGTACAGAGATCAGCATGGTGCAAATAGTGCAGATACTTATTTACAGGCTTTATGGTGGTTGTGTTCCATTGGACGTCCTTTTACTGTCACAAAAACTCACACTTGCAGCTGTGTTTGCACATTGTTGTACTTTGCCCAGTAGTTTTTTGTAATTTGTCATATTTTCTAAATCTTTCTGTAGGTAAGGGCTTTGTTGTGGAGCGTGTCAGGGTTGCTTTATTTTAGGTGATTATAACATGTAAAGGCTCTCTTTTGAATTTTTATAATTAGTGGACATCATCCTAATTCTGCTCTGCATGCTCTCTCTCACTCTCTCTCTCTCTCTCTCTCTCTCTCTCCTCCCCCTCCCTCCCTCCATCTCGTTCTTTCTCCCTCACATGCTCATGTTTCTGTCACAGAAAGAACATTGCCCCTGATTGTGAAACAGAATACATAGAATGAACAGAATGGAAAGATTCTTCTCTCTCGCTCATTTCATGTGTGTGTGTGTGTGTGTGTGTGTGTGTGTGTGTGTGTGTGTGTGTGTGCGTGTGTTATTGAGGTTAATAGCCATGATATATAAAACGGATCTGATTCTTCCTTCCTGATCGCATTTCACTGACCTGCTAGAATACCATTACTACCATTATTCACAAGTCACACTGTCAAACATCCTCCTACTCCATTACAGCTCACTTATATACTGTCCTCTCTATCACATTCACACACATATACACACACATACATCGCCAACACATGTGTGTTAATATGTAGCTACTATTGAAAGTCCACTATTTAGTCAACTGTATCCGGCATCACTGTGATGCTTTATTTGCTCCCTTTGACTAAAGTCAGACTTAAAGAAAAGCACATTATAGGCTACAGATGATTATATGCCCACTGATATTTAAATTCATCCACATGCAAAGAATGAAAACAAAAACCATCTCAGTAATTGCATTCTCTTATAAACACTTAGTGACTCACAAGTGTGCACACACAAACACACACACACACACACCACTAAGCCCCTAGGTGGCACTATTGTACTGTTCCAGTCAACTTGAAACGGAACCCTCTCAAAACATTCCACCAGGTCAAGGAGAGGACGTTGAATAAAGAACAGAAAGACTGTATGAGGGAACATGAGCAGGTGAAGCATCAAGTTTCTACTAAACCTTTGTCCTCTTCATTCCAGCTTTAATCACCTACTGGAGTGCATCAGCTCCAGATTAAAAGGTTTGTGAGGCGTGAAGCATGGTCAATAACGTATGTGTGTGTGTGTGTGTGTGTGTGTATGTGTATTTATGCGTGTGTGTTTATGCATGTGTGCGCGTGTGTGTGCAAGTGTGTATTGAAATGACCTCTGAACCCTGATCCATGGGGTGAGTTTACCGACCACAGAGTGAGCCTGGACCACAGAAGGTCAGCAGAGGTCTCCAGAAGGAGTCCACAGAGTCCTGTTTGCTACACACACCAGACATATTCAGCTTCATGTAACTCTGACCTGAATTCTGTCTGAATAATATGACAACAAATACAATGGAACATTTGGTTCTGAGTTATTTAGGAAACATATGTGACAGCAGCTGGTGAAACCGGGAACAAGTCCAACCGACCAACCGACAGACCGTTCAGTCTTTTATTCTGAAAAATGTAAATACATTTCAGCGTTGTTGAAAATCAATGACACACTCGCTAGTCAAGCCAAAACATTGCAATGCAATGGATTCGGTGAGTAATCCCCACTACCTAGTGAGTGTAGAGTAGTGGGGATTACTCACCGAATCCATTTCATTGCAATGTTTTGGCTTGACTAACAAGTGTGTCATTGATTTTCAACATTGACATTTATTGAAACATTTCAGAATAAAAGTAAGAACATTTTGATTGGTTGCTGACTTGTTTCCGGTTTCACCAACTGTTGTCACATATATACTGGTGTATGTGTTCTCACTGTGTCTCACCTTTCTCGTGAGTTTGTGTGCTGGCGATGATCCATTTGACCAGGCAACACTTCATCAAGGCTTTGCGTGTGAACCGAGGCTTCTGCCATTTCCCAGACTCCTTCACTCTGCCCGGACCAGGCTCTACCCCATTGGCATCGCCCAGCAAACTGCCATCTACCACCTTACCATCTTCCTACAAAGAGAGAGAGAGGGTGGGGGGGTGTAATTACAGTATAGACCAGCTGACCTGAGGGACAGGGACAGTGAATTAGGACTGCAGACAGAGACAGGGGTCATGTTCTCACATGAAAGTCTGAATCGAAACCCGGAGCAAGTGGATGAGTTCGCAACATTGTTGCATAAATTATTTCTCTGATTTCCGTTCTCACAGCCTTCATGTAAACAAAGTAACATACGCAATCGAAGCAACAGACGTGGTAGTTGATTGGTCAGAAAAATTTAGAATTGCCCGTTCGTCCCGCTCTTATCCAGACACATATCTTATTTCCTATGGACTGCCTCGAACAGCGTTCTCACCAAAAGCGAAGCGAAGCAAAGTGATGGATGCGTCGTTTGTAACCGGAGCGAAACCACCCTTTTCAAGCGGAGCATCCGTTGGTTCTTTGCTGCGGGAGCGACTTCGAATGCGCGTTCTCACAGCTCCAAACGACAAAGAGCAAAGCAAATTTTATCCTAAACTCCGTTTCAAGTGAAGCAAATGTTCTAGTGAGAACACTCCCAGGGAGAGAGAGAGAGAACAGTGACTAGAGGGCAGAGATATGAGTTGTTAAACAAGGGATCAATGGATCTATACAAGAAGCTGTGGTCTATTTGTCAATTGTCTATTACTGGTGCTGACCTCTGACTTCTCATTTACATTTTGGTCATCCAGCACACACACACTCAATCTCCATAAGAGTTTGGATTCATATTGGTACATTGATCCTTGATCTGTGGCTACATGCAACTTCTAGTCCAAGCAGAGACAATCACCCAGGCTGCAGATCAATCATCGTTCACGGTTATACTCTCTATGGTTGTTTTTTGTTGTTCTATGTTGCAAAATGTAATACAATAAATAGTTAAAAAATTAAAAGAACATAAAGTGTCATAGAGTAGCATAGAGAGAGAGAGAGAGAGTGTGTGTGTGTGTGTGTGTGTGTGTGTGTGTGTGTGTGTGTGTGTGTGTGATGAAGCTCATTAGATTACAAACTCTTGAAAGATTCAACATGAGGACAGACAGATGGAGAGAACAGAAAGAAAAAGTGGCTAGAAATTCTGAGGAGACTTAAAGAGAGAAAGCTTGTGTAACTTAATATAAGACACACTACAATACTGTATATCGTAAATGTCAATTGTAAGCAGTATTGTTTTGTTTTTTTAAATGTACTATGAATTAAGTTTGATTTGATCAGATAAAAGTGACCTACAGTCAAACTCTCCTACAGTCTCTGTTGATCCACCACTGTCTAGCTCTCTGCACACACAGATACACACACACAGGCACCCCCCCCTCCCACGAACACACACACATACACAGACATATACACACACACACGCGCACACACACGCACGCACGCACGCACGCACGCACGCACACACACACACACACACACACACACACACGCACGCACACACACACGCACACACACACACACACACACACACACACACACACACACACGATGAACAAGAGAGGAACATGAAAAATAGTTTGCTCTTGGTGCAGGAGAGAAGCGAGGGATGACAGAGGAAGAGCACACATGTAAACCCTGTGTAAACGGCGGGGATCCTGAGGGAGTCTGACCAAGCACAGAGAGAAGGAAAGATATAGGGAGGGGAGGGGGGTAAACAGAGAGAAGGATAGATGTAGAGGGAGGGGAGTGGGAGGAGGGAGGGAATGGGGGAAGATGGGTGGAGGAAGAGATGTAGATGATATAAAAGCACTTGCATGACTATTTCTGTGCATTCTCTAGAATGAGGGAGGATCGAGAGAGAGAGAAAGAGAGTGATACTGATGGGTCGAGAGAAAGGGAGAGAATGGGAAAGTGAGAGAGGGGGAGGGCATACAATGGAACCGATACTTTATGGCCACATAAGGAGGTGAAGGACTGCAATAATTCTATATTTCCCTTAATCAAAACATGTTGTTATAATTATAG
>NC_137690.1:16329231-16346731 GCF_963989245.1 Nansenia antarctica
GATAATATCCCATAGTATTTTCTGTAATACTTTGCTAGGACCAATGTTATACTGTCTATCAAAGTCAGATCCATACAAATATGTCACCACTGACCATTGCAATCATGGTCGATGGACAACCAAAAACCAAAATGTATATTATTTACCATTTACAACCGACACACTTGAGCATTAGAGCCATGATCAGGGAGCTTTGGGAAGTGGACAGAAGAGAACAGAGAGACTGTCAGTGACTTATTGTGGAGGTGGGGAGGGGGTGAGAGACGGAGAGACTTTGTAGCCGTGGAAACTGTTGCTAAGTAGCGGACAGAGGGATGCCTGGACATAGAGGGACAGAGATCGAACTGTGAGGAGGCAAGGAGAAGTGCAGCAGGAAAGAGTAAAAGAGAGAGAGGAGAGCCCTACTGTATGTGTGTTTTATGTGTGTGTGTGTGTGTGTGTGTGTGTGTGTGCGCGTGTGTGTGTGGTGTGTGAGTGTGTGTGTGTGTGTGTGTGTCCTGCGGTCTTGGGCAGACTGGTTATTTTTAGCCCACCAGCCAAAGGCAGGGTCCACAGAGGGCCAAAGCACTAAATCTGTTTTCACACACACACACACACGCACACACACGCACACACACACACACACACACACACACACACACACACACACACACACACCTCTTGCCATCTCTCTCCCCTCCTATTCCCCTCCTCCCTATATGTTAGTCGTGAAATATGATTGAAATAGCGTGGACAAAGAAGACATCACATTAATATGCTAATCCACATAGGTTTTATTCCAGCACGGAGCACATTCTATATGCTGAATACATGTGGTAACTAGATAGATTAGCAATGGGAGATAAACATTCTAAGCTGGCCACCCCTGCAAGGTTAAGAGTAGCAATGTTGGGCTACAATATTCCACTATTTCTTATGGAAAATATGAGTCATATTTTCCCCATGAGTCAATGAGTCAACCCCCATGAGTCAACCCTAACCCTAAATCCTGAAGGGATGGTTTGGTGGCAGCTCCTTAAAAGCTATTAAAATCACAGGAATAGAATTGAGGTGCAAAATCACAAACACAGATCATAAGACCATACAATGAAGACATGGCTAAAGTAATACATCTACTGGACACACATGTTACCATGTCTTTGACATAAGCAGGCTTCCTCAGAACTGGAATCAATCATCTCTGGTTTTGCGGGAGAGCACTTAGGGCTTATGTAAGAGACAGGTTTGGCCATCAGGACACCCCCCCCCCCCCCCCCCCCACACACACACACACCCTTTACTCTCTCTACATCCATCTCTCTTTTTGTACCTTCCTCTACTATCCTGTTTTTAAAGTGGTCACCACCTTGCCTATGCATCACTACGCCAGTGAGAGACCAGAGCGACTTGCACTCCTACTTTCTCTCACAGCACAGAGCATTAGGAGAGGGGTAAGGAGGGAGAGAGGGGAGGGAGAGAGAGAGAGAGCTGCCTTGCCACGGCCATCACCCCTTATCTTTCTGTCTGTCTCTGGCCCAAATCCCACGCGTCCAGAAACCAATTTAAAGGCCAGACAGACAGAGAAAGAGTGGGAGAAAGAGAGAGAGAGGGCGAGCGAAGTGGGTAAAATGGACTAGAGAGATACGTGTGGTAGAGTAGAAAAGGCTGAACAGACAGAGAGGACACCCTAGTCTGTGGTGGTAGGCTATATGGTGTACTGTGTGCATCAAAGAAATCAGACTAAACTGCTACAGTCTACTGTGCAGTGTGATTTACATGTTTGTTAAAGGATCGATTGTGCTTCTGTGCTCCCACTGCAAAAAGTCAGCTCTCAAAAGTAAGAAAAAAGCAATAAAATGGGGGAAATATTACTTAAAATAAGCAAGATTATCTGCCAACAGAACAGGAAAATGTATCATTACTTTATTAAGTAAAAGAGATCATAAAACTAGTGCAGACAGACAAAAATACAAGCATATATTGCCTTGATTTAAGATATTTACTTTTTTCGGTGTGATATTGCCTTCTAAATTGGCTGGAGATTAATTCAGTCACGTTGTACAGTATTTTCATTGTTTTATGATGAAGTAACTCATAACACTTTGCGTTGTAACCATTCCAGACAGCATTTTAACGTTTATTCACCGGTGAATCAACGTCGTGGAGCATAATTCTAAAAGACTAACAGTCTTTTAACACTCCAGCCCGTGCTTCCCCTGAGGTAGAAAGGTCAGGTTAAAATTTAGATTTGTTCTTCCTCAAAGTAATTAATCTTAGTGTCAGTGGTTAATTAAATGTTGAGGCAGTTATAAGGGCTTAAACGGCCTCACTGTCACATTTCCGTATAGGTTACTTCCTCGGGTGACAGCTCAATCTCTCCCTCTTTAGCCTCTGCCTCACACACCGTCTTTTCTCTTTCTGTCAGCTTTCCCTCTCTTTCCATCCCTCTCTCCGCCAAGGTTGTACCTGGCACAGTGGCACACCTAAGGATAAGTGTCATCGTCACTTAAAGGCTTACTAGGGACCCATGACACACACACACCCTCTCCTATATTTGTTGTCAGTAGCAAACCAGAATGGATTAGAGTTATGGAACAGATTGCAATTTGGAATTACGGATTGATGGGAGCTACAGAATTTATTTGGAATGAGAAAACCACACAGGATTCTCTTATCGCGCTGCATGCAAATGAAGAGCAGCTCATTCCTGTCAGCGGATGAGTTTGTGAGAGCCTGACGGGATAACTCTGCAATGCAATCTACAGTGAGATTATAATCTGGCCCTGCCCCTGGCGCTTTTGGGATGTTTGTCCTCAACTCGGTGCCAGGGTTGCGTGTACAGTGGATGAAAGAGGAGGGGCCTGACTATAGCCAGATCAATGAGATTATGCCTTCATAAACCCCAGATTGACTGAAGCATTGTTTCCCATAGACCTAGAATGATAAGAAAGGAAATAAAAATGTTTTATCTCATGGCAGGCAGGAATAATAGAATTTGCAATTGTTGTATTGTCACAGCCGTGCTGATATTCAATATAACAGCACCCCCTCTCGTGTGATATTGCTTAATTATGCAAACATGATACTGTAGTGTAGATGACCAAATGGAAAATCACTAGTCCACATTGGGGGTTACCACAGTTACTTTGAACGGGTTGCTGCTGGCTATGAGAGGTTTATAAAACTACAGGAGGGCGGGATCTCTTGGAAGAACATGACCAATCTGAATCTACCAATCAGAGCACTATGAGAAAACACTAACAATGAGGACTGCAAGCCTCAGGCCTATCAAAAACATTCTGTTGTTCCTGTTTCAAAAGCACACTACTAGAAAGTGTATCCTAATTTTTGAATGTGACATTAACCTGGACAGCATCAAATACCACTTTACATTTAATGCATCAGTCTCTAAAGTTGTTTTATTATTATTATTTTAAGATGGATTTGAGGGAAACATTAACAACTCCTGAGGGCAAAATTACTAAAACCAAGAAAGACCTTAATGTTAAGGTGTAGGCTGGCTACAAACATGAGATGTGAAACATCCTGAACACTACAGGAAACTCACATCAGGGACAGGCTGGTTTATTAGTAATCTTGTGTTGACATTAGCACCACCTAGTGGTTGTAGATGGGAGGACAAGCAACTTGTCTGCATACAATTAAGGGTTAGGCAATTTAGTTAACAATATATTATGGATGTCTTAACACACAGAAGTATGGAAGTCATTTATGGACCATGTATGAGAACCTTGTATTAAGCATGTATTAACCATAAAATTGTGCATATTAGATGATAAACACTGAAAAAGACTTTATACAAGCTAGATGCACCAGTCACTTTCCCTCCAAGTGCATATTTTGAGTCCACATGTATGTTTTTAATGGATGGTTATGATGCAAAGCTAATTTACCCACCACTATGGGGGGGTTATAGTTTCCTAACTAACCAGTGAAAATAGAACATCTCATCAGGAATATCTAGGATAATATCTACAAGCAGTTCCAAAGCCAATTTATAGAACACATGCATACAGTCAGAATGGAATTATGTATCCATTTATTGGGGCATTTAGGTCATGAATACAAAAAATTGGGTGGTTAACAACATGGGACCACAGAAAGTATTTACAGACGCATATCTACAAGTTGGAATGAGAACAATTGGTTCCCAAAGAGGGAGAAGGGAAGGTGGAGTGGACAAGTGCTGAATTTCCCTTTGGAGGTCTAATCCACAGGATCATAATGATCCTGAAGAGTACACTTCTGAACTAGAAAACCTCCCCTGGTCACAGAACAAGCATGTAGTTGGGTTGCTAAGTGCCATTGTAACACAAACACTTTCTGTAATCAAGTATCAATCTAGATTCATACTGCATTATTCAAAATGCTGACATTATTCATATAGGGAAAGTCAACAGTCAGCCCTCCTCCCCAAACAGGAAGTACACCAACTCTCTGCTTATCTTGGACAGTTGTAGCCAAGTTTAGGAAGCCTCCTCGTCAATCTTGGGAGCCAGGTAGTATTTGACATGTCCCATGTCAGCAATCTTGTACTCTACCACTGTAAAAAGAAAGAAAGAAAGAAAAAGCAAAAAGCAAAAGATTAGTCAGAGATCATGGAAACTGTAATAGTACAGCATACGCTGCACTGGTTAGACGCTGCACTGGTTAGACAAAGACTGTATGAAATAGAACAGTGTCTATCAGTGAGATATGGTGAAAGGAGAAGACTGATGAGGATGTAAGGTGTGAAGTGGAACAGGGCCGGTCAGGTATCCTACCGAGTGGGATGTCGGCAGACATGCTGAGAATGACGGTCTTGGAGAGAGGAGTGGCCTTGGCGAAGAAGTTCAGGTAGTTCAGAGCAAAGATCAACTGCACTGGTTCATTCATCTCAATAGTTACCTGAGAGAGAGAGAGAGAGAGAGAGGGGATGGGGGAGATATTAAACTCAAACTCTTCTGAGACAGACTGTAAGCATCAATGTACTGCTCTAATATGCAAAAGCCCAAATTCCATAAGAGCAATTGAATGCAATCTATGCTTAAAAGACAGTCAAATATAAGAGGGCTGAATCAGTGAAGGTAGAAAAAATAAAACATACAGCTTCCTCCTCTTTGTCAACATTGCTGGTCTGGGACAGTTTGACGTTGCCGGTGCCCAGCTCTCCTGTGGCGGAGAATTTCACTCCATCTTTGGCGCAGGAGATCATGACGGCATCACCAATCTGAGACAAGTCTCTGCAGATACGGGCAAACTCTCCAGAAGGCATCTTCACCACACAACTGTACTCCTGCTCCTACAGGGGGGACAGAAAGGATATAACATGATTACTGTCATGATCTGGTCTGATCTGACGACCAAATAACAGTTCCACACCCCCCCCCCCCCCCCCCACACTCCAATCCCTTGGGAGTCAAGGTGTGGCAACCTGAATGAAGTAGAGAACACTTACTGGGATTCCCAGCTGTTCAACGTCCAGATCCATCAGCTTCATCTCATAGTCAGACACCTTCTCCTGGTCTGCGGGGGAGCAATGAGGAAGAGGTGAATATCCTCATACTGGGGAGAACATTTCCATACGGGGACAGTGAAAATATGACAGATCCAGATGTTTATTAAATGATGACTGATTAGGAACTCACTGAGTGTCTCGAACACGAGGGCGAGTGTGTCTGCGTTATCCTCTGCTCTCAGTGTGATGATGTCCTCATTCCCCGCACACTTCAGGATCTTTGACATACTGTAGGGAAGGAGACATGTCGGTCAGTGACATTACTGGCACCTTAAGAGTTCAATCATACCATAACTGCTTCTCAATCAGTGACTTTATAAATGACAGGTTAATGCAAACAGTAGGTATGTAAATTGACTGGATACCATTATTATACCTCTGATATAACACATGTCCAGTGTCCTTAATGTGTCCAAATACTACAGCAAAGTAGTTTCTTCACTATACAACTAGTTAGGTTATAATGAGCCAATGTCAATGTCTTTGGTGTAGTATGATTCGTTGCAAAAAATATTTCACAAAGAGGGATAATAAAGTTTACTAAAAACAATTTGCAGTGATTTTGTTTTGCCCTCTGAAAACACTTAATAAGAGATCACCTGGCTTTCAAAGCTAGGCAGACAATAGAACGCAGCAGCACCATGGTATTGTCATCTACTCTCCAAGTTATATTTTTATATCTATATTATATATAAATACGACACTGTAACATGGTAATTCAGACATTTCATATTTTAACGAATTACGTATTACAGTACATTCTACAGGCGTTCTGGGTAAGAGGCTGTACGAAATATGAGCTTCGAGGGTTCGAAAAAAAATCCCGCCAACTTTTTCCATCCATGCAGCAAATTTGGCGCTCAAATGACGTCACATGACCCTTTCAAAGGCAGCTTTGCGCCACGCCAGTTGCACTAGCTAGCTACAGCAATGATCAATTTATCCTTACAAGTCATCAATAGAATTATTAAAACAAATAATGAGAATTTACATTAAAAGCATTACACAACTCATCTTCCTTAATATCACATTGTTAAGCCAATTTGACTATAGTTAACCAACTCGAGGGGCATGCCATGACATGTCAAAATGGCCAGGCTGACAGCTAGCTAGCTAGCTGGAAGATCCATTTATTTGAGAGAAATGTATATCTGACAGCTGCAACAGCAAGACAACTACTTTCAGAACACAAACCAACGTTCACTTGCAGAAACCGCCAATGAAGTACACATGCTGTCCTCCTCACCTGCTGAGGTTGACTCCCATGGCTAGGTTTCTGTCGCAGCGGTAGGAGTCGAAGCCATCGCTGCGGAGAGTGAGCTGCACCAGGGAGACGTGAGAGGAGTCCATGCTCTGGAGCGAGATACCAGACGAGCTGACGTCCCAACAAGCCTCTGTGATCAAGTCTTTCAGGGCTTCCAGCACCTTCTTCAGGATAGATCCCTGGACCAAGCGAGCCTCAAACATGTTGAAGTTGTTTATGTACTGTTTCTAATAGAAATGACAAGAAATTGCTATGATGTTTACTCCCAGACCAGACGTTCGCTCTTGAGTTGCAGTAGATGGCGAACAAGCGAAACTCGTAACAAAAGTGCTGCCTTTGTTTGCCTTCACAAAGTGCGACACGACCTCACTCTTGCTGGAGGAAAAAATATGGGTCCACCAGCGCGCGCTAAAGTGTTGTTTTAATGCTTTGCATACCGTCGTCATTTCCCTTTGCCCTCCGACTCCTCCCATGTAGGAAACTACGTTCCTTTTTCTTCCATGTTGGATCTTTTTTTGACGACTCCCCTACGCTAGTCACACAGTTGTCTTGAGCCAAAATGGCCTACATTGCAATCCAATGGCACGGAAGTGATGAACGTTTAGAAACTCAATGGCGCCAAGCGAGTTTTTTTCTCTCTCTCCAGCTGCTGGATAGAGTGGACGTTGTTTTAAAACGAAAGTTTTAACGTATTTAATACAGACAATTTGTTATCAACTCCTTTTTTCCAGTTTACCCATAGAGAGGGTCAGTTAGAGGCATACTGTCAGTTACAGAAAAGAGTTACACATGCTGGTGACAGTCACAAACCAATTTATTATTATAAATGTATTTAATATTTGAATATTGGATACTGAAATTAAAAACACATCAACATTGAAAATCAATTATTTTATTGAAGTGCATGATATTATCTGGCACACAACATTGCACAACTGTATGACTTGCCACACACCCCAGTCTCATACACGCATAGAAAAATTATAAATTTCACTGTAAATTTCAAATTTCTCCCCTGAGAGTGTATTCAAAATTGATGACGACATTTGACACAACTTTAGACGGGTCTAGGATCTTAGACATTGTTCTATAAATTCTATCTTGACAACATGTTCATCTTTGGGTGATATTCTGGAATGTTTGAAATAAACTGCTGTATTCTTTGCATTGTGTATGTGTTGTGCAACATGTCAATTCAACTGGCGTTTCCATATTTAGACGGTTACATATTATTTCTTGTGGGACTAAGAATAGGGTCCATTCCACACACATTCTATTTCTATGATTGGAGTTGCTAGACACAGGGCAGGATGTAGTTGGTCACCATGGCGAGGATGGGGGCACCAGTGGGCACTCCAGGGAAAGGACCACTGGACCCGGCGATGTCGATGTGAGAGTAGGGCAGAGGGGTGGCAGAGTCCACACCACACTGATGAACAGAGAGCATAAAAAACATTACTAAAGAAAGTAATCAGAGAAATGGTCAATTGTACTTGACACTACTACTGGTTCCCCAAAATATGGGGATTATGTATAAAAATGCTTGTAATTTCAAATTGGTGAAAACAATCTGAAAGAAAACATTGCTGCTAATCTCTACTTTGAGCCCATAGTAATTGTTTGATTTAAATTCCGAACTATTAAGAGTTTAGAGCTAAAAGAAGACAAAATGCTTCCTCTTTCCAGTACTTATGGAGGGCACTGTATGTGTACCTTGTCCAGCCCTGAGGCCATGATGAGGAAGGCTGCAGGGGCCTGATGTCCACGGGGGGTAAGGGTGGACGGAAGGTTGTTGCTTTGGAGGATCTCCTCATACTCAGATTTGCCCTTGTGGAAATCATAGTCCTCACGCCTAATACGGGACACCTCAAACACATCCCCCAACACATCCCCCGCTACAGAGACAGGCAGAGAGAGCAAAAGAAGGAGGAAGAGTTTAAAGACAAATATTGTTTTGTTGAGTTCATGAGTCTTTATATACAGTGCATTCTCTATGTTTCTCACTTATTTTGGGAAAGCAGAATCCATGTTTAGTGAAATAAAGCCATTCTGTGAGTCTCACTTCCAGGGTGTGTGTGTGTGTGTAGGACCGAGATTCTCACCTTTCTGCCACTGTAAGGCATTACCAGAGCGATGGGCGGCTCCGTTATCCATGATGATCTACAGGGAAGGATGCAAAGTCAGCAAGCATCCACATCGCCATTGTCAATACACACATTTCTGAATGCCACTCAATCAGGAAAGGAATGCTAGTAATGTCCATGTCTCTCAGGACTCTGTCCTGTACTCTAAAACCTTTGAGTCACTCAATATTTCATTGTGAAAATAAAGTACTGAAATGTGTGTCTTGGTGTGTGACAGTATCTACTGCTGTGTCTGTGTGTGTCTGTATCTATCTTTGTGTGTGTGTGTGTGTGTGTGTGTGTGTGTGTGTGTGTGTGTGTGTGTGTGTGGTAATATATTCACAGAGTAGTTGGGTCCCATGGCTCGGACGGCGTGGCCAGTCAAAGTGGCGATGGTAAACAGCTGAGGAGACACCTCTTTCACCGCCTGGAGAGGAGAAGATAGGAAGGAGAGAGAGAGAGGAGAGTTAGATGATTGTAAGGAGAAGGGAGAGATGACAGGGGGAGGTTATGATAGTGAAGAAGAGAGGGATGTCATCACCTTCTCCTTCATCTCACAGAGTAGGTCCACCATGACCATACGTCCCTCTGCGTCAGTGTTCCCCACTCTCACCCTGCGACCTGCACGAGACACCATCAACTCATCTGCCACGTAGCAGTCTGAGAACACACACACACACACACACACACACACACACACACACACACACACACACACACCTCACGTTACTGTGAATAAGGGTTAGGGTTACATTAGTGTGACAGTCAGAGCAAGTAACATAACATTATACAGTAGACTAGAGATCTCACTGACCTGAGCCCACACTGTTCCTCACCATCGCCATGGAACCCAGAACCTTCAGATTCTTGGGCTTCAGCTTGGCCAGGACCTGATAGGAGAGAGAGATGTTGTTATAAAATGTGGATGAGGGTTAACAGAGAGGTCAGTAATGTCCAGTAGAGGTCATTCACCTGGAAGAACCCCGCCACAGCTGCAGCTCCACATTTGTCCCTGTGCATGCCTGCCATTACACCCCCGGCCTTGATGTCTGCTCCGCCTGTGTCATAGGTGATACCCTGGAACACACACAGTCCGAGTCACGCACTACAATATTTAGTACCTAATTGCCAGTCCAAATGTGGACATTTATACAGATGTTAACCATATTAAGCCAATAAAGGCTCATCTCAAAGGCCCCACCCCTCTATCAAACACACACATACACTCTTACCCCTCAAATCTCTCTCCCTTACTCTCCCGCTCCCTCCCTCCCCCTTCCTCCCTCCGCATGTCTCACCTTGCCCACCAGCATCAGAGTCTGTTTGACGGGTCCCTCACCACAATACTGGAGCTTGATCACTCTGGCCTGATGACGAGGCACAGCTACGGGAGGGAACCACACTCATTTACATGGTCATGGTTGGACAACTTTAAGGCCCTATTAATGAAGTGTGATTGGTTGTACCGTTGGCACAGCGGTTGACCGCAGCAAGGCAGGGGTACTCCTTCTCCAGCACCTTCAGATCACTCAACACTTCCACCTAAAACATAGTAACAATCACCTTGAAGGGGGAGCTAGTTCACACATGGGTCACGCAATGTGACGGTCCTAGCACTCCAATTGTTTTACACTGAACTAGGGGTGGGCATCGACGATCGATAATTGATCGATAATTGATCGATAAGGATCTTGGTCGATCACAAAATAAAAAATTTGGTCGATCACAAAAAAAAAAAAAAAAAAAATTGTGATCGACCAAATGTTTTATTTTGTGATCGACCAAGATCCTTATCGATCAATTATCGATCGTCGATGCCCACCCCTACACTGAACAAAGCTAATAGTGATCTGCAGCCAAGTAGACCGAGGGACATCCTCACCTTCACAGGGCTGTCCTTGAACAGAGCCTGGACATACTCTGCCACCCGCGGGGCAGCCATACGCTCCGGATCAGAACCGCCGATGTCACGGCACGCTATCCTGGGGAGAGGGAGGGGAACAGAGAAGACGAGTCAGAAAGGGAGAGTGGGTGAGAGACAGAAACAGAGAAAAAGGACGGTGGAGAGAATAGAGAAAGGGAGGAACTGTGTGTGTTTGAAAGATAATTTACATCATTCTCCTGTTAACTAATTGCCCCTAGTGGGACTAATAAAGTTGTTTGAATTGAATTGTAAACATTTCTACATCGACATGTATGTACTAGACAAACAGACTTACCTTCCACTCTCCAGAGCAATGGCCAGATCCACCAGTGCCTTTGCCTGGGCCTCCAGTGGCGCCCACAGCCCCAAAACACACACCTTACATGGGCTAGGCTTCAGACTCACCTCCCTCAACTCTATGGGCTGGGGAGAGAGAGCGGGAGAGGGAAGGTGGTAAAAGGGGTGATAGAGAGACAGGACTTCTGAGCATCTAATTCTTGTATGTAACAGAGCATGTAGAGCTAGGGCAACAACAACAACAACAACACTCCTCTCATAGCTTGTGTGAGTGTGTGTGTGGCTCTCTCTCTCACCATGTAGAGAGCATGCAGGGCTCCTAGGGCAGCCACCAGAGTGCTTTTCTCATAGGATGGGTGGGTAGGGCAGACCAGGAGGGGGCGCTGCATGCCTGCTTTCATAGCCCTAAGAGGGAAATGTGATAGATACAAGACCAATAGGTATAAAGACCAATGCAGTTCATACCCATGTAATGAACAGGAGAAGTAAAAGGATTAATGCATAAATACAGAAATAATACTTAGATGGATATATGTTTACCTCTCTGTTAACTAGGTCTAGTGACTTTCCTCAGATAGGAATCAGACAATTCTAGCATCACTTCACACCAATAAAAGGACACATAACACATACATGTGCTTCAGTGATTAACTAAAGTCTGACAGTTAATAAACTTTAGGGTCAGGGTTAGCCTTAGGGTTATAGGGTTAGGGTTATATATTGTATATATTATATTATATATTGTATATAATGGACTTTGCATGCACATGCAGCCATGGAAATTCTGTCATAAACATATTTACGTATTTACACAGACTCTTTTTGGGGGCGCTCAGCTCACCCCCTTGATTTGCACCCTGTTTATTACAAGGTGTATGTCTCTATGTCTAAGATGACTGACCGCTTCATGCCGTTTATGGCTGCATCACTGAAGCGCCTGATGTCATCGTAGTCCCGGTTAACAGGGCCAGTGGAGGCAAACACCAAGCGGTTGCCAGGGAGACCAGGGAACTTCAACACCACCACCTCCTCCCCCATACCACTGTCCACCTATGGGGGGGGGGGGGAAGAGAGAGAGAGAGAGAGAGAGAGAGAGAGAGAGAGAGAGAGAGAGAGAGAGAGAGAGAGAGAGAGAGAGAGAGAGAGAGTCCCAAAAAGAACATTAAAAAACCTTTACACTTTGATACAAGACACTGTAAGAAATGTCTTTATGTGCGTGTGTGTGTGTGTGTGTGTGTGTGTGTGTGTGTGTGTGTGTGTGTGTGTGTTACATACAGAGGCATAGTCTTGCAGCATGCCTTTCAGACATTCCAGCTCCTTGGGCAGTGTCTCATGGCTCTGGGTGACCAAAACTATGCCATCATAACTGGGGAGAGAGAAAAGGCACACATATAGTTACACAAAACACAGACAAACACTGCTGTTACCTCAGTTCACCACCTGATACTCACTTTTGGTTCTTGCAATCAGTGGTCCACTCAATGGGTTGAAGCTGGACACTAGAGCGAAAGAGGAGAGAGACATTGAGTCATTATAGCTGCAATTCACAAGGCCATCCTGTAGAAGCGTGTGACGGTAGAGAATGTGAAACTAGTTTGCATTCCTATCTGGGTCAGTAACTTGCTGTGGTCTCTCTGCAAGGTAAGTCATAATACCAATTACTTTATAGTGGTGTTATTTAGGTGATAACAAACTGGGTCAAAGTTTGGAATCCAAAGGCCACTAAATAACTTGTTTCAGTTCATACAATTATGTCAGGTAGTTCAAGACACCTAGGCAGAGGCTGCAAAGTTAACTGCAGGTAATATGTACATGCAGGTATACAGGGCTAGTGTGGGATAGGACAATTGAGAATATTTGTGATTGCCGTCTAATGCATCATTATTGTCTAATGCATCATTATTGTCTAATTCATCAGCATGATTTGTTTGTGCAGCGTTGTCCAGATTCCAGTATTCCATTCCTCTTTTAACCTGACACACACGCATTCATTTCGCACGAGAATACATCTCATGACATGCTGTGGAGAAAACTGCAACGATGGCAGAGAAGTGAATCTGGAAACTAGGAACAGAACATTGGCAGACTATGTTCCTATTGCATAACTACTTCGCAGAAGGGATATTTTAATATCTGTTGAATATCAATACATTTGTCAACTCCAAAGATACAGTAGGTCTACATGGTCTCTAGACAGCTGACGAGCTTGTTACTGTGTCTGTGTGTTTAAATCGACTAGCAATTAACGGCCTAAAACTGGATGGTCCAAATCAAGAGCAACCACCCTCATTCATTCATTCAATGAATAATTCATGCACATGCTATGGTATTCAAATGCTTTCACAACGAATTTAGTACTACTGATAGAATATTTTGCTTCAAAAGTCATGCACTGAAAATGACACATAAATGTCTGAATTCTGCAGCTTACCGCTCACACATTCTGTAGCGATGTCACGATGTCTTCAGAAGAAAGAAGACAATCAGCTGACAAGCGAAGCTCCGACTCTGGTTTCTCATGTGACTTGTCCTCAACAGATCATGGGAAGTGTAGTTTTTGAAGTGACGTCTCTACAGGGGAATTAACATGCAATTTGTGTCGAGGTCAAATGTGTGCAATTAGTATGAGAATTATGTATACGATGCACACGTCGGCGAAGGATTAAAGAAAAAGGGTTTATCCTTGGGTTTAGCTAGAACAACCGACAATATCCATGAACTACAAACATTAAACCCGGATGTACTGTACGCCTTTCGGTGCGTGACAAGCAAGGCAGAAAGCAAGGGGAGGTGAAGTGCTGCTCGATCTATGACCAAAGTTCAACGTGAGGATTTTCTCCTGACTGTGCAAATATAACTGATTCACACATACAGAGAACGAGAGAACCAGCCAGGTAAGGTGTCTGACTATCTGACCTATGCACAATTCAGCCCGTCTCTTAACTTTGCAGATTGCTGAATGATATTATCTTGACCACGTAGAGTCAGATGTTATCTAGGTGAGCTTATCTCATTCTGTTGGCAGATAATGTAAGCAATAAAACCATTACTTGAGAGTTCGCAGGACTGACAGAGAAGCTTGAATATTATCTACTAAACGTTGGCCATTTATCTGGCACTCCAACCCCTGTAGAAATGCAGCCAAAGCCTCTTTCAAATGTAATAATAGATCATCTCTGGTGCAGAGATCTGAGAGTAATTTTGACAACGTACTTTACAGTTTAGGAACAGACATTGTAATGTGTGAAACTAATCTTGCTGTAAATCTATCTCTCATCTCCTCTTGCTCTTTGAACCTCTCTCTAATTCTCATTAGAAATCCTCCCTCCCTCAGTAATTTACTGCTCTCTGTTCTCATTAGATGAGACTTCCTCTTCGCTCCTTCATCTTGAGGAGTTTCTCTCATAGGCTGTCTGCAACCTCAGGAAAGCGTGACGTGTGTGGTGCAGCAATGCGGTTGGTGCAGTTTCAGCACAATGGAGGTGATGGAGGAATCAGAGTGGGTGTGGAGCAGGGCGAGGGGCTAGGGATCATTGATCTGAAGGCCTTTGACCCCTCCATGCCCTCGACCATGAGGGAGCTGCTGGAGCTGGGGGAGAAGGGCATGGAGTGTGCCCAGAGGTGACTATACAGTATGCGCGCACACACACACACACACACACACACACCCATAGCCGAAGATAGGATGGAATATCCTCTCACTCTCCCCCCCCCTCTTTTGTTGTTGTTGGTCAGAGCCCTCTCATCAGGTCAGTGTGTGGTTGAGAGGTCAGACGTGAGGCTGCTGTCTCCTATCCTTGCCCCAGAGAAGGTGGTGTGTGTGGGGATGAACTACCGCGACCACTGTCTAGAGCAGAACGCCCCCATCCCCAAAGAGCCAATCATATTCAGCAAGTTTCCCAGTGCCATCACAGGGCCTTATGATGACATCACACTGCCCTCAGAGAGTCAGGTGAGAGATGCCTTGAGAGGGAGGGACTGACAGACAGACAAGGTTTCCATTTCAAGTGGTTGATCTTACACAAACTGCTGATAAACCATTTTCTCTGTTTCTGTTGATTGAAGGAAGTGGATTGGGAAGTGGAGCTAGCCTTTGTGATTGGACGTAGAGGAAAACACATTAAGGTGAGTTTGATAAACCCTCTAGGTATGATGCCTATGATGTATGACACTAATTACACATTTTTACCATATTTAACAAAATGTCTCCCTCAATAATATACACATACACACACAAACACAAACTCTCTCTCAGGAAGAGGATGCTCTCTCCTACGTGGCTGGGTTTACAGTGGCTAATGATGTCAGCGCACGTGATTGGCAGATGAAACGCAATGGGAAGCAGTGGCTGCTGGGAAAAACCTTTGACAGCTTCTGCCCTCTTGGTCCAGCCTTAGTGACCACTGCTGCTGTGAACGGTGAGAGAAGACAGTGATAAAGTACAGGAGCACATATTGTGAAAGAGTAAATGTTTGTGAATAGTACTCTTTTAATTATGTATTAGAAAGTCATGGCTGTTTTTCTGTGTATTTGTTGTCAATCAGACCCTCATAAACTGGGTGTTCGCTGTCTGGTGAACGGAGCAACAGTCCAAAGCAGCAACACAGACCAATTGATCTTTAAGACAGAGAAGCTGGTAGCCTGGGTCTCACAGTAAGGACTGTTGGTTATCATACACAGGTCACCTTCGTAACACTAATGGAGCTGGCTTAATACATCATAATGATGCCCTATCTTGACAGCTGGTGGTATCTTACAATTGAGTCCACACAGGCAATGGAACAGAGTAGTAGTGTTTGTTGAAGTGTGCTTAACCCAACCTGTGTTTCTTGTATGCATCTACTATGTTTGTGTCCTGTTAGGTTTGTGACGCTGAGTCCAGGTGATGTGTTTCTGACCGGTACTCCTCCAGGTGTGGGTGTGTTCCGGGACCCACCAGTCTTCCTCAAGGTGATTGCAGCAAACTACCTGTGGTGTAGTGGTTATATCTTATTTGACTCTTTTCTAGTGTCTTCTGTTGAATGCCAAATCAACTCCTAGCTACTGCCCCATGTCTAAGTCCTAAAGATGGTGTATTCAATTTGACAAAAATATCCACTAAAACCTATAAGAAGAAACTTTATCTCTAGTACCTCCATATTGCTTACATCTGTCTGACCCTTTCATATCAATATGCAGGTGTTTAAGATGGGGCTTATGGGTTGATGTAGACTTCAGCATATGTAAGGACTAATGGAGAATTCCCCTGTGTTTCAGAAAGGAGATGTGGTGGAGTGTCAGATAGACCAGGTGGGAACCATAAAGAACACAGTGGTCTGACTCCCAGCCAGCTGATTCGTCGTATCTCCTGTCAATCATTGAATGATTGCAATTGATTGGTGTCTTTATGGACCCAAGTGCAATTACTGTCAGTCATCAGACCAAGTGGGAGCCATACAGAACACAGTGGTCTGAATCACAGCCATCTGATTGGTCATATCTCCTGTCAGTCATTGAATGATTGCGATTGATTGGTCGCTTTATGGACCCAAGTGCAATCACTGTCAGTGTCATAAGATCACTGAGTAATGTTGAGCTAAACTGATTACATTTATCAAATTAGATTGATATCTAAATGGTGCATGTTTTTCCTATAAAAATCTATAGATTTTGTTTGTGGAATGGACTGGATATCTTTTATAAAATCAAGTACTTTCTTCACATGCGTGTACTGTGATGATTTAAAAAAAATCTAATTAAATCTACTGTCCGACTTCAACGTACCTGGCCTAAATAAATAAATAGATAGAGAGGTACTTTATTGATCCCTGAGGGGAAATTCAGGCCTTAAATACCTGACTCACTTAATGTCACATCTAAATGCAAAAGGTGTGCGTGTGCTAGAGTTGGAGGCTGTTCAGGATTCAAGGGCAGAGGAGAGATGTAATACACTGCCAGCTCTGTCAAGGCTAACACTAGGGGGCAGTGGTGTTCCAGTGTGGAACACAACTGGAGTGTTCTTGCAGTCTCACAATAGTTTTTCTCTTAACACAACTGCTTTTCATTTTCCCATGTGTATTATCCTCATAACCACAAATATCCACCATTTATCAGCTTCATTGGATGGTGCAGAAATAATCAGGCTCCTTTCCTCTCTAATTTGGATACATTGATCTCTCTGGAGGGATCATCACTGTAGAGAGTCTCCTGAGCCATGACTCAGCACATCATGGACTTTATTCAGGACAATGTAGAAATATAAATACTTAATTTAGAACGGTAATCTTTATCTGTCACACAAAAGTAGGGAAATATAGGCCCAGGAGACTAGAATCTCTATTTGTTTCAGCACTGACCGCATGTGCTTTAGTAATGTCAGTGGTTGTCCTCCCCTCTCTCTCCTGTGCTCTCACGTG
>NC_137690.1:16354231-16461731 GCF_963989245.1 Nansenia antarctica
CGAGGCTGAGGCTGAAGTCCTCAGAGATGAAGCTATGATGTGTCATTGTCTTTTTTAAGAGATTGTGATGGCAATGCTAAGTGGGCCATGTCTAATGAGATAAAACATTTACTGATTTAAAATTCCCAGTTGAACCAGAGTTGGTTAAGCTCATAGGAACTTCATAGGAAGTTTAAGGAGTATGCATCCTTGCATACTATGGCTGTAGTGGTATACAACATTTGGCAGGGTAAAAATTCACAAAACAAACTTTTTTTTCCTATCCCCCCCCCCCCTCATTATTACTAAACAGTGGGTCTTCCTTTCTTAATTAAGATGGTGCCTTGGACAAGTCTTGGACAACTGTAGTTTGTGCTTCATAAAGGGCTGGTATGGTTTGCTGGCTGAAATGCGGACGAGAGGGAACTACGTAAAAAGACTTGATTACTTTCAATGTTTACATTTACATTTTTGGCATTTAGCAGACGCCTTATTCCAAAGCGACTTACAATCAATACATTTGACTAAGGAAGTGAATAATCAATTCACCGGTTCTAGCAGGAGGTATAATCTAGCTCAGGCCAGGGGCCACTGGCAGTTGTCGTGAAAAAGTCTTTATTTTTATTTTTTATAGATACTGGAGAGACAGTACAAGGGGGACACTGAAGAGACAGTACAAGGGGGGCAGTAGAGTCTTAGGAGGCATAGTATAGGGGAAAAGCAGGTGTCTCAGGAGACATAGTGCTGGGGGGTGGTAATGTCTCAGGAGGAGCAGTTAAGATGTAACCTGAACCTGGGTCTTCAGTCTCCGATGGAAGATGGGTAGTGACTCTGCAGTTCTGACAGACCTGGGCAGCTCATTCCACCAGCGGGGAGCCAGTGTCGTGAAGAGACGTGACCGGGCAGCGCGACTGCCGTGTTGGTGTAGAGGTGGTGGGGCCAGTCGGCCAGCAGAGGTGGAGGAGCGGAGTGCACGGGCTGAAGTTTGGGGGGTGACCATTGCCTGCAAGTATGCAGGGGCTGTCCCCTTTGCTGCCTGGTAGGCAAGCACCAGGGTCTTGAATCTGATGCGAGCTGCTATCGGGAGCCAGTGCAGGGTGCGAAGGAGCAGGGTGACATGAGAACATTTGGGGAGGTTAAACACCAGACGGGCAGCAGCATTCTGGATGAGCTACAGAGGTCTGATGGCGAAGGCGGGGAGCCCGGCCAGGAGTGCATTGCAGTAGTCAAGGTGGGAGATGACCAGGGATTGGGTCAGGAGTTGCGCTGCTTCTCTGGTGAGGAATGGTCGTATCCTTCTGATGTTGTAAAGGAAGAATCTGCAGGAGCGTGCTGTCGCTGCGATGTTCTCCGCACAGGATAGGCCGTTGTCCAGGATCACTCCAAGGTTCTTGGCTGTCTGAGAGGGGGTTACAGTAGAGTTCTCCACTGTGATTGAGAAGTCTTGGAGAGAGCAGGCTGTCCCAGGGATGAAGAGTAGCTCAGTCTTGTTAAGATTGAGCTTGAGATGGTGGGCTGACATCCATGTAGAGATGTCAGCGAGACATGCAGAGACACGTGTTGCCACATGTAGGTCAGAGGGGGGGAAGGACAGGAAGAGCTGTCATCTGCGTAGCTGTAGTAGGAGAACCCATGAGAGGAGATTGCCGAGCCAAGAGACTTGGTATAGAGGGAGAACAGTAAAACCTTTAACACTAGGAAAGCCGTGAGGTGTCATCGGGCACCAGTGAGTACAAAAAAAATTCTACCATTGCACTCGATCAAATGTCAGGACCCTCCTTTCATGACTTTTCCTAGATATGTGCGTTCTACCACCCAGCATCTTTACATTTTCAAAATCGAGTTAGTATAAAGCGATTTTGCAGTATTTCTGTGTGTGCCTGTGTATTTGCCTTGGGATTCGCCTGCCATCTTTTTCTCCAAGGCTGCAATTCTCTTTTATATCAGCAGAGGTAGCAAGGGGGCACACACTGTGCTCAACCTTCAGGCTTCAGTGCTGAATTAGATACAGTGGATAAGACTGATATTTGTAACATAATGTGTTTATATATAGGCTATATATAGCAATAGTGATACATAAGATATGTATATGTACAGACAGTTATGAAAATGATAAACTGTACAGTATGTCTCCCAATCCCTTCAGATTTGTTGGAGCTGAGGTTTTTTTTTCACAGCGGGTTTACCCAAGTTCCATGCAATAGTGATAAGATATTATGATATGTGTAGCCTATGTACAGTTATGAATGATACACTGCACAGTATGTACCTATCAAGTTGTGTGGTGCATGCATAGCTACTGCAGCAAAGTAATTGGAGTAATCTACGTTTGATTATGCCTGTACTCATCAACGAATGTTATATAACGAACGGATATTTATAATGTTTATAATGTTTTTTTGGTATATAATGTTATTGTATAATGTTTTTTTCTGAGTGGGGCAGTCCCACTCATAGTTTTCATGTTATTGGACTGATATAGTGAAGACAGACAGGAAAGTAAGGAGAAGAAGGGCCGACATATGTGTGCACGACCACGGTGCTAGACCACTGGACCATGTTAGGCCACCAGTATATTGATAGTTGATAATAAGATATTGAGGGTAATCTTATTCTCTAATTGTTTCTTGATCGTTTCCCATCAGCAAACAATAGCTGCCAATTCATGAGGGAGCCAAGCGGGTTTCAAAGCTGCCAAGCAGGTTTCAAAGCTTACAAGCTTACAGCAGTCGATTGTCGGCTGATGTTACGGCCGGCGTGAAGTTCACGATAAATAAACAGACTTTGTGAAGCTCATAACTATGATAACACAATATTGCAATATTTATTACTATTATTTTTGTATAATAATAATCAACCATCATTTGTTAGTAATGAAAACTCCCGCAGTCCCGATCAATCTCCTCTCCACTTTACACATTACATAACCAAGATCTCTTTTGACATCACAACAATGTCAACACAATCACAACAGAATCTTATTTTATCCAACCAGGTTTTATATTTTGACTATGACATCATGTCTTTCAACATTGTCACACTTTTCATTACACACATTAGCGGCATCAAAAATGATGGGCTGGGTGTGCGAGGGAGCGTGCTTATTCTGGCAGATTGTGAAATATTAAAACCAATAACATTCTGAATGATTTATCATTCTGTAGGCTACTCTTTCTCTCCTTTCTTTCATGTATTTTCTTTCAGCTCTTTTAGGTGAAACTAACTATAACAGGTTGCGGCCCATGAACGCTCCGTGCAGGTAGGCTACGCGCAGGTAGGCTACGCGCTCCTGTGAGATCATTCAAGTTTCAAGTTTATCTGTCATTATACCAAATACAATTATATAATGTAATCAAAATAACAAGAATGGTACTGACGTTCAGCTGCTCAACACCAGAGGGCAGCGTAGCAGACACGGAGGAGGCGAACTACAGACTGTGTACTGACGATCAGCTGCTCAACACCAGAGGGCAGCAAAGCACACACGGAGGAGTACGGTGATGTGATTCGATTTGTTTTTTGTTCTATTGCCCACGGTCTTATGTTTACCATAGTTAACAATGCCCTTTGCCAAGTTGGTCATGTTAATAATACAAATATGTTTATGCTTTGTTTAGGTTAAACTGTGTGTTTAATTGCTGTGTATTGTTACACTTCATATAAGTTACTAGCCTACATGTTTCAATTGATATACTTATGTCGGGAACCTCTTAGAAGAGGGAGGTTTTTGTAGGTAGGATGTCCTACCGGGAGAGACAAGAGAAGTTTAAGGTCCTGCAGCTCGTCAGTGTTCAGAAGGCGAGCATAGGAACATGGGTGTTTTTCGGGATGGGAGGGGTGGGGGTGGGAGGGGGGTCATCGGGATTTAGTTCAATGGGTAGGGGGTGCAGGGTCCTATGGGGTTATCATTGGTTAACGTTTATTATTTCTCATAATTTTTTGCACTTTTACCTTCAATGCGGTATACAGCCTATATCCTTCCAAGTCCTGTATACGGTACCAAATATGCTAAATGGCTAATATACCAAATAGCACAGTGACAGATATTGGATCACCAGTGAGCTTTGCTTCCTGGAATGTAAAAGGCCTTAATGGACCAGTTAAAAGAACTAGAATTTTTAACCATCTTAAGCATCATAAAATTGATATAGCTTTTTTGCAAGAAACACACCTGGTAGTCAAGGATCACAATAGACTTAGGAAATCTTGGGTGGGGCAAGTATTCCATTCTAATTTTAGTGCTAAGGCGAGAGTAGTAGCAATCTTAATTTCCAAAAAAATACAATTCACTCCAACAGATATCATTTCTGATCCACAAGGTCGATTTATTATGGTTTCTGGCTCCCTCTTTCACACACGAGTTTTGCTTGCGAATGTATATGCTCCAAATTGGGATGATGAACATTTTATCAAAAGGCTTATTTCGTCCATGCCTAATGTGCAGTCACAAACATTAATCCTGGGAGGTGACTTTAACTGTGCCATCAACCCAAGCTTAGACAGGTCTCACCCTAAATCTAGGTCCCCTTCAAAAATGGCTGCAGCTTTGAACACTTTTATATCCCAGATAGGATGTGTGGACCCCTGGCGATACAGCTTTCCTCAAAGCAAAGAGTTTTCATTCTTCTCTCATGTACACCACACATACTCCAGGATCGATTATTTTTTTATAGACAAATCACTTCTCCCCTCAATAAGGAAAATTAAATATTCAACCATAGTTGAATCCGATCACTCTCCTGTCTTGATGGATCTCTCCTTCTCTCTTAACCGAAGAGAACGGCCACCATGGAGATTAAATACAGCCTTACTTGCAGACAAATATTTCTGTTCGACAATCTCTGTGACAATTGACAATTTTCTTGAAACAAACAAAAATGATTCAACATCCCCATCTTTATTATGGGAAACACTAAAAGCTGTCATTAGAGGTGAGATCATAGCATACTCGGCCCAGTTAAAGAAGGCAAAACAAAATGAACAGATTAACCTCCTGAACTCCATATCTGAACTGGACAGACAATATTCTATATCCCCTTCACCAGAGATATACAAAGAAAGACTGGGTCTTCAAACACAGTATAATTTGTCTTCTACTGATCAGGCTGAGAGACTATTACTTCGTTCACGAGGTTTAGTATTCGAACATGGAGAAAAGGCAGGACGACTTCTGGCCCATCAACTCAAATGCAGGTCTGCCACTCAATATATATCAGAGATTATAAATACTTCAAACGAACACATAGTTAATCCAACTGCAATTAATGACACTTTCAAAACTTTTTACTCAAAGTTATATACCTCTGAAACACCTTCTGACAGTTCACCTATGCTGAAGTTTTTTGATAAATTAAATATTCCCCAAATGAATCGCTCTCAGAAAGAAATTTCAGATAGACCCGTGGAAATGCAGGAAATAATTGAATCAATTAGGGGAATGCAGAGTGGGAAAGCTCCAGGCCCGGATGGCTATCCAATCGAATTTTACAAAAAATTCACCACTAAATTGGCCCCTTTGCTTCTAGACATGTTTAAGGACTCCATGGACAGAGGAACCTTACCACAAACACTTACAGAGGCATCTATTACACTTCTGCTTAAACCAGGAAAGGTTGCTTCTAACTGTGGTTCCTACAGGCCTATCTCACTTTTAAATGTGGATGCCAAGATACTAGCGAAGGCTCTGGCTACCCGATTAGACCCCATCCTACCTGATATAATATCGACAGACCAATCTGGTTTTATCAAAGGCCGCCACTCCTATTCGAATATTCGTCGTCTCTTAGGCGTGATACACTCCCCTGCGTCTGATACTATACCAGAAGTAGTTGTCTCACTGGATGCTGAGAAGGCATTCGACAGGGTCGAGTGGACATATTTGTTTGAAGTTTTACAAAGATTTGGTTTTGGGCCCAAATATATCTCCTGGATTAAGTTGCTTTACTCCTCCCCTAGGGCATCGGTGGTCACAAATGGGACCCGCTCTCAGTACTTTCCCTTGTCAAGGGGAACACGGCAAGGTTGTCCGTTGAGCCCTTTGTTGTTTGTCTTGGCACTTGAACCCCTCTCAATAGCACTCAAATCTGCAGCCTTTATGCATGGGATACAGAGATGGGGCTCGGAACACAAGCTATCTTTATATGCGGATGACCTGTTATTATATATGTCCGACCATGTGTCATGTATGCCTGACATCACGAAGCTACTCTCCAGTTTTGGCCTCTTCTCTGGATATAAGCTGAACTTCTCTAAAAGCGAATGCTTCCTGTTAAACGCCTTGGCGCTTCAGATCCCCCAGAGCAGCTTGCCCTTTCAAACATCCAAAGTTGGTTTTAAATACTTAGGAGTTAATATTACCCGGGACTTCACGCCCTCTACAAACATAATTTCGAACCTCTCGTAAACAAACTTAAATCTGACCTTCAGAGATGGGATGCTCTCCACTTGTCCTTGGCAGGCAGAGTAAATTCGGTCAAAATGAATGCCCTACCCAGATTCTTATATTTATTCCAATGTCTACCCGTGTTTCTTCCAAAATCCTTCTTTAATTCTATAGACAGGCTTATATCATCTTTTATTTGGGGTGGTAAATCTCCGAGGGTCCGCAAAGAAATACTTCAAAGGCATAGACAGGTAGGGGGCCTAGCCCTTCCAAACCTTCTTTTCTACTATTGGGCCGCTAACATACAGAAAGTCGTCCACTGGACTCACTCTTCAAATGCGGGCTGGTGCCTGATGGAGGCAAAGTCTTGTTCCTCGTCCTCTCTTCACGCCCTGGTCACATCTAAGATGCCATTATCTCCCTCTAAATACACCAACAGTGCAGTTGTTGTCTCTACTCTCCGAATATGGTCCCAGTTTAGAGCACATTTCAAACTTCAAAGCTTTTCAATCCAGAGTCCAATATGTCACAACCACCTCTTTATTCCAGCAAAGCAAGATGTAACTTTTTCTCTTTGGCGACAGGTGGGCCTTGTAAAATTTGGAGACCTATACATAGATGGCATATTTGCAAACTTTCGTGACCTCTCAAATAAATTCCATCTACCTAACTCGAACCTCTTTCGCTATTTCCAGATCCGTCATTTCATCCAAAGTCAATGCCCGTCCTTCCCTAACATGCCTCCATTATCTGTACTTGACACAATCCTCGATACTCCCACCAGTCAAAAAGGTCATATATCGAGACTCTACGACATCATAATGTCCCTTAAAGGAGAGTCAATTCATAAGATTAGAACAAGCTGGGAGGAAGAACTTGGTCAACAAATAGCAGATGAAACATGGAACAATGCATTAGACAGAGTGAATAGGAGCACCTCTTGTGCCCGACTTGGACTTATACAATTTAAAGTTCTTCATCGTGTCCATTTCAGTAAACACAGACTATCCAAAATATTCCCTGAGCTTAACGATATTTGTGATCGGTGTTACAATGCCCCAGCCTTACCCATATGTTTTGGACCTGTCCTCAACTGACTGGATATTGGTCAAATTTCTTTAAAATTATGTCCGAGGCACTGGGTATTGATGTACGACCAAATGCCCTGACTGCCATCTTCGGGGTCTCAGAGAGCGACCGACTGACTAACATCCAAAAGAATAGCGTGTCTTTTGCTTCCCTATTGGCTCGGAGGAGAATACTGCTTGATTGGAAATCACCGAAACCGCCCACAGTTTCAGCATGGCTGAGAGACCTAATGCTATATCTTAAATTAGAAAAAATTAAATACACAATTAGAGGTTCCACAAGCAAATTTTATTCTACATGGGGCTCTGTGTTGGCATATTTTGATGGTCTTAAGACTCTCCCTGAAGTTCCAACCTAAGGGATGCAGGCTTCTGACATGTCACCTCTCTAGTGTTGGTCCATGTAATGTTGCGATGACCTGTCTATGTCTCTGTAGATCCTATATGTACTGTCTTGGTAGTTACCTGGTTGCAGCTGTGATACAACAACATTACCATTGTCTAATGTGAACTTTTATTTTAATCTATTTTCTTTTTCCTTTTTTAATGTTATTACTATGCCAATGTAACTTTAGGGCCCTGCAGGAAATGTTCGGGGTTGGGTGGGGGGGGGTGGGTAGAAATGTATGAAAAAAAAAAAAAAAAAAAAAAGTAAAATGTTTCATCATATTGTACTGTGTAACTTTTGAATAAAAATACTTGGAAAACAAAACAAAACAAGAATGAACATATTCAGCCATTCCATATAATCACATGTGAGCAGTTGCAGGGGCAGGCTGACGTTACCGGCGAAGTTCACGACAAATAAACATACTTTATCACTGTGAAGCTCATAACTATGATAACACAATATTGCAATATTTATTACTATTGTTTTTCCCTGCTTCTCTGCGCATAGGAACTTTATGCATTTTTAGAGGTAGTGATCTTGTCATTTTCTCTTCTTGTGCGACATCGCCATCCAGCGATCTTTGTGCGTCAGTACACACTCCCCCATTGTGAAGAGTGGTCGTGTAATTCGACACCTCGTCGCGCTAAAAGTAGGTGAAAAAACGTAGCGCCTCTAGTGTTAAAACCTGTGTTCTCGACAACGGAGTATGGGCTACTTAAAGACCATGGGGGAGCTGGGTTTGTACTTCACTGTTTTGTGATGTTCTGGTGATGCTGTCTCAATGAGTGAGCAAGTTCGACGTACAGCCAACCCGATCGCAGTTGAACAATGCTAGCTTTAGTCCGATCCACCTGTCTTTGTAGGTAACTGAGAAACTGTAATTTTCCCAAACAGGACACTTAAGGGATGCTGGAGGAACTTCAAGCTCTAGTTTAAGATAAACTACTGACAATGTCTCTGTGACGTGTGTGCGCATCCATACTTGCTGAGATTACTTCAAAACACAAAAAAGTTCTGCGCGTGCAGTGGGTACAGCTGAATTCGGTACAAATACGTAAACCGTTACACCCCTACTGCATACACATGCCGCTGTTTTGGCGTATAGCAGGTAGCGTGCACATACACACAGATCCAGGCACAGAGTCGCACACACACACGCACACACACACACACACACACACACACATACACACACACACACACACACACACACACACACACACACACACACACACACACACACACACACCTGTTGTTGAGGATAGCAGGTAGCAGCAGGTCCTGTAGAGGGCGTCCTCCATCCACTCTGAACCTCCTTGACTCACACATCTCCTACAGTCACAAAGACAAGACTTAAGAAACACTCGACTACTGTTTCATTGACAAGACAGCGGTTCCTAGGACGTCACTGACTGTCATTCAGACTGACCCAGATTGAGCACTTCTTCAAATGCGAGCTTTGATCTGCACAGTTCGTCAAAGAGGACAAACAATAGCATTCCGGTCCCTGGTCGAGACAACCACTGCGAGTCTGCAACAGCCCTTTGTGTTGTGTTGTGTTGGAGACCTACCCGTAGAGAGAAGGGTTGGGCAAAGTGGATCCTCACATTGCCCCTCTGTCCACCCCACAGAAGGGACAACACACTCCGCACAGCAGACGGAAACCCAGCCTGGGGGAAAACACACACCATAGGCTATACAAGTGGTATAATTAAAGCACTATATCTAAATCACTCACAAAGACACTCATCCTTATTCCCATGAACATGACGCATGAGACACCACCAACTCATCTGCCACGTAGCAGTCTGAGAACACACACACACACACACACACACACACACACACACAGACAGACACAGACACAGACACAGACAGACACAGACACAGACACACACAGAGATTAGTCAGCCATTGTGATTATATCATGATAAGGCTCTCCCATTAGGAGGAAGATTAGAGGTGCAATAACACTGATGAGCAGGATCTAATTAACAATAACATGAAGAGTGAATGTGTGTGTGTGTGTGTGTGTGTGTGTGTGTGTCTGCTGGACTATAATGAAGAACAAGATAAGAGGGAATTTTATCATGGCAATTAACCTAGCATTCAGTACTGCCACCCATCCTACTCGCACGCACGCATGTACGGACACACACACACACACACACACACACACACACACACACAAACACGGAGGAAACGATAATCGTCATCCGATTCCAAAAAGTTACTTGATATGTGGCAATGGGAGGAGAGGACTATAAAACCCCTGAGAGGGATACCGCCATCTGTCACTTCCATCTCTGTTCCAAAATAGCCCTGCACTGGTTAGTTAAATGATGGGTTGGGTTTCTATTGTGGCACAAAAAGTGTTTGTTGTACCTTGAGTTGCCACAGAAGAAATTTAAGTTAGAGATTGCTCCTTTAAGATGATTAATGTGTGTGTGTGTGTGTGTGTGTGCATGGTTGCGTGTGTGTGTGTAACTTCCAAACCTGTGAATCAGTCTTGGGGACACAGTCGTAGGTTATGCCGACAGGGACCAGGCTGATATTGGGTACTGCTCCGTCTGTCATAGCCTGTCTGACACGTGCCAGCCACTGCCCTCCTCGTCCGCTCTCCCCCGACACACACACACTCAGTGTCTGACCCTCACACAGCAACTCACCAACCAACTACAGATAGGGAATGAGAGACGAATGAAAAGAACAAAGTGTGTGCGTGTGTCAAAATGTGGTTGTGTGTGTGCGTGCTTGTGCGTCCTATTGTTCTCTCACAGATGGAGCAAATTCAATGACTACTGAACAGCAGCAGAGCAGGCCTGAGAAATACACTCAATAAACATGACAGTCTATTAACACTGACACATTACTTACTTCCACACAGGCAATAGATAACCTTCACACTGCAGCACGTCCAATAAACTACCAGCTTACGGCTACATCTGATAAACAACCTGCTTACTCACTGCCGCAGTTCTTCAGATAGGTGTGCAGCTGACCTGTTTTTCATTCTAATATATTGATTAATGTTCTTAATTAGCCTTTAACTCCTCCAAAAGAAAAGATGCTTTTATGTTGTAAATGGACAACTTTTAAACAAAGCCAAAGTTATACCGTACTCAAGTACGGAGAGGAGAGAGGAGAGACAGAGAAACAGGAAAAGACAAAAGGAATGCAAGAGAGAGCAAAAGAGATTCCTACATTTCGCTGGCCTTCTCTAAATAAGGCAACAACATACAGACAAATCACTTCCTTAGAAAATCTGAAAAAACCTGCCTGGGCCTGCCAAACGCACACTTGCATTCACACTAGCTCTTTTCTCCTCCTCTGTTTCTCTTGCTTCCCACTCTCTTCTCCTCTCTCTCCACTCATTACCCCTCTCTCTCTCCCCTCATTCCATCCCTCTCTACTCCCCCCCACCTCCCTCTGCTGCAACACACACAGAACGCAATCATCACTCTCTGGTGAAACTCAGGCCTGTAGTTAATTTCCATCTAATAATGAGTGTGAGAGTAGATGAGGCTTGCGACAGCTTGCGTTCTGATTAAAAAGCTGCCATTCTAACATGTGGCATTACTGGGAGAGCTTCAAAGAGGGTCTGCTTTTGAGTGTTTGTGTGTGTGTGTGTGTGTGTGTGTGTGTGTACCCGCAGCGGCAGTCCGACTTACAGAGGTCATGATTGGTGAGTACAGGCTGTCCATCTCAGCATCCTGCTCTGCGATTGCACCAAGAGGGAGGAGGACTACACCCAGTCTCTGCAGGATTGACCTATAGCAGCACATCACCTGAGTTAAATGACTGGAAGAGTGAGCGACCCACAGATTTGTAAGAACGCAGGATTTGTGTGTTCTGAGGTGTGAGTGTGTATGTGTGTGTGCGTGTGTGTGTGTGTATGTATACCGTAGCCATGTGTTGCGTATCTGTAGGGGACAGAGTGTGTAGGGCACTCTCAGGTTGTTACAGAAGAGAGCCAGGGGGATAAGAGCGTAGTCCACAACGCTTTGATGTACACACACATACACCAGGGAAGTGTTCTGTGGAAGAAAGAAAGACATGCGCATGCATATTAAATCAATGACTCTCATCATTGTCAAGGTCAACAGTATGCAGGCATGTACATGTGAGGAGGTGTGTGCGTGTGTGTGCATACCTGCTGTGAGGCTCTGTGCAGGGCAGCCAGGTGGTTGAGGTTAACCTGAACACTGCAGAACTCAGACCCAAACAACTTCAACATCACCCAACCAACCAGCCTGAAGAGACAGAGAGAGATTTAGCAATGTTTGAGTCAGACAACACTCAACACTAATGGAGAAAGAGAGCCAGGAGGGTGAGATGAAAATTAAAATTAGGATGAAGATAAGAGCGGGACAGATGACACAGGATGGAAATGAGAGGGAGAGAGTGGGGGGGGAGAGAGAGAGAGAGGGAGAGAGAATGAGAAGATGACAGCTGTAGAAGGAGATTGAAGGAGTTATGGGGTGATGAGGAGGACCAGAGAGAAAGGGGGTGATGCGGGGGCTTGGCAGAGAGAAGAGGATAGATTTCAAAGACAGATTCCAAAGACAACCACAATAGAATTTCAATGACGGTATATTTATTCTGAAGCAGTTTAAAAGGCATACAGGACTCAAAAGGCATACAGATTTCATTATTTATGAAATTCCAAAATGATCTCACACGCACGCACACACTCACGCACTCACACACTCACGCACTCACACACTCACACACACACCTTAGAAGTGCTGGAGAGATGCAGGTGTTGATGAGGGGAAGGTAAGGGGTGAAGCGAGTGAGTTTCCCCTGGCTGTCCCCCCCCTGTGTGGGTGTGTGTGGGCCGGAGAGCGCCTTCTGCACCCTGAAGTACACACAGTCACAGGATGGTTGACGGAGCACAAAGCAGCCATTGTACTAGAGACACACTGACAAAAACACACAGTGACCCAGTCGCACAACAACAACAACCCCTGTAACCAGGGACACAAAGGTTATATAAAGGTTAGGAACAAACCCAACAACAGCCTATGGCTAGTGAGGGAGAGAGGGCAGAGAAGAATATGGAAGGAGAGAAAACAACAGATCGATAGAAAAGAGAAAGCAGTCTGACTTCCATCACATCTGACTACCAGCACCTCTCCTTCATCCGAACAGTTTTCGAGGTGTGTACAGGTATCCCTCCCCCAGGTACCTGATGCTGTGGTAGACCCTCTCGACCCTGTCATGGGCAGGACTGGGGTACACTCTGCGCCCACTCACAAACAGCACACAGCACACCCTCCTCACCAGCCAGCCTCGGTACCTACAGTCAACCACAGCATTGAGGGAAGGGTTCAAAATCAACTACTATTTCCTTCCTCTCTTCCTTGGGGGTAATTATCCCTGATCTGACATGACTGGATCTGTAAATTATAATTTAGTGAAACTAGATATGTTAGTGAGTGGTTCTAGATCTGTGATAAGTTTGAGGGAGGTACAATAAGATATTGTGTGTGTGTGTGTGTGTGTGTGTGTGTGCACTCTAGAAAAAGAATAGTTGAGAATATTTAAAAATTCGAGGCAACCTTATGCACTAAGAATTTTGAGTTTGTTGTTCCAACTAAGAATTTTGAGTTTGTTGTTCCAACTAAGAATTTTGAGTTTGTTGTTCCAACTAATATTAGAATGTTGGTCCAACTAATATTAGAATGTTGGTCCAACTAATATTAGATCGTTGGTCCAACTCATATTAGATCGTTGGTCCAACTCATATTAGATTGTTGGTCCAACTCATATTAGATTGTTGGTCCAACTCATATTAGATTGTTGGTCCAACTCATATTAGATTGTTGGTCCAACTATTAGATCGTTGGTCCAACTCATATTAGATTGTAGGTCCAACTAATATTAGATTGTTGGTCCAACTGATATTAGATTGTTGGTCCAACTAATATTAGAATGTTGTTCCAACTAATATTAGTTTGTCCTGCCAATGGTCATCACGTTTAATTCTTCATTCTGCCAATGCAGATTTGTTTGTTCAATAAATGGTGTCATTAGCCAAGGTAATTATATAACCTAAATTCTGAAATGAATCAATAATACTGTAGCGTGGAAATGGATAGGACTCTGCACACTAAGTGTAAACACGCAAGCTTTTATTGACCGTTGCACGGCATCGAACACTGACACAGTCACAATTCAAGGCACGGTTTTTGCTTGGGTTATCCCTTTGAACTCGAACTACCCCATACTTCCCCCTGTACGACACAGCTACGGTTTGACCCATAAAACGTACATAGAATGTGCCCATAATCCTTTGGGGCCGCTAATATGCAAATCAGTTGTGGCCAAGCGACCAATCAATGAACAAAAACAACGCAGTGAACAACAGTAGTGAACGTAACAGTAACCAGGCGATAACATTCGCCACAATACTGAATTTCATCAACATTAATCAACCTCTATTCAGTGAGAACAAAGCTCCTGATTGATATTGTAGCGTGGATATTTATTGGACTCGCACACAATGTAATCACGCGAGCTTTTATTGGACGTCAACCGCCATTGGCACACTGACACAGCCTAAAGGCCCTTGCACACCAATGCGTTTTTTACGTCCGTAAAAAAAAAAAAATAGAACTCATGTTGTGTCAATCACGCTTGCACACCGAATCCGTAATATTCGTCCGTCAAAAAAAAATCGGAACAGGTTCGATTTTCTGCATTTTCCGCGTCCGTCAAAAGCCTTTTGAGAGTTGTTTTTGACCACTCCGCCATGGTATAGACTGGGACACATCGTCAAATTAGAACTGCAGGACAGTTGGATTAATGTTTACGGAAGTACATGTCTCAAGTATTATATCGGCGGTTAGTCGAGTGAAAGAAAACAACATACAGATGATAATTCACACAATATAATACCACGAAAGCGTACGGCACTAAACAATAACGTTCATTTGGGCAGCATCCTACTCAAACTCAGGCAGAAGGGCAGGGTCCGGGCAGGTGCACACTGTCACAGACTGCCAGTGCATCATACATCATTCAGCATGGTTATAGCGGTTTCTTTTTCTATTCTACTATTCTATTCTACTTCTGCTGTCTGCGTCTCCCTGGGTATTCCTAGACCAGAAGGCAAACAGTAAAGAAATGCCGCAATATACCAGGACTTAAGAAACGAGATGCCCAACAAAGGATTTGACAAACCCTGGCCTATTTTGCGCAACAAGTAGACTCTGATGCAGCGGAGACAGGGTTGCCAGGTGGGCTGGTTTTTGGTGGATTTAGCAGTTTTTAGACTGTGGTTAGGTTGGAAATTCTCAATCCCATCTGTCAACCCTGAGCGGAGAGTCTACACATGGTATGATTACAGATATCACACTGCAGGAGATGCACACCACGCTTTGTTAAAAGAAATAAAGATTTATTGTACTTTTCTACTGATAATACATTCTACTGATGTGGTCTACCATTTGGTTTTAGTTATATTGCTCTCAGTTGTTTGTACCTTTTGCTAAATCAAGCATTTAGAATGTAGAGTGCATATTGCGAAAGTTCGCAACGTAAAAAAACGCAACGGACCGGTGTGCAAGGTCTCTGTACGTAACGTTTTTTTCGGATAACGGATAAAAAAATAGGCATGCGAAAACGCACGCATTGGTGTGCAAAGACCTTCATTTTCGAAAGCATGGCTGTAGCTTGACTTATCACCTTGAACTTGGAACTACCCGATACTTTCCCCTGTACAACACAGTCACGGTGTGACCCACAAAACTCACATAAATTGGGCCCAGAATCCTTTGGGGCCGCTAATATGCAAATCAGTTGTGGCCAAGCGGTCAATCAATGAACAACAACAACACAACGAACAACAGTCGTGAACCTAACAGTAGCCGTGACTAGCTAGCTAGCTGTAACGCGTAACCAGGCGATAACATTGGGGTGAAAAAGTGGGGTGAATATTTTTTCCACCCTAAAATAAAAAGTCATGCCATAGAGGGTTAATATCGACTGTGAGAACTAAAATACATGAGTACTTCCTACTGACCTGATCGCCCCTCCTCTACAAGGCCTAGCTAGCATTGTGCTTTATTATACGGCAGGGAAATAGACTCCTGGGGGACAACAACAAACAAAATAATTGTTGTTCTTTACCACAAAGGTTCTCCTGAATGTATGTAAAATACTTCGCAAAGTGCAAACAAAAATGTTGCCGACATAACAACCAAAAAAGCATGTCACCGTGGACATTATGCCAAATCAAGATAACAAAACAAAACAAAAAAATAACCAAGTTATTGTCCAAACAAGCATTAAATCAAGAGTTTGTTCTTAAGAGATCGCACGCGCTGTGTGCAATCAGAGCCAATGTCCATGAACACATTTTGGGTTAGGGTTAGCGTTGAGGTCTGAGCTGCCTTGTGCGCATGCGCTGCTGTTATACCAACGAACCAGATGTGCCAACAACGAATTGCAATTTCAGTTTATTCACAATTGTATGTTTAGAACTTATTGGGGTCCATTCCATTCCTCTGATGTACATTTTTACGTTCACTCATAGTAATTTAAATGTTCCTGTCTGAACAATTCAGAATACTAACTCTACTGAATAAAGTGTAGTTTTTTTTTTTACTGTGTGTGTGTGTGTGTGTGTGTGTGTGTGTGTGTGTGTGTGTGTGTGTGTGCGCGTGTGTGCCGACTCGACCTGGTGTGAGTCTCATTGATACTCAGAAGGTTCTGGAAGCCCAGGGAGGGGGCGGTCTGTCCCAACTTTCTGCCCTGAAAAAGACACACACACACACACACACACCTCAGTCTGACTGCTGTCATACTACACACAGACAGTACACCCCTCTCCCCCCTGCTCTCTCTCACCAAGCTTTTTGGGGTACACTGGTGGCAGCACTGGCCCACGGTGGGTCTGGTCATGCCCATGTACGGGGCCACATTCTTCAGCTTCTTCTTGATAATGGCTCCCCATGACAACTGAGAGAGAAATACATAATTAACACACCCACTCTACACTAAACAAATGAGTAGGCAGACCAATGTCAACAGTATATATCACATCATTAATATGATCAATGTAATCTAATCACCATCATTACTGTGTCTGTGTGTAAGTGTGTGTGTATCAGTGACATCTCTCTATGGGTGAGGGGAAAATATTATGTATTATAAATAAGAACATGGTAGAGATTTGTCAATATCCCCTCAAGGAGCCAATGTAGAGACACTCCATTAACATGACAGAGAGGCCTGCCTTGGACTGACTAACTAATCAATACCATGAATGATACCGGCACAGGCCAGGGATAGAAAGCAACCGGAGTGGGAGAGTCAAGAACACAGCCAGAACGTGTGAGTAGGCATTCACAGAGGAAAGTGAGGAAATATATTGAGGTAAGAGATTTTGAGAACATTTTTAAAAAGATCCAAACCGTAACATTTTCATTATCCACTCTAACTTTTTCAACAGAGAGGGAGCACTGACAGAGAGTTAGCGGTGCTAATGTTGAGACTGACTTATTGAATACGGTGAATCCCATCACATACCTCTGTTACCTCTGTTGAACCTCATAAAAAAAAACGGAAACCTCTGTTGAATCTGCACAAACACAATTAGAGACTTGGCGCAGAGTCCCTTGTCCCTAACACTACATCCTCTCTGTCATTAAAACTAATCTCCTTCTGTCTACCCTCCCCCCTCTCTCTCTCCCTTCCTCTCCCCTCTCTCTCTCCCTTCCTCTCCCCTCTGCTCTCTCTACATCACAGAGTAATCAAGGTGATGTGTGGTGAAATGTCTACTGGATCCATGTTTTGGATGTGTACTGTAGGCACTAAGGAGGATGGGGGAGGCTCTACATAGGGCAGTAGGGAGGGTGTATGTGTGGTTATGACACTAGGGGAGGTGTGTTGGTATATGGTTGTACTTTAGCAACTTGGGAGAATAGTGATCTTACCCATGGTCTCTTCTGCTGAGTGGATGGAAGGACGAGGGCTTCACTGTGGCTATCCCCCCTCTCCAGCACCATGGTGGTCCGCTCCACAGATGTCTATCACTCCTTCAGAGACCTACCTGTAGACAGGGAGGGGCGGGGTCTTGGATCAAATTGTTTTTGGATTCATGGTCAGGAGTGTGTGTGTGTGTGTGTAGCTGATAAAACTAAGCACGCAACTAGCAGCCTCAGAGTCACTCTCTCTCTGTCTCACACACACACACACACACACACACACACACACACACACACACACACACACACACACGCAACTGCACACACCTCCCCAAAAACTAATTTACTCCCCCACTTTACTCCTGGCCTGGGACTGTAATCAGTAATACACAGTTCTGGAGAATCCACAAAAACAACAGAGACCTTCTTATTAAAATGCACAGAATGTGCTTTATCTCTTCAATAACAGCTCTCTCTCTTACACACACACACACACACACACACACACACACACACGCACACGCACACACGCGCCTTCCTAAAAACTAATTTACTCTCCCATTCCTGGCCAGGGAGCGCTGGCAGAGCTTTACCATCTATCAAGCTGTGCCCATAGCTACAATTGCACTCATTTAACCACCTCTCTGTCCTTCACATTTGCTTTTTTCCCCTCAGTTCTTCCTTGCCACCTTTGGTCAATCTTCACTGCATCTCTCCTCCTGTCTCCCTCTCTTGCAATTCCTCCCCTGTTGCGCTTTAATCCTTTCTTCCCCAGTCCCTCTAACGCCCCCTCTCTCATTCCTCTTATCTGCTTCCTTTAGTTCCAGCTCTACTCCTCCCTTCACTTTTCTCTCATTCCTCCATGTGAGGTCATCACTCAAATAGTTCAGAGAGGAGAACAGGCAAATTGGAATTAATCGCAGAAACCCTAGCCACTGAGACACATCTCTCCTTTCTTTCTTCACCCTCCTCTCTCCCAATTCCTCACTCTCCTCTCATTCTTGTCCTCCTCTCACTCTCTTCCTCCCCTGCCCCAATTTCTCACTCTCCTTATTCAATCTGAATGTAAAGGTCGTGAGCGACCTCCAGAGCCGCACAAAAAGTGCAATGACAACCAGTAATGGGCTCACCCCAAGCAGCAGCCAACTAAGCTAGATAAGTATAGTGGGTCACAGAAATATAGGTTAGGTTTCGGGGAACATGATCTCACTTCAGCTCGGGTGGGGAGTGGATAACGCTAAACTGACCAGTGTCCTGGGGCTACGTCCTTCTAGAAGAACTGGTGTCATTACAACATAGAATATTATACCATTTAGTTGACGCCTTTATCCAAAGCGACTTACATTGCAGTGTATGCTATATTGCATACAATTTTCAGTATACAGTTACAGTCCCATTGGGAATCGAACCCAAGACCTAAGCGTTGTTAGTGCAATGCTCTACCAACTGAGCCATAGATTGATGTTCCTGAAAGTGTTCCTGTCCATCACTAGTTCCATAGAGAAATCACAGTGGTGGAGGCACCTTTCATTTTTCCCTTTCATATTTCCCTCTCCCCCTCTCCCTTTCTCTCATCCCCCCTCTTAATCTCTCCTCCTGCCCTCCATCCGTCCCTTCCTCTCATACTCTCTGCCCCATTAACTTGGCTAATTAAAAGACAGAGCCCTTCCCTATGGGGAGATGCTCCACTTCACCATGCTCAGGTTCCCACATTCATTAGTACTCCCTGGGGAACACAGTCATTGATTAGAGGTTCCCAAGGCCTGGGGCTGCCCCACATGAGCAGGGGTGGCAGGGGAGCCTGAGCGAGGGGAGGGAGGACAGGGAGGAAGGCGTGATGGCGGGTGTTAATTTGCGGATTAAAGATCAGAGGAATCAGCATCTATCACAGTGAAGGCTGTAACGGGGTTGTGTAAGCCCTCTGGGGAAACACAAGGCTACACAGAAACAGCGGGTGCCAGCAGAACAGGCAAGACCTCTACTATACACATGGCAGGGGAGGCTGATGAAAGTAGGAATCGCTGCATGGGCTCATTGTAATGCATGGAATGGAATGAGGAATGGTAGCAAACATTCCGTTCGACGCATCACAATGAGCCCGTCCTCCGATTTCGACCCCCCACCAGCCTCCACTGACACATGGTAACCCTACGTCACCGTCCCTCCTCACTCACCCCTCTGACCTAGAACCATGGACATACTGGGCTATTCAAATCTTGGCCTGGAGATCTGCTGTACTAGGGGGTACAATTGTCCACTTGCTAGGCGTCCCAGCAGATCCCCAGTCCCTGATTAGAGGGGCAGAGTGAAGACACAGCAGTGCTGCTGTGGATCTCAAGGCTCACATTTGAATAAAGCAGCAGCCAAATCCCTGCTGATTGCAGTGAATTAGGTATTCCTCACAACACCCACTGATTAGGTCTGCTGGACTATAAACACACTTGCTATATACGGTGTACTTTGGTGTGTGTGTGTGTGTGTGTGTTGTGACGTCTGTGTTTGGGGGCGTACAAGGACAAAGAACAAAGAAAGAACAAAGTGTTATTTTTCTAGTTAGGCCTTTCCAATAGTTTAGTCACGCGTGTGGACACACAAAAGTGAGAGAATTCTCGGCTACATAAGTTCAAGCCAGGTCAGCTCTGCCACTGATAAAGCTGGTACTGTTTCAAGACATTTGAGAAGAATCAAACCATTTAGTAAACTCGAGAACTGGTGCTCTCAAACACACAAGTAGGCTGCTGTGAGCATTTAGCTACCTCATACAGTACCAGCATACAGCACACTCACCATTCACCAAGCTCACTGGTTGACTGGGTTACTGGCGTCACATCTAATGTATCCTACCACTGCAGTTGTGCCCTTGAGCAAGGCACTTAACCGCTAACGGCTCGAGGGGCGTCTTCTTCTTCTTCTTCTTCTTCAGTGATGTGTGCTAAGTGCTGGCATTCATCTGACATGCTAATGAGCTCTCTCTGACTGGCCAATTAGGAGATAGGATTTTAGACACTGATAACACCACTGGGACTCGCGCGCACACACACACACACACACACACACACACAAAACAAAGCTCACCTGTACATGCAAAACACGCACACGTATACTGTAAGCACACTCAAACTCTTTCGAGAGCCTTGTGCAATGACTGAGTCATTCCAGCAGAGTATCATTAATTTCCTCTAAAAGGCTCTGAACAAAAGCACCTCTTCACCTCATCCTTTACGCTCTCTCCCTTTTTTTTTTTTTGCTTCCCACTACTCTCTTCTCTCCTCTAAAACATACTCCTCTTCATTCTCTCTTTTATTTCTCTAACCTCTCCTCTCTGTCTATTCACGACCCTCTCTATCTGCCCCTCTGTCTCCCACTCACTCTAACTCGGGCATCTCCTCTCAATTTAATTTAATGCACTTTATCAGCACTATAAGTCACTAGTACACTGCCAAAGTAATAGTACATGCTACATTAACAAGAAAAAGGACATAAGAGCGTCATGAACTAGATCTGTGTGTATGTGTGTATGTGTAATCATATGCTAATTACAATAATTAAGTACAATAGTCACAAGTGCTGTAGGCCTAACCCCCCCACCCCATCTCTGGTAGTAGAGTGGCTCAGTGTGACCTCAGTCTAGAGCTAGCCTGGCACGCTGTGTCTCTGCCCAGATCCTCTGCCTGGACATTAACAATCAGAACATGTAATTGGGATGGTTATGTAATGTCTCCTCGTTTTAAAACAGTCACACTGACTCTCAACCACGGGCTCCCAGCTGTGAAACAGGCTGTTCCCTTGACTTGGAAATTAATCTGATGAAGATAACAACTCAGTTTCCCTTCAGCTATTATGCTGCCATAATAATAACACAACAGAAAAATATAACATAATAACATTATAGTTTTGGACCATACACAGTACTGATACAAACGTTCGGGACAGCTAATTACTGATAACCAGCTAGCTCACCTGACGCAGGGTTCAAGTGAACCAGAAATCCTATTACAGTTTCAGTCCATCACCAGAGCTTTGCTGCTTTCACACACAAAGCAGGGTTTGGGGGTTTTTTTCGCGGAAAAGTGGTTTAGTTGAGTAAATGTGGCACTTTAAGGTTTCATTACACCAGCCTGATGTGGGCACAGCGAGAGAGGAGGGAAGAGATAAAGGGAGGGAGAGAGTGAAACAAAGAGTGAGAGAAAATGAACGAGAGACAGAGAGTGAGAGACATGGAGGGTTTTGGACAGATATGAAACAGGGAGTTAAGCGTATTTCAATCTATAAACGTCATCTAGATCAGATGATACCTTCAGACAAAAAAAATCCCGTCTCTGGCTCAAGAATTCCTGGATTATTAAAAATCAAAGTCATACTGTATATGACAGTAATACACATAAGTCGAATTATTCCAACTAATTTCCCAGCACTAGTATAACTCGATCATCCCTCTTTCTAAGTATCTGGTCATATCATCATGTGGAAAAAGGCTTAGTTGAGTGGATGTGCTTATTAAATATCATGGCCCCTTTGTATGTGCTATTTTATATAACCCAGACCCAGTAGTCTACATCCCAACATTGAAGTGACAGGGCTAGATCTGTGTGGCTACAGCTCTAGATTCTGAGGGAGGTGCAGGAGCATCCTGTTGTCCCTGTTACTTTAAAACACAATTGAGTGCTTCGGCATCAGCCCTGCGTCAGTCTTGTCTACCCTACGTTATCTGCCTTCTCTTTCATCTCTTCTTTGCTCTACCCTCTATTTGTCTTCCCTCCCTCTCAGCCTTTCTACGCCCCTGTCATTGGTAGTCTAAGACAGCCGTGTTTTATTGAATATGATATAAGAGACCTGAGGATGTCTGTCTGCCCACCTGCCATGGTGAATGAATGAATTTAGACGCACTAAGGTCTACCAGGTCCAAACAACAATGGCTGTTATTGTTTTGAAGAAACAATGGCTGTTATTGTTTTGACGTGGTTGTCTGGACGGCTTGTGTCAATCAAGTTCAGCGTGTATGGTCCACAGGTTACTGTTGTTGTTTTCGTTGTTATTTGGATTGTGTTGGGTCAGTGGTGTAGCCCACCGCGGAGGACAAATGTGGTAATACAAATAGACAGACATACAGAGATGTGATCTTATGTTTACTGTGACTTGCACACAAACATAAGCATGCTTAGTCACTTACACCAAATATGTTTTCATATTTGTGTGCACTGCCACTCTTCGGAGAGAACTCATAAAAGGGACCCAAAATTATTTTGGGGGGAAAATACAGGATTTTGAGCCTATTAAATAATAGATTAATTAATTTTTATAGGGTTTGAGGTGCTTATGCAATTTGTGTACGTACGTGTATATACACACACACACACACACACACACACACACAGTGAGTGAGTGAGTGAGTGAGTGAACAAAGCCGGCTTGTTTGTATTGCATCAAAGAGCTGGATTCTCACGAGCCTCTATAACATCCGCTTAACGTCATAAGAAAATTATATTACAGGACACAAACACTCAATTCATCTTCTACTGAAACCCAACCACTCATTCGGTGTGGTTAAGAAAATAATTGATTGAAAAGCAAATTCAAAGCATAACAGAAGCCTGACAACAATGTGTGTATATCAGTGGAAGCTGGTGCCATTCAAGATTAGGATAAAAAATAATTATGAGCATGGCCTTGTTTCTATTAAAGCGTATTGGATGACTGTCATTTATATTTGACTCACCCAGCTCAATGTAATATTGATAGGCTTATTGTATTGACATACAAACTCAACACTTATTCTTACAGTACTAGATGAATTCTCTGATCCTTTGATTGGATGAGGAGGATTGCGGAAAGTTGGAGTATGTCCTCTGGAAGTCATCATATTTACTGTGTAAGTCTATGAAAGGTGTTGAGAACCACAAGCCTCTGAGGTTTGGTGTTGAAGTCAATGTAGCCAGAGGAGGATGTAAAATCACACCATAGTGCTACCCTAGAGGGTGCTGTTGAGACTTCTCTAGACCTTCATTACAAAACAGTGTGAATATATCAATACTAGTAGTAGCTTTACAAACTTCAAGTTTTGAAACTATCCATCCACAATAATAAATAAAAAAACAGATATCACTGAGTAGGTGAGAAATCACTGAGTAGGATGGTCCTCCCCTTCCTCTTCTGATGAGCCTCCACTGTACATACAGTACTGTAGCTTAGATATGTATATGTTACTGCAGGACGTTAACGCATGGAGTCAAATCTAGAGGACTAGAGTGAATCAGCCCAGCACTGGCCCCACTGAAGGACATTTGTACAGTAAGTGATCCCCAATGAGCTAAGAGGTTTAACATGAACAGATAGCAGACTGGCCTGGCTGAGCTTCACCAACAGAGCTCCTAATTAAATTAACCCTAACCCTAATAAGTGAGTCTACCACACAGAGCGGTATTTTAACAGCACTAAGCCTCCACTTTTCTGTGGTATGCAGGATTGTAAAACTATTTTCAATCTTGGCAGTTTCACTATCTGATCATACTATGTTACATAATTCATTTAATGCATTACAATGAGCCTCTGATTTATACTACCACCGGCCTCCATTGGGGTGTGTGTGTGTGTGTTCAGGCTGGGCTCACAGGGAATCAATATATCATTGTGAAGAAAGCACCTGCACCTCAGACCAGATACTACTGTACTTGTTAGATAAAGGCCCAGGCTCATGCTGCCTGCAAGCAGTTTCTAGAGATAAAAAGTAGGCTGCCCTTTGAAGTCATAGTGCTGAATGTATGCCCTCTGTGCTCAAGGTAGTGCTCTGAAAGTTGTAAATAATGTTTTATATTATACATAAATAAATAATGTTTTCTGGGTCCACAGTCAGAACAGAGCAGGTGAATGTCCAAATATGTTGGAAAACACTTAACAACATCAAAGTAATCAAGTGACTATTTGGGGATGGAGTGGTTTCCTCCAAAATAAAAATCACAAACATTGTCGGTAGCACTTGAAAACCAGTCTCCCACTGAGCCGTGTCTGTCAACCGCCAACACATCAGCAACAGTGAAAAACAAGATCGATTCGATTAGGTGTGAGGCCACTAAATAATATGGAGTGGGGTCCGTCTGCAGTGTTGCCCCCGCCTCTGCTAGTCTGAGGTCCAGCGCCTGTGACGAGAGTGCACCGGAGCGGACTGCTAATCGAAGCTTGCACTTCAAAACGTATCACACTCCAAGCCCCCTCTCGTGCAAAGTTGTAATCACTAACTTGTTTCCACGAACGAAGAAGTCCTTCATGCATTTAGGAGAATGAAACACCAAAACATTTGAATTTACATATTTGTTGTAGCCATTTATTATATTCTCTCAAATAATAATTGAATCAATTGAGTGAACAGTGACCTGTTTGCCCGACACAGATTTTATATTTCCGTTTTTCATCCACGAATTGCAGTTCCCTACAAAAACAGCGCCTGAAAAAAAAGTAGATTTCCTACACTAGTTCAGGCTGACATTTTCAACTGTCAGCCAGCTAAAATAGGCTAGGCCTATATATAACACTTTTGGGAGAGGGGGAAGCAGATGGCAGAGGAAGTGATTATTTACTTCAGAAAAGCAGCTCAAGTGCACCATTAATGGGCCGTTTTTCCTGTTTTAAATAAAGAAATCGCCTACAAATCGGCAAAGAAATCTGTCAGTGATTGATTTGGACCATTGGTGATCCCCGATGTAATCGTCCAATCGCTGCACACACACAGTAAAGATGGATGAGGAGAATATAAAAGATAGTGTTTGTGAAAGCAGTTTGCCAGGATAGTAATTAACTACACCCAAGTGGAAACAGTTTGATTATGAATCCATTCACCTTTAACACATGCAAACACACAGACGTACATGCACGCACGCACAGATCTAGTTAACGAAGCTCTTCAGACAGGCACACATTGTAAGGGTTTACTACAGTTCAGTGTCTCCACAATGGGAGGCCTATTAAACCGTGCACACTCTTAGCTCACTGTTTTTGTGTGTGTGTGTGTGTGTGTGTGTTTCTGCCCGCCATCACAAACACTCCACTTGTACACAGAGAGTGTGTGTTAATGTGTCCAATGTGGTGTGAGGCTCTGCCATGCAGACCAGAGATCTTCCCAGAAAAGGTAAAATGTATTTATTGAGGTCTTATGATCGAGCTAATAAAAGCTGATGAATCTAATACAATCAGAGCTGGGGACAGTGTGTGTGAGAGAGGAGGGGGGGCAAGGCATGTGAGGGTCATTGGGTAGACCCAACGAGGAGCCCGTGGGGCTGGGGAGTGTGTGTGTGTGTGTGTGTGTGTGTGTGTGTGTGTGTATGTGTGTGTAAGGGCCAGACCACTGTCTCTCCAGTTTATTAAAGGGCTGCTAAAAACATGATGACACTCACAACAACATTGCTAAGGGGAGGGTGGGAGAAAAAGCAAGAGATAGAAGACAAAAACAAGGAAAGGAAGGAGTAGGACGCCTGACTGACCATGAAATGTAGAGGAGGGAGAGAACTTGCTGCTATAGTAAGTGCTTGGCATTGCCCAGGGACATTGCTCCATGGGAGTACAAACTCCACCCCAAACTCTCAGAAATCGGATTTATTCCGTTCTAACTGGCTCAATAGACAAACAGACTGGAGAGTTAAGCTCCTTCTAAGTTGTTAAATAAATAAATAAATAAATAAATCTGGCCATCCCTACATCTCCCCCCTCATCCTGTCCACTCTTATTTCTACCACCTCCAAATAACATCTCTCTCCTCTCTGCTCTCGCTCCTCTCCTCTCTGCTCTCGCTCCTCTCCCCTCTGCTCTCGCTCCTCTCCCCTCTGCTCTCGCTCCTCTCCCCTCTGCTCTCGCTCCTCTCCCCTCTGCTCTCTCCCCTCTGCTCTCGCTCCTCTCCCCTCTGCTCTCTCCTCTCTGCTCTCGCTCCTCTCCCCTCTGCTCTCGCTCCTCTCCCCTCTGCTCTCGCTCCTCTCCCCTCTGCTCTCGCTCCTCTCCCCTCTGCTCTCTCCCCTCTGCTCTCGCTCCTCTCCCCTCTGCTCTCTCCTCTCTGCTCTCGCTCCTCTCCCCTCTGCTCTCTCCTCTCTCCTCCTCGCTCCTCTCCCCTCTGCTCTCTCCTCTCTCCTCCTCGCTCCTCTCCCCTCTGCTCTCTCCCTCTCCTCTCTGCTCTCTCCGTCTCCCAAACCTGCCAGCTGCAGTAAACAGTGATGCTCCCCAGCGCAGACAGACAGACCAGAGTAAGAGTTCTACTAATTAACACTACAAAACATTGCTCTATCCCCATCCCCTGCCTCCACCTCCCTCCCTTCCACCAGACCCTCCCTGCTTCCACCACTCCACCTCTCTCGTGTCTGCCTAACCCCTAACAGCCGTGAAATTAAGTTACAACTTGAGACTCTGTTTACCAATTACAGTATTTCTATTTCAGTTCTCCGTCTCTTTGTTTAATTGGGACCAATACAGTTGCCAAAACGTCACACCACCACAACAACCTAGTTCTACTCTCTGCTAATTAAGAGGACAATTCAATTCTGACTTTATCGGAAAACCTCCTACAAAGCCTACTACAAATGTAGTAAAGCTATCAGTCATGTAATCAAGACCATCGTACATAAGGTCATGTGAAATGTGGAATATACAGGTCATGTGAAAAAATAAAAGTTCTTTTTTAAGAAATATGACATATTTATATATAATATTGGATCTTCTTTCAAACAATATAGATAATGGTGATGTAATTGAACCAAAAACAATTAAAATGTAACTTTGTTATCATTTATTTAGCAAAAAATTTACAAAGATGCCAATTCCTACTGAAGAATAAAGCCTCTTTCACGAGCCAAATAGATTCCCGTGTTGCTCCCTTTCACACATGACGGCAATGCCCTGGTTGCGCGACCTACTTGAATCATTGCATGCATTCAACTGGATGCAGAACTGGAGCGGGATGGGCGCGTGGGACTGCCATGTACCATAGTACCTGCCATATCATACCTCTGTTTTATATTTAAAAATATTATGATAAATACATGTGGGACGGAGGTATGATATGGCAGATGTGTGGTGGTCTCGCGCACTTGTCTCGTTCCAGCGAGTCAACTCGTATTACGAGTGCTTACCATCACCAAGTGCGCTCGCCAACTAAAGCACTTGATTACCGTTGATATAAACATACTATACTAGTCCATAAGCACAGTATGGGAGAACTTGGTGATAAGCATAATACGAGTTGACTCAATTAGACATATGCGCTCTGCGCTGCGGGCTATGCGCGATGCAAGACAGCTGAGAGGAGACGGTGTGTGGGCACTGTGTTTATATCAGAAAATGTACATTAAGTAAAAGTAATCTAGCTAAGTAAGTAATCTAGCCAGCTATGATTAAACAAAGTACTATCCAGTTAGAATTATAGAAGATCTAGTTGTGTTTTCATGCTGGTCTCGCTGCCTGGGTTTGAACAGACTTTGGGATCAACTACAACATTTCCATAGGCTACATTAGAGAACGTTGCATCCTTTGAAAGAAATGGTGGGATGTAAGGATCTTGTAACTTCTCAAACAATAGCAGCATTTAAACAGTTTAGTTTATGTTCAACTGGAAAACATATTGAGCACAGACTTTCGTGTTTTGACTTTGCTGGGAGTTCGTTAAAAATGCCTTAAAAAAAAGCCTCTCCATCTGTACGTAAGTAAATTGCATGGAATTATACATGGTCTCAACCAGGGTAATTGCCAGAGCGGATTTCCCTGGTCAGTCCCATTCACACTTACGTCGACCCTGGAAATGGCATGGAATCTACTGGGAAGGCTCGTATGTGTGAAAGGGGCTTATGTTATGCCCTAAGTATGCCCTAATAGCTGATATTGCCCCCCTTTGGCTGAAATAACCTCAATTAGATTTCCTATAACTGTCTACCAGTCTCTGACATCGACTGGGAGAAAGTTTTTCCCATTCCTTCATGCATAATTCTTTCAGCTGTGTGATGTTTGAGAGGTGTCTCGCATGCACAACCCATTTCAAATCACCCAACAGAATCTCAATAAGATTAACACTAGAAGTGCAGTGAGTTAAAGAAAAAAATCTAAAGATCTTTGTACTCGATCAAAATCAAAATCACACCAGGATAAGCTAGTATAAAGCTATTTTGCAGTATTTCTGTGTACTTGCGTTCAGCCATCTTTGTTTTACAAGGCTGCAAGATGTCGCAGAGGGACACTTGGGGCCAATCCCAATTCACTTCTATGGTTCCGTTTTTTCACCGAACCATCGGTTCTCAAGGCTACTTATGTGGTCTTGACTAGGGGTGGGACAATTAGAACATTTCATGTCACGATTATCGTGGGCAAAATAATCGCGATCCACGATATTATCGCGAGAATTTAAAAAATGTGAATGCCAATAAAACACACTGTAATCACTTTAACTTAGATTTTGTTGTATTTTTATGACATTTTAGAGTCAGTAATTCAAATTCAGATTCTAGTGGCACATGCAGAGACTGGTAGAACCTAATGATCATGAGAACGGTACTAATAATGCAACACATTGTGATTGTGTGTGTGTGTGTGTGTGTATCTGTGTGTGTACACATCACATGTACATTGTAGGCCTAGTACTATATAGTCTGCCTCAAAACAAAGTACAGTTGATATGGATGTCCCTATGAAATAAGGGGATATGGTTACTGGAGACACAGCCTGAGAGGGTTACAGACGTCACTATGCAGGGCTAGGTCTGCTTTGGTCTGCTCAACATCAAACACAAGTAAAAACATCATTTTCTCTGCTCTGCTCTCTCTCTCTCTGCTTTCTCTCCCTCCTTCCCCCTCTCTTGCTCTTCTCTCTTGTTCCCACCGCATTAGGTGCCTTTTTTCCCCACATTCTTCCTCAATCACTTTTATGTCCAAAGAAGATGCAGCATTCAGAGCAGCTCATCTCTTCCTCTCACTCTCTCAGAATGGGTCATTTTTCTCTTTTGTTTTCTCCCTCTCCCCCTTTCTGTTTCTTCTCATGCAGGTTATTTCTCCTCCAGGACCCAATCTCAGGGTGATTGATCCTCTCATCTCTTCTGCATTAGCGCACCGGGGGACAGCCCATAATATTAACAGCACCAATAAAACTGATGAAGGTAATAAAGAAACACACTATCAATATCAGAGCTGACACAGCTAATGGAGAGAAGAGGGATATCTCATCTGAATTATACAAATGAATGTGCACACACTCACCCACACAATGTGTCACAAGGAGACAGAGCTTTTATGAAGTTAATTTTACCAGTCAGACAATTAAATCAGCCCAAATCCCTCTGAAACTTCAAACTCAGTCAAGGTACCCCCAGGGCCCCTTCCTTACCTTCATCCCAGGCTTATAAAGAGCTGACACGCAGGAAACAATTGAAATGCTATTGAAATGTGCCTTCCTGTTGTCTCAGCAGATTCTCTCATCAGTACACAATCAATACTGTGGTTCATGGACAGGGTGTCACACCCAATAATCAGTCTCCCAGACAGAGATATCAGCCAGTGATCAGCAGCAATGGAAATACAAACACTGCACCTTTATTTGTCAATGTTTCTGGGTAATTGATCATCATTGATCCCTGTTACGTCCCTGTCTGTTTTTGCTTTGTGTTTGTGTCTGTCTCTCTCTCTCTCCCAGGTGTTCGTGATCCCTTGATTGTCTCCCTGTTAATCATCCATCATCAAGTCCACCTGTGCCCTATATATATGGCTGTTTGTTACTTGTGTAGGTTAGAGGGAAGAGGTTATGTTTGTTTCATTCTATTTTTTAGTAATTCTGTTTCATTCTGTTTTGTTAGTATATTAGTTGGTTGCTACATTTGTCTGTCTAGTGTTTGTTTGGTTACCTATGGTCCCCGGTTGCCTTATCCTGGGAGAGGGCTAGGTAAGATACCCTGGGGTTTACATCACATCATGTAGGTAACTCTTTGTTAAACACACTAGGTAAGAACGAGCGGATGTCACATCCTTTGTAGCAGTTAGGTTTAGGTTCCGGGTAGATTAGTTAGCAGTTCTGTACCTCAGTAGATATGCTAGATTAGAGGTGTAGGGAAGCATAGGGCTGTGGTTTTATTGTGACACCGTTCGCAGCCTTCTCCCTCCCTTCCTACCCTCTGTTTATTTTACCCGGTTTAGTTTTTGTATTATCCCCCCCCCCCCCCCCCTGTTTCATGTATATTTGTATGTCCATGTTTTTCACTTATTATTATTATTATTATTTAGTGGCAAAATAAATCCTTTTCTTTAAGGTTACCTTGTTGTCGGTCTGAGAGTGTTTGAGCACCACACACGCGGTCAGTTGCTTCACCAGTGCTTGTACACAGGCTATGTTGCAGTCCTCCCTCCCTAGTCTTACATCTGAGGGAGGACGTAACAATCCCTGGTAGTGTTAAGGCCCATGCCCACTGTGCGATGTTATGTCGGTGAACCCCTCACACTGCACGACTGAAAGTTTCAGTCCTACCGTCTCCGACTTGATCAGACCTTACGACGTGCGTGCTCACACTGTACGATTGTGCTCACTGTACGATTGCTCTCAGCCACGATTGTCATCCACGATTGCTTGTGATGCGACTTGTGCAGTTGTTGAAATTGTTCGATTGTGAACTGTAAACAATACAAAGGTTCCTACCTTGTCTTTTTTTTTTTTATTGTACTATAGCAACAACAACAACAACAACAGACTACAGTGTTGCTGTGACACCTCCTCCTCTCTCCCTAGAAGGCTAGGGTTAGGCTAGGCTAAAAGAAGCTACTTGTTATAATACAGATCTATTCTATTGGACTATCCCAGCTTAGCAGCCCAACAACCCTCCTACATGGTAATGGGTTAGATCCCTGCTGTCTGAATGGACCAGAGACAAAGACACGTTCATTATTAACAACACTCTGTTGTTGTCCTGTGTTCGTAATGCTATGCTATGTTATGCTATCATGTGCTGCTATGTGTGTGTGTCCCCTTCACAGGCCGTCGTCATCAACCCAGGAGAAGATCCTCATCTTTATTCTTTATCATCCTCCTGGGCTTAAACACGACTAGACTAGTGTGATCATGTCATATTACTGTGTTAGTAGAAATGATGCGTTGGTTTAGTAGTATAGTCAGGGGTGCACATAACTGGTGCGCCAGTGCGCATGCGTCGCCAAAATGCATGCTGCGCGGCAGATGAGCGGCATGAACGCGCTCTTGCGCACCAACAGCTGGAACCGCTGGGAGAGGAATTTACTTCCTCAAAATACAACTGCTGACTGCTGCATCACTGCAAGCCCCACTAAGTAACTATTTGCCGTCCCCTCAGCAATCCATCACAACAGTCGACCGACGACGACCACGGCGACTCCCCTCACGAAAACATTCGGAAAGTATCGTAACTCGTACTTTCATTCCGCGTATCGCATGGTTATCACGCATGTGAAAATTCAGTCCCGAACGACTCGTCGCTAAAAGGAAAAACAACACCAAGGGACTTCACGTTTCTTTTCTCTGAAGCTTTCAAACGTTCAGACGTTTGTTTTACAGCTTCATTATCGCACCTCGACCCCTGACCCAGGGAATATGTTTGGGAATTCTATTAGGAAAAAATAAAATAAAATGTTGCACAATCAAAATAATGAGCTATTTAAAGTGATAGCTTACAACATCCTCTACCATGGTTGAAATTGAGGACAGTATTAACAGCAGTCAAGAGAGCAGTGATGATGATGATGATTAAGCTTGTAGCATAAATACATGCTTAGGCTGTAACTTTTTGTTGAAAAGTTGATTTCAGTGTTTACAGAACAGAGCAGTGCTTAAAGAGATGTCAGTTGATTTCATTGTGTTTAAAGAACAGACATTCAGTTAGTGCTTAAAGAGATGTCAGTTGATTTCATTGTGTTTAAAGGAGTCTGACAGACTTTCATGCTTAAAGAGCAGTCATTTGATTTTGCATTTGTTTGTTGTTTTGCACACAATCATTTGTTCGTTCATCTTTATTTATGAATAAATGTCGTTTTGCTAATATAAGTTATCCATGTATCCCTTTTTCATCCATCCTGTGGGACGGGTCGTGACTCGCGAGCTCGGGGAGCACCAAGCAGCATCCCTAGGTGCTCCTCTGAGCACTGGCCCCAAAAAGTTATGTGCACCCCTGAGTATAGTACATGATAGTAGCCTTTAGCTACGGCGCTAGTTGTTGTGCTAGCTAGTTGATTGATTGACTGTGTTCGCGAATGCTATGCTATTGTGTTCGCGAATGCTATGCTATTGTTATGCTATGTTGTGCTATCATGTGCTAGTTGAATGGTGTACTCGTTTTCACTGAATAAATCGCGATTTCTTTCAAAGAAGGTAGCAGGTGTGTGTATGTCCATGTCAAGGAGAAGGTACGACTTGTATGACAGTAGTGTGATTAGGACATAAGGTAAGAGGATATTAGTGTAGTTGTACTTTAGCCTGTGGAGACAATAGCATTAGCTCCACACGGATTTAACAAGAACAGTAGTCATAGACACTTGTAGTAGTAGTAGTTGTTGTATAAGGTGAAGCGGAGGAGACGTCAAACAGACACCCGTGTTCCCTCCAAAGCTCTACCAATCTTTCTTCTAGTGGCTGGGACCACTGAACACGAGCAGTAGGGTTTCTTTTTGCAGCCATTATTGGGCTTGTGATGATTTTGAGCGATTGTATGTGCAGAATCGTGTCGTAGGACCAGCCACACTTCACGAGCCACGACGAAAATTTCTGGCCTGCCAGAAATTTGTCGGCTGGTCGTAGCCTCGTCTTTAGAACGTAGGAGCAATTAGTCGTTGATCGCTGACTCTCTCACACTGTGCGACATACGACGTCCCGATTTGGCCTTACGACGCTAGGATGTCTCTACGACTACGCAACGTAGTCTGCGACAACAAATTCGTGGCGAAATCGTGGACAAATCGCACAGTGGGCAGGGGCCTTTACTCTAGTAGACCACAGAGTGAGGTACTCGTTGAAGTCTGCTATGAAGGAGAATCATGATCATCATCAACGGAGTGTTTATCATGGTCTATCATGGTGTTTATCATGGTATGATGGTAATAATATTGCATCAAACACAACAACACCCATTAATTTGTGTGTTAGGAAACAGAAGGCAACGTGGACGAGTTGAACGCAGTCTAACTGAACAGCACACTGGGAATCATGTTACAGGGATGGTTCAGTCCATTTTCTTGTTTAGGTGAAATGCCATCGGAGTTGTCTTCATAAGTCAGTAGTGAAAGCTTCTCCTGTTCTCCATTCTCAACTTTGCTAACAGTTACAGTAGCACTGTCACCAATAGACTAGATTCCGACGACACGATAATAGCATTAGAATAGTCTAATTTACATGCCATAATCTCGTCAGAGAAATCTCAAACAACCTTTAGTAGCAAGTTATGCTTGAAAGTAGGGATGCACCGAAATGAAAATTGTTGGCCGAAGCCGAAATGAAGGAAACACCGAATACCGAGATAACCGTGTCAATTTGAAGTATTTCCATCTTTGGCTGTTACCTTCTTCATGCACATTTTGAGAGTTGAATCTAATCTAAAAATGTATGTTTAAAATGATGGTGTAGGCTAATTTACGAGAACTGACATGATTACAATGGTGTTTGAAGCCTTTCTGACTAGTAGACGTTCTTCTAGCATTGTAACTGGACCCTGTATTTGGCAGATTATAATTTCTTATGATTACTGATGGATAGATGATTCACTTACTTAGACAGATGTATTTATTGTAAATCGATTTGCATGATGGCTTCGGTTAAATGTAAAAAATAAATAAAAAAAATAGTCAACCACTGTGTCCCAAGGCAAGGACCGAACCAACAACCTTCAGATTGCTAGCTGGCTGCCTTAACCCCTGTGCCAAACACACCGCTGTGCTGTCTTCGATGCAAGCTGATACACATACCTATATTTTTACACCTTTTTATCTATCTATCTATCTATCTATCTATCACACTATCGAACTATATAAATCTTGTAAAAGGTGGGAACTAATATTTCCATATTTCGTTCAGGATTTAGTTTTCGCCTGCAAGACATTTTTGACACACATCTTACTTAAACCAGACCGTAGGTTGCTAGGTTTGTTCTGAAGGATTGGTTGCATAGCATAGCATAACATTCATGGAACGGAACTCAAACTGAAATTATCACAAATTATCAAAACTAGTCTGGATTATCTCTAATCGCGCTTCGTGAAATAGGGCCCTGGAGTGTCAGGCTTGGTATGACCAAGCCTTCTGATACTGTAAATACCAACTGACAAAAACCTCAGGAACAAGTGTCCACTGTTATCACGTGACATCAACACCTGATGTACTCACAACTGTGTATTGAGCTGACAAGAGTTTTTAAATCGATTGAGAGTTTCGGGGCCTGTTTCACAGACAAGGCTTCAGCCTACTCCTGGACTAATTCACACTTTCAATGTAAAATCTCCATTGAAGATGCTTTTTAGTCTAGGATTAGGCTTAAGTCTTGTCTGTGAAACCTGCCATCAGTCTGCTTCACCTGATTAAAGCTGTTGTAAATTGTTGATGTAAAGCCAGCATTCCAGAGACCAAATTGTACCAAAACACTCATTACTGTGTAGGGGTGTAACTGATCACCCTCCACGGTTCGGCACGCATGTGTACCGCGGATCAATTGCAACATTTTAACAAGTAATAATATTACTTAATATTAGTTAATATCTCTTGTAAATCAAAATGTAGAGTTGCCATGAAAAGATAGACGCGACAGTTGCGTGCTTTGTTTTACTCTAAAGCGCAATGATGGTTCATAATGCGGAAAAAAAAGAATACGTTGTTTACTCACTACACGTGAAGCTGGAAATCCACAACAACAAGGCTGCGTTCGTAAATTCACTCTGGAATCTGATCAGCATTCAAGGAACGCCTCTTGTCCAATCAAATTACTTATGACGTCGGACCCAGTGTGCACTCCGGCGCTCTCAAAGCGAATTTACGAACGCGGCCCAAGTGTATCATGGCGAGCTAGTTACGTTGTTCGGCGGAGAAGAACTCGAAATGCCTCCCTCGTTATTGAAATCCCATGTATGGGTGCACTTTGGCTTCTCTGTCAATTATGACGGGAGGCACGAAAAAGGTAGCTCGACAACTTCTGATAATGTAGGCATTTTTTTCATACCATATTCAAAATAAGGGTTCACTTTATTATTTATTTAAAAGTGGCATAAAACATGTTTATTCGTCTGCTTTAGAGAGCCCAGTGATTCATTGCTGCAACCAGGCGCCTCCCTCTCTCATATTGCACTATAATTTAAGTTGAATGTGTATTTCAGTATATGTAATGTTTGAGTGTAGAATATGTTTTATATAAAACTGGTATATATATACGGTACCAGTTTTGACATCTTGAATGTTGTTTTTTTTTTCTTCACATAATAAAAGTGGTGTTTTTACAGAATTCAAGGAAAAGTTTCAGTTTTTATAAAAATAAAAATGTTTTGTGTTGATCCGAAAAATTATCCGATCCGTGACTCAAAAACCGTGACACGATCCGATCCGTGAGTTAGGTGATCCGTTACACCCCTATTACTGTGGCTAAAAGATTGATGCCTTCATGTCACCAAGCCAGTCAGGTGTAGAGAGAGATTCACTGGTGGAGATGATTCTCTGACTTTCTGAGTCAGCTAGATATATTCCATGCACGCACATATACAATATAATATATAATATGCCATTTAGTTGACACTTTTATCCTAAGTGACTTACATTGCAGTGAATGCATACATTCTTAATATTGTCCCAGCTGTCCCAGTATATATACACACACACACACACACACACACACACACACACACACACACACACACACACACACACACACCCAGAAACTCCATGTCACTCCATCTTTCCCACTTTCTCTCTAGAAGTCTAGATCATAAAACTCCCTCTCTTGACCCGTGGAGAACCAGCAACAGTGACACTGAGCACACAGATTGATTTGGCAAATAATTCCACAGTTGGATGGAGTTCTCTCTTTTTATATGTCTACCTTTCCATCCATCTCTCTCTCTCTCTCTCTCTCTCTCTCTCTCTCTCTCTCTTTCACCCTCGATGCCCAACTCTGACAATCTCTCTCCCTCTCTCTCTTTAGGTTTTTCTCTCCCTCCTTTCTCATGGAGGATATCCCTGACCCTCATATTAGCAATAATGGCATTCTATGACATTACCCTTTGACCAATCATAATGAGAGATTTTCTATTGGTGAATTGGTTTCAGGGGGAGTGGAACTACTAGAGTAGGAACATGACTACAAGAGATCTGTGTTTGGGAGGAAATGCTCCCTGAGGCAGAATGCACTGAGGTAGTAAAATGAAAGTAGATTATTCTTTACTGTCTACTGTAACATACAAATCAATGATTATGAAACGTACAAAAAACATAAATGCATTAACATTACATTAGCAGCCAACCTTGGTTCTTATGAGTACATTAAAAGACTCGGTATGATGTAATGAAGGTTTGGTATTAATGGTGGACAGGTTAAACTATATACAGGGTTCCCACACCTTCTAAAACATCAAATTCAAGCACCTTTCAAGGACTTTCAAGACTCAATTCCCTCAAATTCAAGGGCCCAACACGGCATAGTTTGAGATCTAGATGAGAATGTATATAATAGGAACTATCCGCTCACAGACAACAATTAAAAAGAGAGGCTTTTGAATGTAGCGGCTTGAACATGACTAGATGGTCTCTATAATTACATAAAACATTTTTTTTTATATATACATTTTTTTTGAGAGAGAGGGGAATTCAAGCACTTTCAATGACCCATGTGTATTTTCAAAAACTTTCAAGGCCTTGATTTTTTATTTTTTTATTCACAAACTTTAAAGGATTTCAAGGACCCGTGGGAACCCTGTATATATCAAACAAGCAGTGTGGTCTCCACTGGGAGACATTAAATATGAATAGATGTCTTTCTGCGTCACAGGTCTCCACTCCACTACAGGGCCATTGTTCCCTACCATAACATCCATACGTGGCAGAAAAGCTGGACAAATACGCAATGAGAAGACAATGTCTGCCTCACTGTCAGCTCCTCCAAAATGTGATCCAACAATGGTACAACAAAAACGTTTCTATGGACAACTGTCTTCTTCACAAAAAAACAACATCTGCAAGCAAAGGGAATCCCCAGGGAATAAAAGACCTATGATATCCCACATGTTGAGTATGGCATGTAATGTAATGGGTTGAGATGTAAGGCAAATAAACAAGTCTGATGTTGGGTCTGACTGAATCTAGGCCACACTGTGAGAGAATCAGAAGACATTAAGTCAAAATCGAGTCCTGATCTAAAGCTAACATCAAGAAGAACAGACTTCCTCTTGTTTCTCAAGACCGCCGGCTTAATAATCTAATTCCACTGGATGGTATATGGCCTGCATTTGCCGTTTACACACACACACACACACACACACACACACACACACACACACACACACACACACACACACACACACACACACACACACAGGCTGTGACTTCTGTTTACATACTTTCTATCTCTCAGTGGAGATATAGGGGTTTATAAAAGGCAGGGAATTGAATCGCCTCTCCTTGGCAGAACACAATCTTATCCCTACAAACCCATCTCTGCTTTACCGCCTCCTTTACCTTATTGTTTTATCACTTGAGCCCAGAGCGAAACAACACTTCTCTTCCCCAGAACACCAACTCAACAGGACAACTTCAACAGAGAGAGAGGAAGGAGAGCAGAACAGAGAGAAGAGATGAGACAGGTGTCAGAGAGATACTGTAGAGAGGGAGGCAGGGAAAAGAGCACTCCATCACTGTAAATCGACCCAGAAGTGTATGTTGAACTTGTCCCCGCTGTTCTGCTTGCTCAATGAATATGCTAGTGTGCCCTGACACATTTATATAGCCTAAAGTGTGCACACACTCTCACCCACCCAACTGACACACATTGCCACCCAAATCACACTCCCACCCAACTCATACTCCCACCCACCCAAAGCACACTCCCACCCACCTAACTGACACACACTCCCACCCAACTCATACTCCCACCCACCCAACTCACACTCCCCGCCCACCCAACTGACACACACTCCCACCCACCCCACTCACACACACTCCCAGCCAATTCACACTCCCACCCACCCAACTCCCACTAAGCTGGCATGTATTAAAGAGAGGTCTAACTGAACGATGGTTGGGTTCTTAAACAGGGTCTTTAATCTGAAACATGGTGAGTGTGTGTGTGTGGCGGTAGTGCAATCCCCGGCTCTCCACGTGTCGAGGTGTCCTTGGGCCCCAAGTCACTGAACCCCAAATTGATCCCAATGAGCAGGCCTGCACCTTGCATGGTAGCTTTCTGCCATTGGTGTGTGAATGTGTGTGTGAATGGGTGAATGAGAGCCCATTGTAAAGCGCTTTGGAATAAGTATATATAAATAATAATATATAAGTGCAGTCTATTTATTGGATTCAGATCTGTTGACTGGGAAGGCCACTGAAGAACACTTAACTGTGCAGTCCATTACTAAACTCATTGTCATATGGGGAGACACAGGTCCTGTAAATTGGATCTCCACAAATGTAATCATGTTGAACAGGAAGAAGCAGCAGAGTTAATAAAACAGTTTGAACAGGTTTGAAAGGTGTGTGTGTCATCACACAATTCCGGCAGATTTTTCAGGCGCACTTTCAAGCTGTGAATCTACCGTTTTACTACATCCTAGAGGTGTTCTATTGGATTCAGATCTGGTGACTGGGAAGGCCACTGAAGAACACTGAAGTCATTGTCATGTTCATGATACTACTTTTGCTTTGTGACATGGTGCATTATCATGCTGGAAGTAGCCATTAGAAGATTGCTACATTGTGGCCATGAAGGGATGCACATGGTCAGCAACAATACTTAATAGGCTGTGGCAGTCAAACGATGATTGATTGCTATTAACGGGCCGAAAGTGTGCCAAGAAAACATTCCCCACACCATTACACCACCTCCATGAGTGAGGGTGTTCCTAAAAAAGTGCTCAGTGAGTATGTGTGTGAGTATGTGTGTGTTCAGACGATGAAGGGTATAGGATAAGAGGATAAAGAGGACAGTAGAAGAGAGGATAAAGAGGAGAAACAGTAGATAATAGGGGCGTAACGGTACACAAACATTTTGCGTGTGTACCAAACAAATGCAGCGTTCTTTTATCCACTACACTTTTTTGTGTTAAGCTATATGCCGGCATTGTTCAACTGCGATCGGGTATTCAGCTGGCAGTGCGTCGAACTTCCTCACTCATTTGAGTCGGCATCACCTGAATGTGAACATCACAGGTACAAGAAAAAACAGAGTGCAAGTCCAAACCTAGGTATGACATTTAAGCAGCCTCTCGCTAACAATTCAGACCGGGCCGGTCTGATAACAATAACAAACGCCATAGGTGTTTTTATAGCAGCGGACCATACTCCTTTGTGAAGAACACCGTTTTTAAACACATGTTGAAAGTACGGTAATCGTAGTTCCGTCGTCGGCATTTCAGCCAGCAAATCATACCAGCCCTTTATAAACAAGCACAAACTACAGTTGTCCACGCCTTATCCCAGGCATCTGCTATCACTCTCACGACCTATGGGTTGACATCTATCCATTTATCTGTTGCTGAGGTATTTCTGTTGCTAAAGGTAGGGCTAGTTTGTCTAGGTTTAGACAGTAAAGTGCCGGGGCCATACAGGTTAAAGCGCCGTTATTCTGTCATGGTCTGATAATGAAGCATTGTTCTTTTTTATTTGATGACTTGTTTGATCGATTGATAGCGTAAAAGTTACGTTGTGAATGAATTGCGAGCGTCAATGCTTTTCTACGATACTACTGATGACGTATCAGTCTTGAAGGGTTGTCCCATTTCATAGGGGTAGATTTCAACCTCGACGGCTTGTGGCTCTGTTCGAAGGCCTTGGCTCGAAATCGAGTCACACTCGAAAACGAGCCATAGGGGTAGAAAAGGGAATCGGGATTGGGCCTAAGCCTGTTATAATGGCCCATGACAGCCTGTTATAATGGCCCATGACAGCTGTGTGAATAGCAACCATGCCCTTGTGACTAGGGTTGGGTACCGAAAATCGGTACCGGTAGGTACCGGTTACTTTACATTCGGTATGTACCCGTACCGAATCGCAAAGGAGATTTCGGTTCCTCATTTCGGTACTTTTCTATATTTCCCCCCCCCCTGGTGTCCGGTGTCATGCAACAGTCAACCACACGTGACTGAAGTCGTGACGTGAGTGACATCGCCTGTTTCCAATTTCCAATCAGTGCGTGTCGTGGTAGTGAGGTGAGCAGTTGTGTTGAGAAGAAGAAGAGTGAGTTTATAGTAAGTGTAGTAATATAGTTAGTGATTGTATTATTGTATTGATATTATTATTATCATCATAATAATCATAATCATATTATCTAATTTCGCTAGCTAGACTAGCTACGAGGTCACCGAGAATGCCGAAGACCGCAATGAAGCGTTCTAAAGTGTGGCTGCATTTCACCCGACTCGATGAAAACAACGCGAAGTGCTCAAAATGTTTTAAATCATTTGCGTGTAAAGCAGGCAACACATCGAACTTGATGAAACACCTGACAACGCACGCGATACATTTAAGGGTAGAAGGGTGCTCCGTGTTTGACAGCTTGCGCAAGTTCACTCGCCCTTCGGCGGCAAGCACCTCAGCAGCAGCAAGCACCTCCGGAGAGGGGGAGGCGGAGATCGCCATTCCCATTGAGGATGATGATGACAGCATTTCCTCAGGTTAGTAATAATGTTTCCGTTTATTTATTTAAAGAGGGGGACAGTGGACATTCGCCCTCTATGATTTCTTGTTTTGTTTTATTTAACCAGGAAAGGGACGAGCTGTAACTGTGGTTGTAGGTGTAACTGTGGTTGTAACTGTGGTTGTAGCTGTGGTTGTAGGAGTAACTGTGGTTGTAGGAGTAACTGTGGTTGTAACTGTGGTTGTAACTGTGGTTGTAGGTGTAACTGTGGTTGTAGGTGTAACTGTGGTTGTAACTGTGGTTGTAGGTGTAACTGTGGTTGTAACTGTGGTTGTAGGTGTAACTGTGGTTGTAGGTGTAACTGTGGTTGTAGGTGTAACTGTGGTTGTAACTGTGGTTGTAGGAGTAACTGTGGTTGTAACTGTGGTTGTAGGAGTAACTGTGGTTGTAGGTGTAACTGTGGTTGTAGGTGTAACTGTGGTTGTAACTGTGGTTGTAGGTGTAACTGTGGTTGTAACTGTGGTTGTAACTGTGGTTGTAGGTGTAACTGTGGTTGTAACTGTGGTTGTAACTGTGGTTGTAGGTGTAACTGTGGTTGTAACTGTGGTTGTAACTGTGGTTGTAGGTGTAACTGTGGTTGTAACTGTGGTTGTAACTGTGGTTGTAGGTGTAACTGTGGTTGTAACTGTGGTTGTAGGTGTAACTGTGGTTGTAACTGTGGTTGTAGGAGTAACTGTGGTTGTAACTGTGGTTGTAGGTGTAACTGTGGTTGTAACTGTGGTTGTAGGAGTAACTGTGGTTGTAACTGTGGTTGTAGGTGTAACTGTGGTTGTAGGTGTAACTGTGGTTGTAGGTGTAACTGTGGTTGTAACTGTGGTTGTAGGTGTAACTGTGGTTGTAGGTTTAACTGTGGTTGTAGGTTTAACTGTGGTTGTAGGTGTAACTGTGGTTGTAGGTGTAACTGTGGTTGTAGGTGTAACTGTGGTTGTAGGTGTAACTGTGGTTGTAGGAGTAACTGTGGTTATTGTGCCTCAGCAATAAAAAAGTGAAAAGCTGTTTAATGTTGTCGACCGTGTTATTATTATTATATATATATTATATATTTATTTTTTAAAATCAAAAGTACCGAATTAAGTACCGTTTTGGTACCGGTACCGTTTTTAAAGTATCGGTTAGTAACCGGTACCGGATAAAACCCAAACGATACCCAACCCTACTTGTGACATTGTTGACATCAACTGTACATCTCAGCTGAATGCCTCACCAACAAGCAGAGTCCTTAAAATATGGATGAGTTGAGTGTTAATGTGGCAACAAACTAAGGGCCTATTGTAAAACCAAAAGATAAGCGATGCACAAAAATGAAAGAAATTGAAATTAAGGAAACACTAGGCCGAATACCCGGTTTCCCGGTTTTTAATTTATATACACTACCGTTCAAAAGTTTGGGGTCACTTAGAAATGTCCTTATTTTTTAAAGAAAAGCACTGTTTTTTTCAATGAAGATAACATTAAATTAATCAGAAATACACTATACATTGTTAATGTGGAAAATGACTATTCTAGCTGCAAACAACATGTTTTTTAATGGAATATCTACATAGGTGTATAGAGGCCCATTTCCAGCAACCGTCACTCCAGTGTTCTAATGGTACATTGTGTTTGCTCATCGCGTTAAAAGCTAATAGATGATTAGAGAAACCTTGAAAACCCTTGTGCAATTACGTTAGCACAGCTGAAAACGGTTTTGCTGGTTAGAGAGACTATACAAATGGCCTTCCTTTGAGCTAGTTGAGTATCTGGAGCATCACATTTGTGGGTTCGATTATACTCTCAAAATGGCCAGAAAAAGAGAACTTTCATATGAAACTCGACAGTCTATTCTTGTTCTTAGAAATGAAGGCTATTCCATGTGAGAAATTGCCAAGAAACTGAACATTTCCTACAACGGTGTGTACTACTCCCTTCATAAAACAGCACAAACAGGCTCTAACCAGAGTAGAAAGAGAAGTGGGAGGCCCCGGTGCACAACTGAGCAAGAAAACAAGTACATATTGTTAGAGGTGAGCACCTGTTCTTTTCTCCCTGTTTAATTTAATTTCATTTACTTTGTGTTTTTTATTTTATTTATTACAATATTTAATTTACTTAATTTATACATTTAGTTTTTGTGTTTTTTTTTTTTGTCTTGTTTTGTCTCTCACTTGAGAGTTCGGGCTGGGTGGGTGTTTAGGGGTAAAAAAAAGAAAAAAAAGTGTTCTAGTTCTCTGTTCGAACACCAAATGGGGGATAAAGAAAATAAAACTCTAATTTAGTTTTTATTTAGTCAATTGTATACTTTGCATTTGTATATTCTTGTCCCTGACTTGTATGCCTTTGTTCGGCAATAAAAAATGTATATAAAAAATAAAATTAAAATAAAGGCCAATGCACATGGCGTGCGATTTTTGTCACCGGACAAAATTCGATTTGCAACTCACACCATTGAAGTCTATGAGAAAATCTCATCCCAATGCACACGGCGTGCGATGCGATTTAGTCGCACCACAACATTCCATTCTCAATTGTTACTTTATTGTTATGTAGTCGGACCAGGCAGGCTGATTACAATAGGCTCTACCAATATTGCTTGCCTTGCTTCCACAATTTCTACAAGATACAACTGGACATATTGTGATAAAATATGTGGGTCCCCTGATTTAGGGGTATTGGTAAAATGTCAGGAGAGGGAGCGCACAAAACACACAGCCAGAAAGGTGTATTATAAAAGCCACTTTATTATTATGGGCGATGATCAGGCGGACATAGATTCGGAGGACGGCATAGTTCAATAAGTTAGACCTGGTTTCCCTAATTACCATTACAAACAGTGTACAAAAAAGGCACGCTCTATTGGAGCCACAGCACGCTCATAAAGCCACACAGAAGCACGCTCATATCGAGCCACAGCATAACCATACGGGCCGACACGAGGCCATAGGACACCACACAACTCCACTACAAGGGGCGGTCAGCAAGACCGGGTGCTCACCACTACACGGCACACTAAAATATGCAAATTGGCTTAGGCTACTCAAGTCCAACATCTAGCTATTCGCCCCTAGGACTCAACTTCCACAACTGACCATGCATCTCAATTAATCATCATAAATAATATACAGTTGTACAAATTCATCTCATTCAAATAATCATAGACCTATAAACAAGACAAACATTGGACATATTGGCTGAATAGTAAATAATTAAAAGGGCACGTAACTCGCCGGGTATTTGAGACCCCCCCGTGGGGTCTGAGCGGTGCACTGCGTCCAACCGATGAGGCTCAATATGTAAGAGTCCGTCTGGCTGACGAATGTTCCTGCGTTCACGCTACAATATTGTGCCTACATGCTCGATTGTTATTATTATGTAATCTTGTATGTGAGATGGGCCGTGTAGCTATGTGGCATGACACGGAAATAAATCATGCATGCAGTAATTTGTATAGCTAGTAATGTGTATAGTGGCAGCTGTGGGCTATATAGGTGTAGTGGCTGGCTGATGGTGATGTTCATATCTTGCCCTTGACTGTCAAACCGTTAAAATAGATGATTGCTCCATCCACAATTGAAGATGTCAGGTTGACTGGTTGACAAGTTATGAGCTTTTCGTCATCCATTTCATCCATTCAGGTTACCGGTAAATTACATACACGTAGGCTACGTACAGTAGAGTAAATATTAATTTTGGGTTGCCAGATGTCCGGTTTTAAGTGGACAGTGTCTATACAACGTGTGTACAATGTGGCTGGTCATTCAGTCGTGCTAGATTAGAAATCTGGCAACCCCATGCTATCGTAGATCTTTGAGTAAACTAATATAATATATATAGTATAGTATATATTATAAGTATAAATAACGTTACTTGCTCAAAGATTTACGATAGCCTTTTTGGCTGCACAGTACAAAATACAAATAACAACAATGATAATACATTTTTTGTAATATTTTATTCACATGTAAAATATGCCATCATGTTAAATAACTTAATACCCTCCCTAAAGCACGTATTTCATCAAAAACAAAAACAACATATTCAGAAGAATGCAGGTATGCAAAGTTATAGATAAGTTCATTGAAAAAGCTTAATGTCAAGCCCTGACAACACTATATTTGTTCTTTGAAATTGCATGTATGTATTATGTATGTTGTTACACTAATGTTTTTCAAACTACTGTTACAATTAATTTGGTTCCGTTTGTATTGGAAACTGTTATTAAACAGGAGTACAGTAACGTAATAGACTAGTGTTTTGATGCTAGCTCCGAAATGTTAGCTAGCCAGCTAGCCACCTCTTTGTTTGTGAGCCTGGGCCAGCCAGGTAGAAACAAACAACTGTTACAATTAATTTGGTTCCGTTTGTATTGGAAACTGTTATTAAACAGGAGTACAGCACCCTAATAGACTAGTGTTTTGATGCTAGCTCCGAAATGTCTCGGCTCCGCCTCCAATCTCTCCCAGATCCACGTCAAACTCCTGTCTGTTCACCCTGAAGTCAGTTGTCTGGTCCTCCTGTACACTACAGCCTCAACTGTTGTACCAAGTTGAAGTCTCATTTCATTGTGAGACTGCAGTATCTCGTAGACCCACAACCAACCGCCTCCTTTTTTACGTTATGGAAATTAGTTGATGCTCAGCAAGCTAGCTGTCTTTGACCAAAATACGCGTGTAAAATGTATGCTCCAGTCTCTCTCCCCGTTATGAGTGACTCAATTAATTTAGATAGACCAGTTGAAGTTTTCCCAATTGTCCCATTGTGATGCAATAATCCGTCGCACCACAAACTTTTAAAAAATTTGACAGTGCGACAAAAATCGTCCGCCGTGTGCTTTGTCCCATTCAAAAAGAATGGAATCGAATTTTCGCGGTGCGATTAAAATCGCACGCCGTGTGCATTGGTATGAGATTTTCTCATAGACTTCAATGGTGTGAGTTGAAAATCGAATTTTGTCCGGCGACAAAATCGCACGCCGTGTGCATTGACCTTAAGAACAATGAAATAAATACAATGTAAGATAACAGAATTAAGTAAAATACAAGTAGCAGCACATTTGAGAGCTGCATTTGCTTCAACCACCAAATCTGCATCCAAATAGAAAAACAAGACAGAGAGCTCACACCAAAACTACAGTATTATCGTCAGGGCAAAAGTCAGACTGGGCTAAACCTTAATTTCTTTCCAGACGACAGCTTCTTTCAGTTTCTTTTTGAAGCTGGATTTATTTCCAATAAGGATCAGATATTGGGGGAGTCTATTCCAGTATACCACAGCTCTATATATAAAAAAAATCCGTAGTGCATTTGTTCTAGGCCTCGGTAGGGTGAAACTGTTAAGTTAATTAATAACCAATGGAGGCTGAGTCTTTATCAATAATTTCAGAGTGTTTATTAAACTCTTGCAAGAGGGCTCTCTGTACAGTCAACATAGGGTTTCAAAGTACAAAGCCCACCTCTCTATAGGGTTGGTTCATCTTATAGTTTCAACATTCAGCTCTTGTACAACATCACGTGCACCGGCAGTTTTAGTCACATTCCATTCTTGTTATTCATACAGTCTTCAGTGAACATAATCATTGTTGTATTAAAGATATTTTTCTCACAGAAAAAAGAAAAGAAAAAAGAAAACAAGTACATTAGAGTCTCTAGTTTGAGAAATAGACGCCTCACAGGTCCTGAACTGGCAGCTTCATTAAATGGTACCCGCAAAACGCCAGTGTCAACGTCTACAGTGAAGAGGCAACTCTGGGATGCTGGCCTTCTAGGCAGAGTGGCAAAGAAAAAGCCATATCTGAGACTGGCCAATAAAAGGAAAAGATTAATATGGGCAAAACAACACAGACATTGGACAGAGGAAGATTGGAAAAAAGTGTTATGGACAGACAAATCAAAGTTTGAGGTCTTTGGATCACACAGAAGAACATTTGTGAGACGCAGAACAAGTGAAAAGATGCTGGAAGAGTGCCTGACGCCATCTGTCAAGCATGGTGGAGGTAATGTGATGGTCTAGGGCTGCTTTGGTGCTGGGAGATTTGTACAACGTAAAAGGGATTTTGAATAAGGAAGCATACCCTGTGGACAGCGCTGGATTGGAGCCAATTTCCTACAACAGGACAATGACCCAAAGCACACCTCCAAATTATGCAAGAACTATTTAGGGAAGAAGCAGGCAGCTAGTATTCTGTCTGTAATGGAGTGGCCAGCGGAGTCACCAGATCTCAACCCCATTGAGCTGTTGTGGGAGCAGCTTGACCGTATGGTATGCAAGAAGTGCCCATCAAGCCAATCCAACTTGTGGGAGGTGCTTCAGGATCTTCAGATTACCTCAACAAATTAACAGCTAGAATGCCAAAGGTAATTGCTGCAAAGGGAGCATTCTTTGACGAAAGCAAAGTTTGAAGGACAAAATTATTATTTCAAATAAAAATCATTATTTCTAACCTTGTCAATGTCTTGACTATATTTTCTATTGATTTTGCAACTCATTTGTTAAATAAAAGTGTGAGTTTTCATGGAAAACACAAAATTGTCTGGGTGACCCCAAACTTTTGAACGGTAGTAATATTATTTTATTTCTTTCACATGTGTGTACCATTGCATGAATTAAATATATTTTGCTTTTTATTCATGCTTGTATGTAAAATGATAATCATCAAAATTACGTGTTTGAAATTGTATATACTTCATGTTACGTAATATTTCCTCATTTAATTAAAGATGTACTGTGATCCCATCAGTTTCCAGTGATCAGTTTCCTAGCTCACACTTTTATTTTTTCACACATTTAGATTTTGAAGGGGGCACTCAGATGAGTGAAGAGAAGGGAGCCAAGACAATCTGTCTGTCAGTCTTCATCTGCAGCCTGAAAATCCCTGGGATTGACTGATATCAGAATAGAAAGACAAGACACCATCAAGAAGGCACAACAGCGGCTCTACTTCCTGAGAGTCCTCAGGAAGGAACACAACAAGCAGGAGATACTGGTGGCCTTCTACCGCGGCGCAGTGGAGAGCATCCTCACCTACGGCATCTGCAACTGGTTCTCCAGCTGCACAACCGCGGAGAGAAATGCGCTACAGAGAGTCGTGAGAACAGCCCAGAAGATCACCGGCGCCCCCCTCCCCTCTCTGGAAGAGCTGTACAACACACGCTGTCTCAGGAAGGCCTCCAAGATCTCCAGAGACCCATCCCACCCTGGGTACGAACACTTTGCCCGGCTGCCCTCGAAAAGGCGGTACAGGACCATGGCCGCAAGGACAAACAGACTGAAGCACAGCTTCTACCCCAGGGCCATCCAGGCCCTGAACACAGCAAAGACCTAGGTTCTGGGCCCTGGACAGTCTGGACGGATTGATGGCAGCTGCTGGATTGAAAAAATCAGGTGTAGTGCTGAGGCACAAATGTGTACATTTCAAGCCTGCAAACTGCGACACTTTAAATGAATGTGCAATAACACTATGTGCAATATGACAACCCTAGTCGTCTTACCTGTACAGTATAGTATAGTGGATAGTGTACATAGCCTTTATTTATGTAAACCAGCTCCTTTCCCTTCCTGTTTTCTTTTTTTTTCTTTTTTTTCTTTCCTAGCACCAGGGGAGCCACCCCTCCCAAATTTCGTTGTTTGGTACCTGTACTATAGCAATGACAATAAAGACCATTCATTCATTCATTCATTCATTCATTCATCATTCAAAATCGGTTAAGAGTGGAGTGTGTTTGTATGACTTCCATTCTGCCAAACACAAACACTCATAGCGAGCATGAAGGAAAACGTCTAGAGAAATGCATCTGAAACCCCTCCGCTCTCAGTTGAGTGAACCCAGTGTCAGTGTTGCTGCTATGGCTTGCCCGTCTAAGGGCCTTGAAAGACAGGTTTCCTATTGCAGTTACATTTTGATAGCAAATAAAGCAATGCTGTTCTCAAAACACCCTTTTTCATATGGCACTACAATGACAAATGTTAAAATTAATTACTGCATACGTGTAACTCTAAAGTCGTGTGAGCAAAAACAATGTCTGTGAACACAAACAGGCTAATATCAAGATGTACACAAGACACCCTCCTTGCGCACCACAACTTGTGCACACAGACACACATTATTTTTTGAGCCTGTAGTGCCAAACACAAACTTCTATCATCGCCTTTTCTCTTCCCTCCCTCTCCTCTTCCTCCCCCTCCTCGTCTCTGTCACTCTAATGCAACACCGGAACCAGAGAGACCAACAACCTTTCAACATCAATGGTCTTTCTCTTGTTCTCTCAACTTCTCCCCGTCTCTGTTTCCTTTTCTCTCTTCTTTGCACAACAGCACACACACCATCATCCGCAGGGTCTCCGGTCTTCTTTCTGTTGCTGTGTTTTGGCTCCTGAACTTCACAAGATAAGCTGTGTTTGTGTAACTCTCAAAGGCTTTCTTCTGAACAGTAAAAACCTTCCCAAGAGAACAAAACTGGCAGACAAAAGAGAAGAGTGGTCTTTGATGGCTCCTTAGCTGTCAGTCAGTCAGGGGTAGCAAAGATGTGCACACACAGAGGCACGCTCAAACTTAAACTAATGCAATTCGTTTGAATTATCATGAAACGGAGCAGAATCAGAACAAAAAAGGCTTTTTGGAAGACAGTTGTTTTGAAAGGAATGGCATACCCAATCAAGTCAGAGGACTGGCTAACTAACTCAACTCACTTGCCCAGATTATCCCTCTCAACCACCTCTCCATTCCCTCACTCTCAGAGTCTTATCCCCCTCTCTTTGTCTCTGGCCTCCCTCCTTCTCCCCAATCCTCCTTCATCCACACGTATCAGCCTCAAGGGAGAGTTCTACACACCTCTCCCCCTTTCTCCCCCATCACTCCAGGCCAAGGGCTCAACCTCATCCTCATTCTCAAGCCTTCCTCCTCCAGGTCTCAGTCTTCAACTGTTTTTGATTGTCAATTATTCATGTCTTATCATTAATATTGAGCCTCTGGCCTCCATAAGGTGATGGCCTGGATAGAGTAGCCTTGACAACAGAGATGCTTCCTGGCTCTCTGTGTTGCATTCTACAGAGGTAGACAGTAAACACCATCAATTCTCAACAAAGGCCAGGAAGACAAGATGATGAATGCCCTGTTGAAAAAGTTTTACCCTTACACGAAAACAAAACTTAAGTTAGACTAACGATTTTCGATAACTTTTAGTTTCACACCAGTGCCGTCAACCATTACCCGCTCTTGCTTAAAAAACAACAAATCAACACGCAACACCATATTGGCTGGGCAACAATTAAACCAGCAGCTGTGAAGCTGAGAAAGCCGAGCTGACGCTCTCTGGGCGCAGACACACAGACACACAGACACACAGACACACACACACAGACACACACACACACACACACACACACACACACACACACACACACACACACACAATAGAATTAGTAGAAATTACGTGACTTAAGTACCAGTACAATTTAACATGGTCTACCAAATAAGGTGGCACAGCATTACCATTACACTGTGAAAGGCATATCGAATTATTACGTTATAAGCATTGATGAATTGCATATTCCTAAGGGTACACACCCAGACTCTTGCATTGAACATATTGATTATGTAAGGATAATGGATTTTAAATGTCAAAGTCTGTTCTGGTAGATTCTGTGTTGGTAGCAGTGGCTGGCTGCCCAGAGCTCAGCAGGGCTGGCAGCTCAAGGGGGGTTGGCTCTGGGGGAGTTCTAGCATGCAAAGGGCTATTTGCACTCTCTCACTGGCTGTTGGCAGAGCCAGGCGCCTCTAAGGGCTTTATCTGTGAGGAACACTCACTGGGAATCAGTCCCAATAACCAATCTATCGCAACCATTAACATACACACACAGGCTCATACACACGTGCCAGTGAATGCGTCAGATGAGTGTGTACGCGCACATGCACACCCACATACACACAGGGAATTAGTCCCAATTGACAAATCTCAACCACGCACCACATACACACAGACACGACACACGTCCACGGCAGGGTGAAAGCTCTCTTAGTCATATCATAGAGTGGGAGGGATTTTATTATACCACTGCACTTAACCTCAACACCCCCCTCCTCTACACACACTCCGCTCCATCCCTCCATCCTCCTCTCCCTGTCCCCATCCCTGTCCCCTCTGATCTGAACCGCCTCACAGCTAAAAATGGAAAATGGCGCTGCTTCGGTTGCTCCTGCTAGAGGTTGACCCTAGTTTAGTGCTTTAGCCCAGCCTAATAAATGCAATAAAGAACAAATACAATATTTACTCTGGAGTGGAGAGCTCCACAGTTTTGGGAGAGAGTGGGAGCTAATGTGATTGTAGGGATGGAGAACCAATCACAAAAACACTACCCACTAGTAGACTCTCTCTATAGAGCGTTTGTGCCTCACATCTCCCGATACATTTGTTTCAAAACCTAAGTTGACCCCCCCTGTGTTTATGAGAGCACTGCTTAATGAAAGGATTGTTGATAGCAATGAATAATACACTGTCCGTGTGGCACCTTTTGTACAACATTAGCAGCATAAAGTGCTTCACATTATTGGGATGAATTTGGCTGTGGGATGAGATTGTTCTGTTTTATTGAGGTTGTTTGTTCCTCTCTAGGCCCTATCAAAATGTTCCTCCAAGTAGCAGCAGGGAATAATATAGTATTTTAATTCTCTCCGAGAGGCAATACGTGAGGCGTGAATACAGGCTTGGAGAGTTAATGAGGATGTCAGTTGTTGTCTTTATTATGTTTTATTTCGTTAGCTTTTACTCCACTGGCTTTGAGGGGATCAATTAGTAATGGAAAAGAGATTAATGTCAAACACAATTTAATGTTAGTTCCATCTCTGGAGAGAGAGAGAGAGAGAGAGAGAGAGAGAGAGAGAGAGAGAGAGAGAGAGAGAGAGAGAGAGAGAGAGAGAGAGAGAGAGAGAGAGAGAGAGAGAGAGAGAGAGAGAGAGAGAGAGAGAGAGAGAGAGAGAGAGAGAGAGAGAGTGTGTGCGCGTGCGCATTCAACTCTGCTGCAGTCTCACGTCTAAGCCTCTTAATTTAACACAGTTGTCAACATCATCTCGGAACACTGAATAAAGAAACATTTAATGTTATTGTTTGGTTTCATCAACTTTGATCCATTTGCTGTATCTAGGCATATACAATCTAAAAGTCTGGATTTTATGATGATGAACAGTCAACAACTGTCTCTATACTTTCCTGCTGCTTTAGGGCTCATTTAAACTCACATTGAGATGTTTACAAGCAATAAGCCAAGCATCCACAAAAATATTTTTCTTGTGGTTAAATAACCTACAACCTGTGTGCAGTTTATACTCCCTACACAGGTACGCCTAGTTCCAATAAGTTACAATTCTTATATTCTATAATCAAATCAGTAGTTTTTCCTGACGATGTGACCTGACCAGCAAAGTGTTAAGGGGCCCTAGTTGTTCCTGGTCAGGTACAGAATCAGTCTGGTAAACTCTGGGCTTATGGGTCATATCACACTAAGTCAGCTCTGTACAGTTCTCTCCTGATGAAAAGATGAAAGCCTTCATTGCGTCAAAGAAACTCTTGATGTGGTGCATTCATTAAAACAGAATATCACAAGCACTTACATTTGAGAAGACATTTGGAACCTAATAAAAGAATTCATACTGATAGTTTGACACTAATAATAATTGGTCACCTTGATAGAAAACGGTAGGCACTCGTTTCCATCCATAAAACATTCTCATTTTCGTTTACCATTCATCATAATCATCACTGAATGAAAGCTTCACAGAGAGTCTAAAATGTCCAGGCGATTTCTGTGCAGTATGTGCAGAATCATTTTGCCAATATTAAAAAGTCATTTGGACTGTAATGGTGTAATGGAAGCACTGATGATGCTGGCGCTGTAGAACCCTCTATTGAACTCACAGTGACCTGCCATCTCTCCATGAGGCTCAAGAATAGACTGATGCATCATGCCAACATTGTTCACTCACAATTATTGTCCATGTTATTTCACCATATTAGCATAAGCATGTTGTGATTGTGATCAATTTGTCTTTTTGATATGACGCACACACGTCTGCCCCATTAGCTTTTTTCCTGTAGATTCTAGGTTCAGCCTGGTCAAGTTGATTGATGATTTCCTAATGGTGAAGATATTCCATTGCCGTGTTCGGTTTGTGTTTTCATCAGTTATTCCTCTAACCTTTCCCTGAAGTGACGCTTGTCCTCGTTTGTTTGACGTTTGTGGATGTTTGTCAGGCCTAGTAAATCATTTATTGTCTGTCGTCTTTGTGGTTTTCACATTTCTTACACACCAATTACCTCCACCAAAGACACATTACACACTCAGTGACTGAGGAGGCAGTATACCGTGCCAGACCAAAACTCAAACTGGTTTAATCTACTTGAGACTTCTCTGCCATGGACACCAATGACTGTCCATCTGGGTGAGTGTGGCAATGTGATTTTATTGCAGTCCCTTGAGTGACATCTAGCAAGAGTGATAAATGTATAAGCTTTGATAGAACACATTACCTGAAAGTGTCTTAGCTACATAGAGCCAAGCCAAGTCTGTGTTCAAATAGGAAACGGTCTGACCAATAAACCAAAAATAAACCATCCTAAACATAGCCGACCGCCAGACAGCCTCTCCTTACAAGGCCATCTCCATTCACAGCTCAACTTGCTTCCAAATTCACAGATCCTTAAACAGATTTGGGCAGTGACCTACTCTACATAAACCTATTTTAATTCTGACCCTCCTGATGAACATAAGAACACCTGGTGCCACAGCCCAGCGAGCCAATTCGGCATTGGCTTCAATCCCCCATCATGGCAGCACTCTGTTAAAAGACTGATTAGCACTTAGGCATTATCATCAGCACATTAGCTTTTAGCCTATTATCATTTACTACCCTGCATGGATATTGCTGGAAGCAGGGCCATAGACTTTGTATAATTTCATGCTAAAGTAATAAACACATTCTAGGGCACTGATAGAAGCTGCCTGTAGGCACAAATCTGTGATAAGTTCTATCCGCCACAATTCTTAAAGGGGCAATCTATAACTGGTACTGTACAGAAATATTTTGGATTAGTGCACAAATCAAAATGTTTGGACTTTGGACAATTTGGACAATTAATGATACAGTATATAACAATTGATTATTGATGGATATATATAATGGCATACAAGGCATTTTTTACTCCATTGTTGATAAACTTACATTGTTTGTAAACAAACACTGTATAGCTTCAAAACATGATTCAAACCATAATTTTGTTGTCATGGATGGTCAGTCCTTGCATCAATAGCTCTGTTGATGAAATAATTATTATTATTTCTCCAGCCTCATCCCTCAGCTGTTTACCAAAAGTCCCACTGACTCCCAGCAAAGAGATTCCTCTGGAAGCTGAAGCTAGCTGAGAGGAGAGTAGAAAGGAGAAAAGAGATGGGGGGGGAGAGAGTTCTGTCAGTGTGCCAGACACTCCATATTAGAAACAAAAAAGAAAACAAGGCAATTAGCAGAGAGAAGGCAACTCAAGCTTGGCACGAGCTCCCAGCTCTAACTAGTGTGGTGTGGGTGTGCATGTTGCTAAAACAATCCCAGAAGGCAACAAAACAGGACCCAACAGATAGTAGGCTGTGAAGAGTCAGAGGGGGCACATACAGCACATTTGAAGATGGTACTCTATAGTGATATATACTACACATCACATTTGTCTTCTGCACAGATAAAACGTACTAATAGTGTTTCCTATGAATTACCTAGATTTGGCCCGCTACAGTCTAATTTGTCTTGCCACAGTTTCATAACGAACCGAAAGAAAATATTTTCACACTCCTCATAATAACATAAAAGATCTCTTCAGCAAAGCGTCTCTCACTCCCACCCCGCGGCTGTAAGCTCACACGCTCACACAATTTAGACTACTCAGTGCAGTCTGTGAAGGGAGCAACATTTTTTAACCAAGGCACCCCTGAAGCTTTCCCCCTTCTCCAAGGCATCCCAACTGTTCGAAGATTTTTTTTAAATGCCTCAGAGCTTAAACTAAAAACAATACACAATGAATTGGTTTGAAAATGTGTGTTTAAAACTGCTAAGTGAGTTGCTACAATTGCAATCAGAATTCAAATCAATTGAACAAATTGTAAAAATGAAATAACAAGACTAAGCCATGAAACTTCAACACCTTCAACACCTCAATTTAATTATTGGTGAATACAGTATTATGAATAGTTTATTAGTTAATATTTTTGGCTGAAAATAATGCCTTTGTAAAAATGAAATAACAATGCATATAACATAAGTATTGCCCCAATGAATTTTAACAAGATAATAAAAGTAATAAATGAACTTTCATGGATGGGCAAGAATGCATAGGTCAATCAAACTATCATTAAATTTAATTTAATTAAATTGAATTAAATTGCAGCCCTCAAGGATTGCAAAATATGGGAGGAGACTCAGAGGGAATTCTTCACACAAATAAAAGTTTTTTTGAAAAATAGTTTTTTTGCCTTAAAATAATGCTCTCATGTCAATGCTCATTCTGAGATTATTATTTCACATGTGAACCAAACGGGTAACTCACAATAATAGTCTATGACCATAATCTATAATAATCATGACAGAATTGTGAGAAATACAAAACAGAATTGTGAGAAATACAAAACCAAAAAATATGTTGTGCACATTAGTGCGCCTGCTTTTGGGAGCAGAGTCTCTTTATGCAGGGAGAGATAGTGGACAGTGCGACACGCAGGTCCTGTTCCACTGACAGAGTCGTGCGTGTCTTGTTCTTGATATACTGTATGCAAGCTCTCACAAATAGAAGGTTGGGAAGGGTAAAAGCAACTTGATGGCGCTCTCTGAGAGAGATGGATACTCATGTCCCACAAGCAGCCAAAACCTATCCAAACCTAGTTCACCATGTTTCAGCTTCAGTGTGCAGTCCATCATGAGCTCTGCCAGTTCATCTTGAGCTTTGCTGCTCAAACTAGCGGCTGATGCTGATGATTGGGGGTTGAACGGATCCCGGAGCCAGTCGTAGTCTTCGTTCATAGGAGGGAAATCGGACTCAAATCTCTCCTCCAGCATACTTAGGTGTGCAGCGATCAGATTAAAGAAAGACGCTGATTTGTGTGGTGCGTCATTGGCCGTCAACGTAAACATTTAAATGTTTTTCTTGGCCACCCGGTCTTGCCACCGTCTCAGTTTGGATCGGAAACCTTTGAGTTTGTCTGTCGCTGTCAGGATATTCTCAGCCTTCACTTGCATTTTTATGCTGAGGTCATTAAGGTGGCCGAAGGTAGCTTTCATTGTACATTTGGAGTTTACTTTTTTTTGCTGCTGGTTGATCAGCTTCTGCCATGGTCGCCTGTGAGGCATTCCTTTTCTTTAATCGATCCATTTTCCATCGCCCCATAGCATAGCAAATATATTTTATTTGCTTATGAACTCCATTGCATATGTAATAAACAAAAGTTTATTAATTTATTAGTGTTAGGAACAGTATTGTTATTGGTGGTATACTTATTATTATTATTCTTTTCCTGGCTTTGGTCAAATAGCTCAAAAAGTCCCAGACCAAAAATGCTATGAATTTGCATGCCACAACTAGAGAGCATCAGCAACTATGGCAGAAAGAATGACCATGATTAGACCATAGGTGGCGCTATAATATTACACATATTTGCCTCAAGAACCCATAAGGTCCGCCATGATGGATTTTTCTGCAGGTGCAAAATTTGGCCAAACTTATAAAAATTTACTTAAAATCAAATGTAAGTCAAAATTGCATATGATGCGTGGTGAACATCTCTCTATAGGGTGTTCAAGGATAAGAGATCCATTCCAAGATGGTGGAGAAAATTAAACTTTGCAACGTCTTTGCAACTTTTTATTAGCTTTTTACTCTGTGTTTACTTTATAATTTATACGACTTTCCTTTGCTCTTGATTTGATAACATTTACTTTCTCGAATGGTCATTGTTGTTTTTTCTCTTGCTGCTTTATTTCCTGCTCATGTTCATCACTACATTTTCCTTACTAAGTGATCCCTTTCTAGTGACTCTTTATTTATAATTTAAATTATAATTTTGCCATTTAGCAGACGCTTTTATCCAAAGCGACTTACAATTACGAATTACAGGGACATTCCCCCTGGAGTAACTGAGGGCTAAGTGCCTTACCCAAGGGCACACTAGTAGTGGTGTGGCTTCAGGCGGGATTTGAACTCACAACCTTCCGATCCCAAGTCCAACTCACTATCCACTAGACCACCACTACTATTTGATGTTGTTTCACTCATTCACTAACCTTGTCATTGCCTCTATGCTGTATATTGATTCCATTCAGCTTAACATTATTATCGTTCACATATACCTCCCATGTCTGATTAACAATACATCTTGGCACTACAATGTGTTACCATGTTGAAGCATTTTCAGATATCTAAAAAAACAGGCCTTTGAAATTATAACATTTTGGCTAAAAGCTAAGGCTAATATTACACTTTAAAACTCATCTTCTCATGACCGCTTTACCTGATTGTCAGATGGGCGTGGCATACTATGCTAGGCTTGCAGAATATAGTGTAAGCACATTATAAGTAGTGAAATGCTTGACATAAACTATACAACATGGTCATTAACTGAGGAAGGTTAATCCACAATGCATTTTCATGTTTACACTTAGTGTATATTATCATCATAGCATAGTAGCCTATGTACTGTATATCAGGCCATAATTAGGTGACTGGTACCTTACAGGCCCGTGGTCCTAGGGTACTTAATAATATCATAGCTTAGTATATCATGTGTTCAACTTGGCTCATATTAGGTCAGTGGTCTACCCCCCTGTCTGTAGGTCTACCCCCTATCTGTCAATCTACAACCTGTCTGTAGATCTATCCCGTGTCTGTCAATCTCACCCCATTTATGGTTATGGGGGCATATCTGTAGGACCACGACCCATTGCCGCTTGCGGTTATATTTATTATTATTATATTATTTAAAGTTTAAAAAAATTATAAGCAGATCTGGCGACACGTGCTACTGCACCCTAGGGAACACTTTGGGAACCTCCGTACTAGAGCACAAAATAGTTTACAAAAGCACAACGTTCTTCATAGATCTAGCATTTAACTTTAACATTTACAAAATGTTCTTCTGGGGGACCGTCCCCCCTAGAGGGTCCGAGCTCCACCCACCACAGTCTCACAAAATCCTATGGGAAATACTGCTTACTGAAGAGGTATTTTAGGAGCAATCGAATCATGTAATGTGAGATAAAAAAATAATTAAATAAAAACACCCAGTTAGCACTTCCTAATGAATAGACACTGTCTGCAGGCTACTGTCAATAACAGCTCATCACTCTGGAGAGGTTTGTTCTGTTGAGGAGGTTCATGTCAGGTAATGTACGGCTTTGTTCAGCTTTGTCTTGTGGGGGGAAGGACAACACAGCCTATTCTAATTACTAAATCAGACAAGTGCTTTGTGTAATTATAAATTCTGATGAGGGGAGTTGTTTAATTGTTATGAGAGTGCCGGTTAACAGTAGCTTTCATAAGGGAGAAAGGAAGGGAGAGAGGGAGAGGGAGGGAGAGAGAGAGATGAAGAGAAAGAAAGAGGGAGCGGGTGATAGCAAAGAACATGGAACACATAAAACGGAGAACCAAGGGAGTAAACAAAAAGGGAGAGAGAAAGAGAAAGGAGTTTCAGAAGTTAGAGAACAGAGCGTGCATTTAAGACTAACGACCACCTCCTTCATATTCTGCCCACTTCCCCCCGTCTTAATCCTCTGTGACTCACATCCTTCCATTAATACACAGTGGTAGTAATACTACCAGAAAAGGCTGAGCTGCTTACACTCCTACCCCCCCCCCCAGCCCATCTCTCAGATAGAAGTGGTCTGAACTACACTGCAGAGCATGAGAAGAGCAAAAATAAACTTAAGAGGATGTGACCACACTGTGTGGTAAGAGGAAAGGAGGAGAGGTGGGGTAACAAAACAGAGGGGCTCAGATGTGTCACGGAGTGTTAGAGTAATGAGTTTATAGGCCCTGGGAGGAGGAGGAGGATGAGGAGAAAGAGAGAGGGATCACGATGCCAATGCATGATCTCTCTACACACAATACTTTCATCCATATAAGTGGCCCACTCATCTCAGCTCTGAGCTCCAGCATCTGACTACTCAACCAGGTCAACCTGGTCACAGGGTAAGAGATAGTATCTGTATCTCTTTGTAATTGTGCCCCCTTCTCTCTCAACTCCGATGACTCGTTGACTTGCTTTAGCAGTAACCAGGAAACTGGCAGGCAGACAAAAGCAAGTGTCAACTGCTACTCTGCCCTCCATGTAGAGTTCACATCTTTTTATACAGCAGTACAGTCCAAACAACTCAGAGGTACTCTGTACGTTAACCACATTCTTTCACGGTTGTAGGGCAGATTAAACATGGTTTGTGTTATGCTACTTATACCATGAAACAATGTTATCACACAGAAGCTGTTACATTTCTCAACGCTTTGCACAGGTGGTAGATGGTGGTAGATGGTGGTAGATGGTTAACCAGCTTATGAAAAGCTTGACAGATTTAGACAGTCCACCATGATGCACAATACTCTCTCAAACGTCTCCCCTTCTCTTAATGGAGGAGGCCTATGGATTTAATTACAGAAAACTTGCATGCAACCATTACTGTAAGTCCATGCACACGAGCGCATACCAGTAAATTTCCCTCACAATGGTCTCTCTCACTCTCCCCCCTATCTTCTCCCCTCCTCTCTCTCTCTCTCTCTCTCTACCCCCCTCCCCCTCTCTTTTGTCTGCAATAACTCATTGACTTGCGTTAGCAGTATCCGTGGTCACCTAATCTTTTTACAAAAAAAACAAAACATAAAAAATAAACATTTCTTATGCATTTAAGACTTGTTTTTCCCCATACAGTATGTGTTTCAGCTCCATAGCATGGCCGTGTCCTTCCCTCTTTGTTATCTTTCCTAGGCAGGGTGCAAGATCACTACTTAAGTTTTTCTTTTCCACACGCATGCACCCACACATCCACACCCCCCCCACACACACACACACACACACAAAGAATTGGCAGAGAGCAGATCGGTAGACTCCTATTGAGGTAGCATTTAGAGCTCTAAACACTCAACCAGCAAAACATTCAATTGAAACCGAGGCCTACATGGTTTTCAGATGGAGAGCCCTAGGGCGAAGCGGGCGGGTGTAGTAGGTAGGGGGGGAACATTGGATCACCCTGTGTAACCTATGTCGTGACCCTCTTCTTGCAGAGCAGTTGAATGAGTCAATGGCTTCCCAAGGTTGGAGGGATGGAGAGTAAAGAGAGATGGAGGGAGAACAGAGGCATGGAGGGATAGAGTGACTCCTATGGAGAGGAGGATGGGGTTGGGGATGCAAGGACACAGAGGGACTCCCACAGAGCGAGGAAGGAAGGAGAGGTTTTATCTGCCCAGTGTGAGGGTAAAGCAGTGGAGCCAGGCACCCTGTCGTTCATTGATCAATTGAAAGGGTCCTTTCCTTCCCTTGTCCTCTCCGTTCAAAGAGACGGAGGTCTTTCAACTCAACAGGACATTCACTCACGCAGAGACTGAGGGAGGGAGAGAGGGATCGAGCTTTATGAGCTTTTTTTTGTTGTTGGTTTAAAATGTTTGGAAGAAGTCTGACATATCAATAATTCGCTTCGCACTACAGATGAATAAAATATCTGTTTGTGGGGAAAACGTTAGGAAAACTGTTAGGAACATTATGAAAAACAAGTTTTTCAAATACATCTTCTTACTTCAACTGAAATGGCAAGGCAGACAAAGCTGATAACATTTCCATCCATAGGACGGAGGTTTGTGGGATCAAACACTGTAGTCAATGTGCTTCCATAAACCCTGACAAGCCTGATGGACAACAGACAGATGGATAGAGAGATTAATCTGATGGCTGGAGAGAAAAAGAGAGAACAGAGGGATCCAAAGTGGAGAGGACAGAGAGAGTAAGATAAACGAGGCAGTGGCAGCCAAGAGGAAACATTAAAACCGGGAGAAGAAGAAATACAAACAAAACTAAATACATGGGGAGGAGAGGATGAGTGGAGGATGAAGATAAATGTGATATGGGGAACAGAGAGGAGAGGGGTAGAAGAGGAGGGAGGAAGCAGTTTCCTGTTCAAACAGACTGATCCATGACAAGATCTAAGGCAGTCGCATCGTCTAAACCATGATAGAGAAGGATGGATAAGAGGAGGAGAAGAGAGCGAGAGAGAAACAAGAAAATAGGGGGTGTAAAAGGGAGAGTTTAGGAAGAGAGAGTAGGAAGAGAGAAAGGGGGAGGCACAGTGATTAACAACACTGACATTTTTGACAGCTGAGACAGATGGAGGGTGGCAGGATGAAGGAGAGAGTAGCAGTTGAAGGACTGGGGGAAGGTGAGATAGGGCATATAACAGAGATGAGAGAGGGAGAGAAAAAGGAGGGAGGGGTAGTGTACAGCCATGGATAAGGAAAAGGAATGATGAAGAAGGGGATTCATAGAAGTGTCAGGAGAGCGGAAGGGTCATTGGAGTAAACATCACTGACAGTGTGTCTGCTGTCATCATACGACTACACTCTGGTCAGATAGGGAGAGAGGGAGGGAGGGCAGGGTCAGAGAGGAGATGGAGAGGAGACAGTGGGGAGAGGAGGTAGGTCAGAGAGCAGGTCAGAGAAGACGAGGAGGAGAGAGAGTAGAAAGGTTATGGAAGTGAGAGAGGAGACAGCGTGTGGGTGAGGCAGGTCAATCAGACGCTGGGAGAAGGAGGTAAAAGGAGGGAAAAGAGTGGGGGAGAAAGAAGGGGAGGGCTAGAGAGGTTCCAGAGAGCACAATACAATACAGTACACCCCTTCCCAACCCAGTCCAACTCACAGGCCTGAAGCTAATCCGATACAAAACAATATATCTATATCTGATGTAACAAAAAAAATTCTTCGTGTCAATAGAGGGTTACATAATAAGCTGATGTGTTTGACACCTCCATAAAGAACCATGGAGAAATTGATTTGGAGAATCCACTTTGCGATTCAATTACAGTACAGTCTACGAAAAGCAACCCACAATCCAGTAACAATGAACTAACAACCCACAGCCTCCTCACGTCCAAGAAGAAAAAACAGACATGGAATGAACATATTCTGAACCCACTATATGGACATTCCCACACACGGAGAGCTCAAAGGACAAGGTTAGTGCCAGCATACTCACATGCAAACAAACACATGTACTGTACAGACACACAAATAAACACCCACATACACAGTATACACAGCCATAGAAAAAGTAAATCAAAAGGGTAGCACTTTTACATTAAGGTCACATTTATATTCATAATTAGTTAATAAATCACTTATAACCAGTTTATTATTCTTACCAGCCAATGGACATTGCATTCCTGCGATACGACAGACTTATTGTCCACCCTGCCTCCCAAAGGACTGTCGGAGTGGAAAGATCAGCCAAGAATATGGGTTCATAATCTCAGGCAAGTACACACGCATACAATACACACTGGACTGAATGCTGATTTTCTTACACCATTAATGTCAACACTGCTCATGTAAATATATGTAGCCTAAGAAATAACGTTCAGGATGTAGATAACTTGTTAACATCTGTCAATTCTAGCCATTTCTGAAACTCGTTTAGACAATACATTTGATGATGCTACAGTGGAGATACAGGGATACAGTTGCATATTCAAAGCCACATCCTGTCACCAGGGGAGTCTCCGACTCTCCGACACCACCTACTGGTGGCTGGACTTTCCTGGAACTAATTGCTAATACCTGTCACCTGTTGTATGTTTGTATGTGGCTATTTAGGTGTGTCCCTTTTCCCTGTTCCCTTGTTAGTCGATCACTTGTGTTACCCTTTTGGAATGCTTCAGAATCCTGTGTACGTATTACCGCTTCACGTATCCGATACCCGGAACGTTATTGAGCCTTGACTTTGTTTGCTTGTTTGAAACCTTGCACCTCCTTTGGAGCCCTTTGCTCAAACTTTAGTTTCCGTGTACTTTATTATGACCTCAGTTCCTTAGTTAATTGTTGCATACGTGCTGAGCCCTACTGCTCTCCTTTATGTTTGTTCCGTCTGAAAGTTTATGTTTGAACCTGCGAACTATACATCTCAGTAAAGAGAGTCTTTATTTTATTATATCTCCGTCTCGTTGTTTACATACACCGCACCTGGACCCGACACAATTGTATACATACAGAACCTTTAGAGAAACGTAACAGATCGACTAACCACTATGGATCCAGCGGATGTAGCACAACTTCGCACCGTACTGGCCACCCAAGGTGCCATGCTGACCCAGCATGAACGTCTCCTCAGGGAGATGAGTGAAAATCTCCGCCAGCTGTCCCTCACCGTCCAGAGCCTGGTGGACCGCCAGGACAACGCTGAACTGGTCGCCAACGCCGCAGCAGCCCTACCTTCACTACTGGTCCCTACACCTCCGCCTACACCTCGTGAGCCTCGCCTTCCACCTCCAGCGAGGTACGACGGACGTCCAGAGGGCTGCCGGGAGTTCATCACTCAGTGCACCTTAGTGTTCAGCCTACAGCCGACCTCCTTCCCCACCGAGCAGTCCCGGGTGGCTTACATCACCACTCTGCTAACGGGACGTGCCCTGTCTTGGGCGACGGCAGAGTGGGAGAGGGGGACGGCGATATGTGCCAGTTCCCAGCTCTTCATAACAGAGCTTCGCAAAGTCTTTGATAACACCCGGGTGCTCTCCACCTACGAGGCAGGCAGGAGACTCACCGCCTGTCGACAGGGTCATCGCACGGTGGCGGACTATTCCGTGGAGTTCCGCACCCTGGCCAGAGAGACCGGGTGGGAGGAGCGCGCTGTGGTCGTCCTGTATGCTCAGGGGCTCTCGGAGGTCATGAAGGACGAGTTGTCCTTCCGAGAGCTGCCTGAGCAGCTGGACGACTTAGTCGACCTCTCTTGGCGGGTGGATAATAGACGCCGGGAGCGGGACCGCGAGAGTGGCTCGGCTAGGGGCGCGCCCTCCCACCTAACGCCGGGTGTGGGACCACCCAGTGGGTTCATGGAGGAGCCAACCTACGATGAGCCAATGCAGTTAGGAGCGGCACGCCTTTCCCAGACCGAGCGACAGCGGCGTCAGAGAGAGGGGCGCTGTCTGTATTGCGGGCGGGCTGGACACCTAGTCGCTACGTGCCCGGAGAAGCCGGGAAACGGGAGGGCTCGCTAATGTCGGGAGGGGCATTGGTGAGCCATGAATCACCTTCAGCAATGGGCGATCACCTGACTTTTTTGGGGGTAACGTTAGAGGGGGGACGCCGCATACGACGGGTGTGGGCGTTGGTGGACTCGGGGGCGGCGGGGAACCTTATGGACACGGGCTTAGCCCACGAGTGGGGACTAGTTCTCAAGGACCTCCCCGTTCCATTACCGGTCCGCGCCCTGGACGGCCGGCCTCTGGGGACCGGGTTCATTACCCAGTGCACACCACCTATTCATCTCCAGGTGGAGCGAGAACAGTGGGAGCTGATCCAGTTTTTTATTATTGAGTCTCCTGACTGTCCTCTGGTCCTGGGGCACCCCTGGCTGGCGGTGCACAACCACAATATTAACTGGTTAAAATCACCAACCCTCCCAGAACCCCACTCCATTCCCCAGTCTCGTTGCCAGCCCCATCCCACTCCCTAGCTACAGCCCCTAAACCCCTTTCCACGCTAGCGGCGGGGTCTACAGACATTCCAGTGGCTCCGGCCGTAGTGGGCGTTCCCCAGGTCTATTGGGATCTGGGGGAGGTTTTTAGTAAGCAGCGGGCTAGGGAACTACCCCCCCACAGGGCTTACGACTGTGCCATCAACCTCCTGCCCGGCACCACGCCCTCTCGGGGGAGATTGTTCTCCCTCTCCGGACCTGAGACCCTGGCCATGAAGGAGTACATCGATGACTAAACTGGACTTACGGAACGCGTATAATTTAGTGAGGGTCCGGGAGGGCGATGAGTGGAAGACTGCGTTTAACACTCCGAGGGGCCATTATGAGTACATGGTGATGCCGTTCGGCCTCGCCAACGCACCGGCGGTGTTCCAGGCCTTCGTTAATGACGTCCTACGGGATCTCCTCGACCACTCTGTTTTTGTTTATTTAGATGACATTTTGATTTTTTTCTAAGGATGTGACGCAGCACCAGAGACACATTAGGGAGGTGCTCGAACGCCTCCTCCGCCACAAACTGTTTGTCAAAGCGGAGAAGTGTGAGTTTCATGTGGAGAAGGTGTCCTTCCTGGGGTTCGTGGTGGACAAGGGGGACCTTTTGATGGACCCCGGGAAAGTCACTGCAGTTTTGGACTGGCCGCGACCCTCCTCATTAAAGCAACTCCAACGCTTTTTAGGTTTTGCCAATTTTTACAGGCGATTCATTCGTGTTTTAGTTCCATAGCCGGCCCATTAACAGCCCTCACTCAGTCCAGTCTCCGCTCTTTTTCCTGGTCCCCGGAGGCGGAGAACACCTTCAATACGCTTAAGCAGCGTTTCACCTTAGCCCCCATCCTCGTGCACCCGGACCCGTCCCTACCCTTTGTTGTGGAGGTGGATGCCTCGGACATTGCGGTAGGGGCGGTTTTGTCACAGCGCTGCGCCAAAGACAATAAGACTCACCCCTGTGCCTTTTTTTTCTCGCAAGCTGTCCACGCCGGAGTGCAATTACGACGTGGGGAACCGCGAGTTGCTTGCCATCAAACTCGCGCTGGAGGAATGGAGGCACTGGTTGGAGGGGGCCGTGCACCCTTTTATGGTTTGGACTGACCACAAGAACCTGGCCTATATCCAGGGGGCCAAGCGCCTCAACTCCCGACAGGCCAGGTGGGCGTTATTCTTCACCAGGTTCCAGTTCACGATCTCCTATCGACCGGGCTCTAAGAACACCAAGCCCGATGCACTGTCGAGGCAGTTCGATCCTGTGGACCTGGTGGAGAGCACGGATTCTATCGTCCCCACTGGCCTGGTCGTCGCCCCCGTGTCCTGGGGAATCGATAGGGTAGTGAGAACAGCGCTGAGGCGGGAGCCTGACCCGGGCGGGGGTCCGCCGGGGAGGCTTTACGTTCCGAAGACTGCGCGCGCACGACTGCTGCAGTGGGCGCACGCCTCCTCCCTCACCAGTCACCCGGGGGCCACCAGGACATTGGACTTCATACGAAGGAGGTTCTGGTGGGCCACAGCGGAGGGGGACACACGTGCGTTTGTGGCAGCCTGTGCCCTATGCGCGCGCAGCAAAGCCTCCCGGCAACGGCCGCCGGGACTCCTACACCCCCTGTCCATCCCCAAACGTCCCTGGTCGCACATAGCCCTCGATTTTATATCGGGTCTACCGACTCTACCCCCATCTGATGGGTTCACCGCCATACTCGTGGTGGTGGACCGGTTCTCTAAGGCGGCGCACTTCATCCCCCTCCCCAAACTCCCCACGGCCCAAGAGACGGCGGAGCTAGTGGTCCAGCATGTCTTCCGGGTGCACGGACTACCCCTGGACATGGTATCCGACCGGGGTCCTCAATTCGCCTCCAGGTTCTGGAAGGCATTCGCCACCAGCCTTGGCGCCTCCGTCAGCCTGTCCTCCGGGTTCCACCCCCAATCCAATGGGCAGACGGAGCGCGTCAACCAGGACCTGGAGGGGGTCTTGAGGTGCTACGTCTCCAGCAATCCGGCGACATGGAACCGGCGGCTGGCGTGGGCTGAATACGCCCACAACACCCTCCTCTGCTCCTCCACTGGCCTCTCCCCTTTCCAATGCCAGTACGGGTATCAGCCCCCCCTTTTCCCTGAGCAGGAGGAGGAGGCAGCTGTACCATCGGTCCAAGCCCATGTCAGCCGCTGTCGCCGTACCTGGAGGCGGGTGAGGGCGGCGCTTGTGCGGGCTTCGGACAGGTCCCAACGCCAGGCCAACCGCAGGCGCCGCCCTGCCCCGGTCTTCCGTCCTGGTCAGAGGGTCTGGCTGTCTACCCGGGATCTCCCCCTCCGGGTGGAGTCACGCAAGTTGGCTCCTCGCTTCGTGGGGCCGTTTAAGGTGGTGCGGCGGGTCAATGCCGTGGCCTACAGACTGCTACTCCCACCCTCCATGCAAGTTCACCCCACATTCCATATATCACTCCTCAAGCCCGTTGCTTTCTCCCCCATGGCCCCTCCACCCCGCCCCGCCCCCCCGCCCCGTCTCATTGATGGACAACCTGCCTACACGGTCAACAGGATCATCAACTCCCGGAAGGTGGGTAGGGGTGTCCAGTTTCTGGTGGACTGGTAGGGCTTTCACACCGGCAAAGAACCGTGCCGGTTCGCGTTCGCGAGCCAAGTCTGGAACCGGCCGGCGCGTTCAGACCGAAGCTCAATTGGTTCGGAACCTGAAAAGTTGGTTCGCAGCGGGCACCAAAAAATAGTGGTTCTCAAGCGCGAACCAAAATGTAGAACAGTCACGTCGTCAGTGGGTGTGTCATATTCTAGGCTGCAGAGACCAGCAAGGAGGAAGTAGACAAAATCTAATCTAATCTAAATCTAATCATTAGTGATCAAAACAATATCAAAAGTCTCATTATTCTCTTTATCTTCCTCACATGCTCAGCAAACACACACACACACGCACACGCCGCGCGGACATGCGCGAACGCGAATTTCGTAAGCCATTTCTATTCCAGTAACGGAGCAGCTGATTAGTAAAAGAACGCATAATAGAAAGTGTATTTTGTTTTGTTTCACAGAAATTTGTGTTTATTTCAGATACTGTAGTGGAATATATTATCCTCATTTCCAGTGAAGTAGTTGCCATCTAGTTGTGACATTTTTGTTTATCCCGCCCCTTCATCACCCAGCGTTGATGACGCGGATGGTTCTGGTTACACCGGTATGAACGCGGGCTCGTTCGCCAGACAGCACCAAGGTTCAGAGGTTTCCGAACGTGAACGCGAACGGGCACGGTTCTTTGCCGGTGTGAAAGCCCTATCGGAGGGATATGGGCCGGAGGAGCGTACCTGGGTGCCTCGGCGGGACATATTGGACCCTAGTCTCATTTCTGACTTTCGCCGGCTCCATCCCAAGGCACCCGGGTGATCGGCTGGTGCCGCTCGTCGGGGGGGGGGGGGGGGGGGGGGCACTGTCACCAGGGGAGTCTCCAACTCTCCGACACCACCTACTGGTGGCTGGACTTTCCTGGAACTAATTGCTAATACCTGTCACCTGTTGTATGTTTGTATGTGGCTATTTAGGTGTGTCCCTTTTCCCTGTTCCCTTGTTAGTCGATCACTTGTGTTACCCTTTTGGAATGCTTCAGAATCCTGTGTACGTATTACCGCTTCACGTATCCGATACCCGGAACGTTATTGAGCCTTGACTTTGTTTGCTTGTTTGAAACCTTGCACCTCCTTTGGAGCCCTTTGCTCAAACTTTAGTTTCCGTGTACTTTATTATGACCTCAGTTCCTTAGTTAATTGTTGCATACGTGCTGAGCCCTACTGCTCTCCTTTATGTTTGTTCCGTCTGAAAGTTTATGTTTGAACCTGCGAACTATACATCTCAGTAAAGAGAGTCTTTATTTTATTATATCGCCGTCTCGTTGTTTACATACACCGCACCTGGACCCGACACAATTGTAAACATACAGAACCTTTAGAGAAACGTAACAACATCCCTGTTAAACTCAGAAGGGATCTAATGTTGTGTGATGTTGAAATGCTATGGTTACAGGTTCACTTATCCCACCTCAAACCTATATTGCTGGGATGCTGTTATAGACCACCAAGCTCTAACAGTCAGCATCTTGATAATCTGTGTGAAATGTTTGATCGAGCATGTGATGAAAATAGACAAATCTATGTCCTCCTGGGCGACCTAAACATACATTTTCTTGCACCAAGCTGTCCTATGAAAAATAATGGATATGGATAAGTTATGGATAAGCATGCACCTATCAAGAAGCTGACTGTTAGAGCTGTTAAGGCATCTTAGATTGATGATAACCTAAAAGAATGCATGGTTAAAAGAGTTGAGGCAAAGGGAGAGGCAAATAGGTCTGGCTGCACATCATTTGGCAAGTATATTGTAAACTGAGAAACTTTGTCACTAAATTGAACAGAAATATGAAGAAATTATATTATGAATCCAGGATTAATAATATAAAATATGACAAAGAAGCGTTGGAACACCTTAAACGACATCATGGGCAGAAAGCGTAACTCAACTCCATCTTTCATTGAAGTGGAAGGGTCTTTTATAACTAAACCGATAGATATTGCCAATTATTTCAACGATCACTATATTGACAAAGTATGCAAACTCAGGCAGGAAATGCCAACACCACACTGTGAGCCATTGTACACATGTAGCCTATACTAGACAAAATAATGAAAGACAAGAACTGCTCATTTGAATTCTGTAACGTGACTTTAGAAGAAGTGAAAAAAGTATTATTATCTATCAAAATCATGCAAGTGCACAGTGGTTGCACAGTTGGTAAAGTTATTTCCAGTATTGTGGGGATGATTTGGCTGGCATCAAACCGATTCAACACATCTTTACATACAGTACAATGTGAAGATCTCCCAAAGTACAGTACAGCTGCCACCATGTTTTTGTAACCATGCCCTTGAAATCCTGATGTCCTTGTTAACACGTTCCTCATTAAACATGTCCAACATACATGTCCAACATACATGTCCCCAGATTTTATTTGTTGCTCTATCTATCCACTATGTATCCTCTCTGTGTTCACTGGTGTGTGTGATTAGTGCTCTGAGCTGGTATGGGTATATCAATGAGGAGAGGAGACCACATTGATCATTAAGTCACGTGAGTACTCTTCTATCCTGTGTACTTATGGAGAAAACCTCTGACCATGTCAGGTACCAACATGTATAGCTGATGAAATTTCACACCATGAACCATTTATTAATGAGCATTGATAACTGATAAAATGTGACCTGTTAACCATTCATTAATGAGTTACTGTTAATGAGGCACTCCAAGTGAAGTAGCCTCCCTTTTCATAAGCAATTATGAATGTTGGATATCAAGTGATCCAGCATTGCATGATTCAGAATAAGTACACACACACACACACAATGGTTATTATCCATCCCATAAGTGGTCAGCTGCATGAGAGGCTTAGCACTCTCTTCATGTGTGACAATATCTGCTCAGTGCTCACACAGATAGGTTGATCCGAAGACTGTCAGCAAAGCCAGTGCAATGTTTCTGAGACACCTGAACTTCTCCAGTACAGACATCCAGCAGGTGGCGATGCGGGATCCGTGAATACGCCAGAATGCAACACGTGTGGATGAGAGACTATGGCCGCGTTCGTAAATTCGCTCTGAGCGCCGGAGCGTCCATGTGACTGCCTCTAATCCAATCAAATTACTTGGTCCCATTATGACGTTGTGCGCGAATTTACGGACGCAGCCAACATAAAAATAAATAAAAAACATTCTCGCATTTTCACACTTATTGCTTGCGTGCCATTGGTTAGCTGTCGCGTGCCACTGTTTAAGCTGTTGCATGCCAGCAGTGGTGCCATAGGTTGCCGACCCCTGCCATACATAGTACCATGACCTGAGCAAGAACCAAGATAAGGAGTTTGCACTCCAAGAAAAAGTGAGGTTGAAAGTGGAGAGGGAGAGAGGTAGTGCAAAAGAAAGAAGTGAAATGGAGGGAAATAGAAAGTGGTAGTCTATAGATTTTAATGGTCTCTACAAGAGAGAGCAACTGAAGGGTACAGTATGGGACAGACCTTCTGAAAAGTAAATTACATGAAACATCATACATGATGTTGCACAAAGCAGCCGTAAGCAAATCTGTAACATCCAAGGATGAGATGGTTCTCAGGATAAACGTTTATGTGTATTAGCAGCCAGTTTTTACCCAGCAACCAACGATCAACCAATCACAGCAAGGACTGGTGAACTTGTGATATGAAATGAATTAATATAATTGTTTACTGGGCTGGCGTCACAGCAACATGGATGAAGGACTGTAGCCCTAGTGCATGTCATCAGTGGCGCTACAGTCTCAGAGACTTCCTGCCCTCAGTAGTAATGACTTCTATCACACAGACCACTCCAGAGCCCACTCCAACTTCATTGGAGTAGCTGGTTCACAGAGAGTGACAGTAGGAGAGAGAGAGAGAGAGACAGAGAGAGGAAAATGAAAAAGAGCAGGAGATAAATGGAGTAAAAAGGGAAGGAGAGAATGAACATTGAAGGAAGAGTGAAAAAAGGAGGTCAGAACAACAATGAAGAGAAAGGTAGGGACAGGGACTAGGTTCACTGCAAACCCAAGCCTGGATCAGCCCGAATCAATGTACGGACAAGCCTATCTGGTCCCATCGTGTTCGCGCCGAAATTGGAAATTCTAACAGGGATTCATCAGAGATGGAGGGGAAGGGGAGCGTTCTTGTGATCTCTTCCCCTGATGGTACAGATGGCTGTCAGCTCTGGTACAGAGGTGTCAGAGCTGTGGTGTCATCAGTATAGAATTGAATTGGGAATTCCGATTCTCCTTATAATCATCTCCTAATTTAAATACTTTTTTACTGGTCTGTAAAATAGAATTAAAAGCATAGATTAATTATCTTTGTCCTGGTGTGAGGTTCTCATACGAGCTGTGAGTAGTATTATAAGTGACCTGTCTGACCTAATCTATCTCTCTCTTTATCCATCATTTACCATTGAGGGTATAATGTACCATTGTTCTATGAAGTATTCGCACACTAAACAAATTAACAAAATATAACCAAATTTCCTTGCCAAACCTTCACATGGTAACTGCCACCTTAAATAAGGCTTACAGATTGGAATAAAAGGGAGAGTAGGGGGAGGGGAAGAAATAGGGGAAGAAATTGCTCCATTTTCAATACTCTCAGCCATCTCAATCATTAAAGAGAGGCATCAAGATACATCTTCAAAAGAGGGATATGTTATGGTTTTAGTTTAGTTTCAGGGTAGGTATTGGTTGTGTTATGTTTTTAGTAGGGCTGGGACTTTAACACGTTCATTTTGATTAATTAATTACAGAAAAAATTTACTTTTTTAACACATTTTAATCACACTTTTTTGGGGGCGTATTTGGCCAGCCCTGCCACTTCTGTCCCTTGTGAGAGACTTTTCTCCCTTGCAGGCAACATAGTGCAAAAAAAGAGGGCAGCCATGAGCTCTGAAAATGTAAACAAGCTAATTTGTCTCAGCAACTGTCTGAAAGAGAACAAGCAGAAGAAGTAGTAGGCTTAGAGGTTTTAGACCAATGGGTTTGTTGTTACTGTGAAGGGTACTGTTTTTGTTTTGTTTTGTACCATTTTAGATGGCACTTGTGACTTTATGTTAAACTGTTGACCGTCCCACCTCTAGTTTTATCAGAAAATCAGTCAGGCTATTACAATCATCAGTTTTCATTTATTTGCCTATCTGAGCAAATACAAATTTATCTGTGCGTTTGGCTAATGTTGTTCAGTTCATATGGCTGCGCTTGATGATCAAAGTTTCCCTGAAGTTTCAATGTTATTAGTAGTAAATCCCCCTGTAAAACAACATGGTCTCCCATCCCTTTGTTACATTACCCAATCAATTACCATTAATGAATTATTCACGCTTAGCAGATCAAGATCATTCAGGGATTTGTTTGGTGAAAGTTGCTTAAAGCCAAGTCAATTAAAATATGTGAATATTTATAGTAATAAAACATGTTTCTGGGACGTTTGTTCTGATCCTTTATTATGTTCCCCATAATGAATATAAATGAGGCAAGCAAGTACTAATTTCCATTTCTCATATCAGCAGGACATTATAAGATAATAAGAGAACGCATGTTTCAGTGGAAAACCACAAAGAGTAACTCTGGATTTCAAAAGACTGAAGTCTACACTTTGTCAGCCCCCCAGTAGTCTTTGAAGCACACAGCTCCTGGCCAGCCACGATGAAGAGCCTGTTGAGGGGCAGCGTGTCACTAGTGAGAGGACATTTACAGTTGAAGCCGGAAGTTTATATACACCTCAGCCAAATACATTTAAAATCAGTTTTTCACAATTCCTGACATTTAATCCTAGTAAACATTCCATCTTAGGTCAGCTAGGATCACTACTTTATTTTAAGAATGTAAAATGTCAGAATGATAGTAGAGAGAATTATTTATTTCAGCTATTATTTCTTTCATCACATTCCCAGCGGGTCAGACGTTTACATAAACTTAGTTAGTATTTGGTAGCATTGCCTTTAAATTGTTTAACTTCGGTCAAACAAAGCTTCCACAAGCTTCCCATAATAAGTTGGTGTAATGTTCACTCATTCCTCCTGACAGAACTTGTGCAAGGTAATTTGCAGTGGAGTCTTTACAGACAAGGCCAATTCGCACGGGATTAAGAACACAGACGACCTCCTAATTATTATAAATTACCCAGGTTCCCAGATATTACTAATCCCATCCGAATAGGGCTTCAGTGTATGAAAACTGCTGACCCACTGCAATTGTGATATAGCGAATTATAAATGAAATAATCTGTTTGTAAACAATTGTTGGAAAAATTACTTTAGTAATTAGAGTAGTAGATTTGATTAGTAAAGTAGATTTGCCAAAACTATAGTTTGTTAACATGAAATCTGTGGAGTGATTTTAAAAAGCTGTTTTAAGAGAAACCTAAGTGTATGTAAACTTCAGACTTCAACTGTACATGTTTTTTTGTAGAAATGTCGGCATGCCTGGTTTCAGGGAAGAACAGAGTGGAGTGTTATGATCGGTGATGTGAGTTAAAGGAACCAACCTCTGGGGGGAAGGAGAGAGAGGGAGATGGTGTCTCTAGGAGCTAGGACACTTGTGAAGGCCTGCAATTCATCACTCTACCATTTCCATTACATTTATGACAATCATTTGTGAAGAGTATGTATCAGTGGGGAGAACAAGTATTTGATACACTGCTGATTTTGCAGGTTTTCCCACTTAGAAAGAATGTAGAGGTCTGTAATTGTTATCATAGGTACACTTCAACTGTGAGAGACGGAATCTAAAACAAAAATCCAGAAAATCACATTGTATGACTTTTAAATAATTAATTTGCATTTTATTGTATGAAATAAGTATTTGATCACCTACCAACCAGTAATAATTCCGGCTCTCACAGACCTGTTAGTTTTTCTTTAAGAAGCCCTCCTATTCTCCACTCATTACCTGTATTAATTGCACCTGTTTGAACTCGTTACCTTTATAAAAGACACCTCTCCACACACTCAATCAATCAGACCCCAACCTCTCCACAATGGGCAAGACCAAAGAGCTTTCTAAGGACATCAGGGACAAAATTGTAGACCTGTACAAGGCTGGGATGGGCTACAGGACAATAGGGAAGCAGCTTGGTGAGACAACTGTTGGCGCAATTATTAGAAAATGGAAGAAATTTAAGATGACGGTCAATCTCCCTCGGTCTGGGGCTCCATGCAAGATCTCACCTCGTGGGGCATCAATGATCATAAGAAAGGTGAGGGATCAGCCCAGAACTACACGGCAGGACCTGGTCAATGACCTGAAGAGAGCTGGGACCACAGTCTCAAAGAAAACTATCAGTAACACACTACGCTGTCAGGGATTAAAATCCTGTAGCGCACGCAAGGTCCCCCTGCTCAAGCCAGCGCATGTCCAGGCCCGTCTGAGGTTTGCCAATGATCATCTGGAATGATCCAGAGGAGGAATGGGAGAAGGTCATGTGGTCTGATGAGACCAAAATAGAGCTTTTTGGCATAAACGCCACTCGCCGTGTTTGGAGGAAGAAGAAGGATGAGTACAACCCCAAGAACACCATCCCAACCGTGAAGCATGGAGGTAGAAACATCATTCTTTGGGGATGCTTTTCTGCAAAGGGGACAGGACGAATGCACCGTATTGAGGGGAGGATGGATGGGGCCAAGTATCGCGAGAAACATGCTTCTTGGCCACAGCCATTTCAGTGTCTGCAGCTCTCCCTGTGGCCACATGATACATGGTATAGCCGGCTTCAACATTTCTCGGCAGGATTGCTCCCATGGATGCAATATTTATTTTATCGTGTGATCATCAAAACAAACCCAAACAGGGCCAAAATAAATTTGACTGTTTGGCACACGATTCGAAAGCAGACCAGATACAATTGAAGGTGAATCGCAATACTCTGAAGTGGCCTCTCATAGTTGGAGAGTCGTCTTGAAAAACACCTAGCAACAACAACAAACAATGCCAAAAACAATGTCTTAACTGAGTCGCCTCGTCATCTTTGTTTTGTATGACGTATAGGCCTTATCCCAGGGGATTTACTATGTAACTGTGTAAACCAATTTGATGTCAAATCTACTTGGAAAGAGGTGATCTAATTTCACAGAATTTTCTTTTAGAGACCAACTATCATCTATACCAGGGGTTCCCAAACGTTTCAGCCCATGACCCACAAAATAACGGTGACAGAGACTCGCGACCCCCACTATCCCTGGAGGTGGTTAAACCATACAAATGTCCGCACACACACGCACTAAAAGGGCTACGCTATTCAAACTAGGGATGGCCACGCCAGTCGACTCGGAGGCAAAAACCAATAAAAAAAAAATATAATTAATACGATGAATTCATGTCAAATATTATTATGTGTTTATTCTAGGGGTGGGAATCACAAGGTAACTCATGTATGGATAACCGTACAATATTCTGCCCCCCATACCAATTCGGTTGTTAAGTCTGACGTCAAACGTGACATTTAGCAATTTCCGGGTCCAAACAAGAAATTCCCTGCACCAGAGTACCAGTGTACTACAGCGGTAGAATGACAGTTCAATCGTTTTTTAGACTTGGATCTATTCATACAACAAGGGACACAGCACTTTCCCGTTTTTCCCATATTTGTCAGCGTCTTTAAGCCTCGGAAAAGAGCTATATAAATATAATGAATTATTATTATTACTGAGGCATTTCAAAGACAGCGCCTCAGCCAACTTTGGACCCGGAAACACGTCACGACTTAACAACCGAATAGTATCGCGGTACATCGATTCTGCGATAATCGATACATTGTAAGACAATTCACCAACGATACATCACATCTGTGTTAACTAGTATTTCATAACGTGCTTCCAGTGTTAGCAGCATTCGGCAGAAACATTTGTTTTCCACAACACTGTACAGGCGAAGGTCCTTGTAAATAAACCCAGCTATAGACTTGGTAATAGTCTTACTCACAGGGGTCATCTCTCACGGCTCTTCTAATGTTAAAGGGAAGCCTTGTTTTGAAATATAATCATTCCAGACTTTAGACTTTTTCCCCACTTTGTGCCATTTCAGCCATTCATCTTCTTAATTTTTATAACATTACACCATTCTGATAGAACATCGACATGCTAGAAACACATAACTACACATAATTAGATGATCACACAGCCCCAAACACGAACACGTCCCAAAACGTAAATATGTAGTGATCGTTAAACTGTTGTTTATTATATCGAGTTGGTACTTTAAAACTTCAAGTTTCGTGTTATGAAAAAAACTGAGTCTGCGAGTGGTTTAGCCCTAGGCTGCGTTCGTAAATTCGCTCTGGAAATCTGATCAGCAGTCATGGAATGCTTCTTGTCCAATTAAATTACTTGGTCCCTTTATGACGTTGAGCCCAGTGTGCCCCCGGCGCTCTCAGAGCAAATGTATGAACGCAGCATTAGACTGGCTTGCGTACCCCTTTACCTAGCTTCTACCCTGCTGCTACTCTGCGTCTATAACATCAGGATCAGACGCAGGGTGAGACTTTCAAGATAAGCCTTTTTAATGGCTTCTGTGTGCTTATGACTTGCGTAGAATCGATTTTATTTTCAAAAAGTCTTTCTTAAATGGTCGAAATACAGTATTTTAAGAGTTTTTAAACTGTATTTCATACATTATGATAATTGGCACACAAAAAAACGTTCTGGAAATTATCTCGCGACCCCCGGGAGTCGACCCCCACTTTGGGAACCCCTGATCTATACCCCCCTCACATCTCTCTCTTTGCTCTCTCTATTGTTCTGCTCCCTTCCTCTCTCTGTCTTCTCTCTCTCTCTCTCTCTCCTACAGCACCACTACTACTAAGGCTACTTAACAGTGTCTCAGCTTTGGTGATAAACAACAGACTAACCGTTCCCCCATCAATCAACATCTCTCTCTTCCTCCCTCTCTTTCCCCCACTCTCCCTCGATGTCCTCTTTTCCATCTGATTTACTCCTTCTTTCATTGCTGGTCCCAGCTCATTCTCTCCCAATCGCTTTCTCTCTCTACTAAATCTCTGCTGTGTCAGCTTCCTGCTCCTCTCTCCCTTGACTGTCTGCTCTTCAATCTGAGAAACGTTTCCGTTTTATGGCTTCTGGCACAATCTCATTCTCCTCCTCCTCCTTCTCTCCCTCTCCTTTTCTCCTCACTTGTTTGGCTTTCTTTAGAGTAAGCAGCATGCTCCTTCTCAGAATTCTATGATTAAACTAAATACTTCCCTCCAGAGTTTCCCTGGGAAATCTGATGCATATTTTTAAAGATATACGAATACAAATGAAAAGAACCCAGCTGAAATTAAGCATCTCGAGACTTTCATGCACATATTTTGAATAATGAGCTGCATCTCAAGACTCTCATATGACTGCAGCACGGCGAGAGCTAAAGTATTATTAAATAGCCTAGCCTAGAGTGCTACAGCTGGCTGAAACTCCAGGCTATCTCTGACTACTCTGACATGCTGCTTCAACTCTTCATCTAAACTATCAGGAGAGGATGGAAAATGCCAAAAACAATGATCCATTTACTATTTGAGGCAAAGTTGCAGCCCGCGGCGTCCAGCTTGAGAGAATCAAATTAGTTAAAACTTCTGATATTACATTTCTAAGCCAATTTGATCAAGAGAGCAGAGAGAAAAACAGATGAGAGAAAAGACATTGAGGAGAAAACAGAAATATATCTGAGTTAGGGATTATCTACTAGAGCTTCTTTTGCTTTCAAAATGAGGATCTTGGGAGGATAATATCAATACGTTCTTTTAAAGCAACGTGGTGTCTCAACCACACAAATGTTGTTGTTGTACAGTAAAGTAAACTCAGAAAACAAAGTTTGGAAATTTGTGCTTGGTCGATTATTTCTCTGTTGTAACAATGCTAATTGGCACTATATTATATATAGCTGGAAAGCCTGTTTATTTACCTTTACAATGATGTCCAACTTGTAAGGATCATGCATTTATGGGATGAGCAGCACAGCTGATTATGTGGGTAGCACCCAAGTAATATTTGCCAAAATTCTCTGCCAATGCTAAACTGTGTATTCTCCTGTTGGTATTCACTCGTTTTGAGTTGTTTGGTGGATTGGATGATTGGATGATTGAACGATTGAACTCATGTTCAGTGATGAGTCCAGGTTCTGTCTGCAGAAGCTGGATGGCATGGTCAAAGTATGGAGACGACGTGGAGAACTCTATGCTGATTGTTACACCGATCGAGTAACAGCTTTTGGTGGGGGCAGTGTCATGGTGTGGGGCGGTATCTCCATCATTGGCAAAACAAGGCTTGTCATCATTGAAGGCCATCTCAATGCAGTGAGATATTGGGATGAGATTCTGCAGCCAGTGTCGATCCCATATCTCCACAATCTGGGACCTAACTCCATCCTCCAAGATGATAACGCTCACCCCCACAGAGCCAGGATGTGGGAGTAGAGAGACTGGAATGGCCTGCCAAGAGTCCAGACCTCAACCCAATTGAACACTTGTGGAATCAGCTTGGGTGTGCTGTACGTGTTAGTGACTAACACACCTGGTTGAGGAATGAAATGCCATCCCACAGCAACGTGTGACTAGGTTGGTGACCAGCATGAGGAGGAGGTGCCAGGCTGTTGTGGCTACGTATGGATCTTCCACCCACTCCTGAGGCTCCTGATGGTGTATTAAATTAATAAAGTGTAAAATTGCCAATGTCTTGTTTGTTCCTTGTTACTGATAGAGTTCATTCATCCAATTCACAAACAACTCAAAACAAGAGTCGATACCAACAGGAGGATACTGTTGCATTGGCAGAGAATTTTGGCAAATTTTACTTGGGCCCTACCCACACAATCAGCTGTGCGGCTCATCCCACAAATGCATGATCTTTACAAGTTGGACATCAATGTAAAGGTAAATAAACAGGCTTTCCAATTATATAAAATACAATGCCAATTAGCAACAGAGAAATAATCGACCAAAATCAATCTAAATTTCCAAATCATTTTTATTTGGAGTTTAACTATTAACTATTAGACTTGGCTTGGAGGCTGTATGAGCGTGTGTGTATGTCTTACCAATCAAAGATCTTGTTCCATTTTATTTTCTGAGTATACATCTGGCTGTGCTGGTATTAACTTAGCTAAGACAGTTTGAGGAAAAATAGGTTATGAGGTTAGAGCTCCAAGAATGCAGAGAGAAAAACATGAACATGAATCAATAGTGTTAACCTGTGTGTGTGTGTGTGTGTGTGTGTGTGTGTGTGTGTGTGTGTGTGTGCGAGCACGCGTGCGTGTGTGTGTGTGTCAGGGTTTCCGTTAGAAAAATTTGCCGTCGGACATCGTGTCCGGGAAGAATTCGATTTACCGGACAAACGTGATATATTCCGGTCATCATATTAAAATATAATAAAAAAAAAAAAATCAAAATCATATTTTTTTTTCTTCAAATCTAATATAGCTGTTTGTCGCGGTGATTACTGTTGTGTAGCGGCCTATATATGCCATTTAATGTCTATTTCTCATCCGATACGATTAGATGCGAGCTATATAATAATATAACATGATTTGACGCATGCGCGCTATGCCATGCGTCAAATCCAGCGCTGAACGGGTCCAGCGCTGAACGGGCGCCTCACTGGGAACTGAACAGACAGCATCGATCAATGAACGGACTCCACATTACGTTAACTGAAGTTTGTTAAATTGTTTGGGATTAATGTGAGTTTTCTATTTTCTCTTTCCAGTTTTACCCTTTTTTAAAAATCAATAAAACAACGTCATTTCTATAACCAGGTCTCGCTGGTTGGGAAGGCATTTCGTTTAGCTCGGGAGTATGACAATGGGGAGAACATAACTGTTTATTGAGAAACAATTGATAGGCAGTCTGGGATACGTATATAAAGAAATACCACAATGTCTAGATGTATAACATTTTATTGAACAGTAACAGTGCAAGCATGTAGGCTTCTGGCGTGACATTTGGTGTATGTGCTTGGCTGAGGAGCCAATGGTGCGAAGCTACCATCTGTGGGATTATGACTGAACGCCTCTAAATCAGAATCCCCCCTAAACGGAACGATACCGTAGCGCCGCGGACCTTCGGTTGGCCCAGGATAGCCGGTCCTTCGGGGCCGGTGAGTAGAGCCGTTCGTGACGGGGTTGGGGTGCGGCCGGATGAGTGTCGCCCCTCTCCTGATGCGCACCGCATGTTTGTGGAGGACCTGGTGCTAAATCACTCGTAGACGACCTGATTCTGGGTCAGGGTTTCGTACGTAGCAGAGCAGCTCACTCGCTGCGATCTATTGAAAGTCAGCCCTCGATCCAAGCTTTTGAGTTTTGCCATCTTTCCATTAATTTAATCGCTCGCTATGGTGCACTTTGAGCTGCAACGTTTGCGTATTACTATGGTGGACGGGTTGGCAGGGTTGCCAGATAGGCATGGGTTACCGCCGAATGGGCTACTGTGTTTAAGCGGTAATAGACTGGTTAAACTGTAATCCCATCTGGCATCAATCCCATGTGGCACCTGTGCGCTGTTTCGCATAGGCCGGCCTACACATTAGGAGTCATCATCATGCCGGTGTCAAATCATATCATAATAAAAGAAATACATAGCCTATATATTCGTCTTTTTTAAAATAGAAGGAATCAGAATGTGAACTTTAGCGAATTGTATTCAAAGGGAATTATTTTCACCGGACAATATGTCCGACGACTTTTCAATTTGTCGGACTTCAACAACTTTTACCGGACAAAGTCCGGGAATTACCGGTTAACGGAAACCCAGGTGTGTGTGTGTGTGTGTGTAGACACTTGTCATTGATTAATTGTGGTACTTCAATAAGGGGCAGTACACAGAGTACACAAATTTGCTTTGCACTGCAGCCAAAATCTGCATATTCACCAGAGCTCAATAGCATTCATCCCTCTATCTCGTCTCCTTTCCCCTCTGTCAACATGTTGTTATCCTACTCTTTATATTAGTTCAAAGCCACGTTATCAAGAGAGAGAAAGAGAGAGAGAGGAGAGAGGATGGAAGGGAGAGTGGTGGGTAGCAGGAGTGCAAAGGGAACAAAGAGAACAAAGTGTCACTACCACTTTGATACCTGACTGAGGCCGGAGCTCTAATAATATTGTCTGCCATTTAAGCAATGAAAGACCATCAAAGATACATGAATAGAGTAACAGACAAGAGTGTGTCTGTTCCTCCTGAGAGATATTTAGCTCAATATGGTTTCCCAATACATTTCTGCATTATTGCTTAACCTGTCGTGTCTTCTCAGCTTAGAGAGATGAAGGAGCAGAGACATGGATAGCCTCTTTAGTTGCCCACTTCATATCTGCCAGCTGTGGTTCCCTCATCCATAACTTTGCACTGTGACCCACCTAATGACAGTGAGTCATTCCTCAAGTCAAATGGATTCAGGCCAGAAAATTATTTTGTTCAACTTATGGTTTGTTGTGTTTTTATAAGAAAACAGAAATATTTGCCAAACTGCAGATATCTAGGGATAGATCTGAGATACTGTGTCTGGCCTAGAATACCAGAGTAGCAGAGTTCTGGGAGACAGCAAGCTTACGTTTAATGACGTCTGGACTGCTCGTGAATGTTTTTCCATACGAGGCCATAAAGGCCACAGATCGGCAGGGTATGAAAACTGTTGTTATGCGTCTATGTTATTTCAAATGCTGGATAACTATTTTTTCCTTCAGTAACATGACATAAACACAGAAACTTTATAGATTATAAAAGGCTACGGTACTTGTAACAGTCACTGTCAAAACTGATGAAGACAAAAAGGCCTTGACGTGACAGTCATTAGCAGCCTAATGAGCATAAAGTCCACACAGAAATATGTGTGTTCAGAGCACTGGGGAGCAGGACCTGATTAGTGTCATGGGATTATAGCATCAGAAATGTACACAAACACAAAGACAGCTTGTCCAAAACGGAGGGAATAAAGTATACAGTAGGACGCGCGCACACACACACACACACACACACACACACACACACACACACACACACACACACACACACACACACAACTTGCAGAGATACATTTGTATGTTTAGAATTTGTTTAATCTTAACATTATACAAGTAAAGTTTAAATGGTCCATCTCTATGCAGTCCACAGCTCACAGCAGGTGTATTAAACCATACACTGATTTCCTAAAGAGGAGAGAGAGAGGCTAAAGTAGTTCCATCTACTGCAGAAGCTATCAGGGGTTCTGGGTTGTTCAACCATTAGATTTTAATTATCTGTTTGCATATGCTCCAGTTATGCTAGATATGCTAGATAGAGTTAGATACAAACTCAACATTTGCATAAAATAATTGAGACACTGGATCATTAAGAGAAAGAGAATGATGACAAAGAACTTTTCGCTTTAAAAAAAAAAAGTTGTTGAGAGTGGTTTTAGAAACACTGCATAAACATGCGGCAAACTCATGGGACCCCGTTTTAATTACACGAAAATAATGACACATTTATTTCCCCAAACACCGTATCAGATAAATAAACGATTCTAACAAACAGCCCCCTCTCTCTTGCTGAGCCAAACAATTTGGAGTTGATACGAGTAAACATCCTACTGAGTGTGCTCCAACTCCCAAGTGGCCAACACTGTGATTGGACAGAGATCTGAGTTCCAGAGGTACAAACCTCAGAGAAAGAGAGCGAGAGAGAGAGAGAGAGAGAGAGAGTTAGAGTGTTTGTGTAGAACATTGGATATATAACATGTGATGGTTAAGAGATATAGTTGCATGAAACCTATTGTGGAAACTTAGCTAGACAGAAATGGAAACGTGAAGGGAGAGAGCAGGAGTAGAAAAAGAGAGAGAATAAGGAGAGAGAGAAACACACACAAGTCATCTGCAAACCACGGAGCCGCAGGGGAAGGGATGGAGAACGGAAAGAGAGAGAGAAACTGAAATTGAAAATGCAGAGAGAGATAGAGAGAGAGATTACAAAAACATCTATTAGAACGTTCATTTGATGGAGGGATGGAGCCACCCATGCACCACTCCAGACGAGGCACTGTCTTTTACAGGGGTACTAAAATGAATAAACACTTCACAGGCCTCTTCACATAATGCATATGTGGCAGCTCGACCAGCACTATAAAGTGAAGTGGCCAAAATAATGCACAAGCAAAACACCAAAGAGGACTGGGGTCTGCCGGGGTGGGGGAATGCAATATGTGTGTGTGTGTGTGTGTGTGTGTGTGTGTGTGTGTGTGTGTGTGTGTGTGTGTGTGTTCCCACAAACACCTCTATTATAACAATTTAAAAAATCCTTGAGACAATTGAGTTAATCTGCATTTTTCAGAACAATTTAATAATAATTAGTGCATTGAACTCCAGAAGATGAGCCCACATAGGCCTGGTCATCTCCACAGTGCAATATGGCAGAGGTTTCAATAAAGCAGAATCCTGAGACATTTTTTGAGAAATGTGTGATGCATTCTGAAAACACATGTGACATGACATGAGTTCCAACTTTCTATATTTAAACCCTAATTATCCAAAACGTCTCATTCACCCTTCAAACCACACTCTCTCTTTCTGCCTGTTTAAGGCTGACCGTCCCCTCTGATTGGTGTCTCCCGAATACATTTGACAACGGCCACTACTGATAATCTCAGCGCTTTAGCAATACCAATATTATGTTCCAACATCCATAATTCAGTGTGTGACGCTAATTATAACCAGAGATGTTTTTATTGAGAAAACAATTTCTGCATCTGCACCCTGTGGAGAAAAAGGATTCGAAAATGCACTTTTGAAAGCTAATGCGACCACTGATCAGGGTCATGAGTTTGTAGCCCTCTCCTTGAGTGTGACGCACTTCGTGATGAAGCTTGGTATGAAAAACGTTATCATTGCGAGTCATGGTGAGCTATCCCTGGGTAGTTTGACAAAGCCTCATTGTGAGGAAATGTTGATTTTGTCTGTTAATTCCTCAACAGTTTAGTACTGTGACCTACACCTAAAGCTCTGACGCTGTCTTGTGACACACCATGTTAACAACTACAACATGTCAAGCAGCCACCACCCTGCCTGCTCAGGGACATGATGCCCCCTACTGTCTCCCAGTAGGACCTAGCCTAGTCACACACTATGATCTCAATACATTATCAGATTATCAGATCATCAATCAGTCCTGGAGAGGGACAGCCACACCCACCCACCCACACTTCTACGTGCCAGGGTTCATCTGGAGAAATGTTGTGGTGTCCCCTCCTACCCCTCTGGCCAGCGGAAAGAAAGAGTGTGATACGAAGTGTTGCGGATAGAGAATGGCAGCTTTGTCTGAGTGTCAGTGTTCAGGGAAAGGAGAGGAAAACAGGGGATAGGAAGGAAAGAAGTCAGACAGTCACACAGTTAGACGCTCTCCCCACAGGCCTGGTCTTGTGCCTCTGATACAGAGTCAATGACACCTCAGGACAAGGAGAGAAATAAGGGGAGAGGAGGAAAAACAAAGACAGCCAGTCAGTTTACAGGCATTCTCTGTTAAGGCAGCTGTGCACTATCAGAGTTGGGCTATCATCTCCCACATGCAGACACATGCCATACAAAGCCCAGAGATAATGCTAAAATAGGCTAGGTTAACCCCTACAGACAGACAGAGAGTGGGAGCGAGTTGGAGAAAGAGAGAGAGCGGGGGGGGGGGGCCATGGAAAAATGCAAAACTCACAAACTGACCTCTGAATCCCACGAGAGAGAGATTGTGTGTGTGTGTGTGTGTGTGTGTGTGTGTGTGTGTGTGTGTGTGTGTGTGTGTGTCCATGTCTGTATGTGTGTGGTGGGATTAAGTTGTCATGTGATAACACCACAAACACAGTCACAAAACTGTACAGCATAGCATAATCGTTTTCAAGTGCCACTCGCTTTTCGACTTGAGAGAGAGTTACAAGGGGTAGTGGTTGAAAATCTTCTCCTATGAAATGGGATAACCCTTCAAGACTCTGATACGTCATCAGTAGTATCATAGAAAAGCATGGATGCTCGCGATTTGTTCACAATATGAATCGATCAAATAAGTCATCAAATAAAAAAGAACAATAATTCATTATCAGGCCAGTTCATGACAGAATAGCGGTGTTCTGTAGGCCAGCAAGCCGTGCTCATTCTCTGCCAGTCTGCACTGATAGGAGCGGTAACAAGTGCAACAACTTAACAACTTTAGTTAGGCTAAATTGCTGTCATATGCCATCAAAGGAGGGAAAAGCGACATGGAAATATGTCAAAATGTGGGACTGTCATGTACAAATCAGCCTTAAAACATTGTTGTAACGTTAGATAGCTAACTGACTATCTAAACACTTTTTGTTTTGCTTGTTATAAAGAAAAGGTCTATAATACATTGAAATTACATTAAACTAAGATAATACAATGATCATAATTTGTTAATCTTTATTAACAAAGAAAATAATTACATTTGTGGTTCTTTTCCTCATTGCTTGTGCGTTTGCCACTATCTTGCCGATGATTCGCAAGGCATTCTGGGACTCCGTTTGTAACTCCTTTTGGAGTGTGAAACTCAGTTTGGTGGGCTCTGTAGCCCTACCACTTGGCCCTACCCCTACATGCCAACTAAAATTAGGACACTGAGTCTACACGTGAACACGCAAAACGGAGAGGTAGGGCTAAAATGTAGGGCCAAGTGGTGAATTGTCCAGCTCATAGTAGACATAGTAAACAGCAGACTCAAACCACTCAGCACGCTCCACACGCTCCACACGTTCCACAGTCTGTCAAACACAGCCAGTCGGAAGTGGGTGGGCTATTGACGTTCAAAATTCCTGGTAGCACCAATCAGATATCTCCAGCGAACACATACTGTTTTAAAATGAAAAACATCAAACAAGATTTTAGACTGTTGATCTCCATCAGTAACTTCTACCTAACGAGTTCAGTGTTTCCCCTAGGTTTGCTGCCTTGGGGGGGTGGCATGGAACATGGCATCTAATAAGAGGTATACATTGATCCATATCAATTTATAACATAATTATAATTGAATTTTGGATTGCTGTGGGCCATGCTCTCACCTGAAGAAAAAATAATGTCTAACTATAAAAAAGACATTTCCAATGCTTCAATCCACTGTCCATATACTGTAAATATGCCATTATGGTATTACCATGAAGCCCAAATCTAGCAGAATAAGAAAGATTGTATGTCTACTTTAAAATAATAAAATAATAAAGTGCATCCAGTTAGCTCTTTAGCTGGCAAGTGTGCAGCAGACTAGCTCATCTCATCACCTCTGTGCTAGCTAGCTAGCTTGCTAGTTCTTTGACTATTTACACCATGGAATTATAGTCAAGACACTTTCTAGTCACAATAATAACGACCAATTTTAACCAACTTTCTCTGTCAGAACACTCAGCAATTATATTTGCTAACGTTTCAACTTGCTTACTTTCCATCTGCAGACATCTCACCCGGCAAAAACTCTCACGTCGCGCGCACACACTTGCACACAATCTTGTATTATTCTCCAGCGCGGCACAGTGCGAAACGAGAAGTGTGGGGATAGGTTTGGCTATGCGATAAACCTGGGGACTAATGTTACCAACGAGCCAGATTCGGGTTGGGTGCGTTTGAAAAACACGGATATTTTAGCCTGCTTGTCAGATGTTTGGTGTCTACGTCTGTAGTAATTCCTCTTTGGTAGGGGAAACACTGGAGTTAGCTTGCCGTAAACAACTCTAGGACAAATGAAAAACAACATGTGGGGGTGGGCTTCCGCAGGCTCAAGAAAATGTTATGCTCTCCGATGATCCTATCACATCGTCTGTGAAAACAGTTGTTACATCTACGTCAGAATCCTTTAAGATCCCGGCAGGCTGGTGAGAATCCCAGAGGAGCAAAAAACTCCTGCTTGATGATTGCACATGCACAAGTTTCCCTCAGTCAGATCCATATTTTTCTATCATTGATGACTAAGTATGTATTTATATTCCCAGCACCACAAACAGAGTCAGACCACAAAGAGGTGGTGGTGTGCATGTTAATGTTTCATCTGCTCTCAAACTACACTACACGCACTCTCTCTCACACACACACACACGCATGCTCACACACACACTCTGTCTCACGCACACGCTTACACACACGCTTACACACACACACACACACACACACACACAGACTCACCTCTCTTTCACTGACCAACACACTTGGAATTCACAGGATGTTTTTCACAGAAGGCAGAAAAATACTCCCTCTCTGACAGTGGTGACGATGTGCTGTTGCTATGGTCACTTGTAACATAGCAACTAAGTGAGTTAATCACTTTGTATTTTCATGTTATGGACGCATCAAGGACCATGGCCTACATGACAATCATGGGGAGTGGATCCCCCAACACACATGTGTTTAAGAGGAGACCACAAACCATTGAATGCAAACATGGACAGAAAGAGAAGGGTACGCACAAAAACACACACTCAACTGCATTGCTTTTCAAAAACGGACTTAATACCCTGTGTCCATAGCCAATACATATCCAATACACCACATACAGTATAAGAGGTAGGAGGAAATGTGCAGATAATGAGATGTCTTGTCAATTCATTCACAGTATCCCCCACACAGTATTGCTGCTCACCACCCCAAAAGTGAGAGCGATTACTGTCGGGTGCAAAGGAGGACAAGCCATGATCTTACCTTATCTAATGACACACCCACAAGGACTTTGTTTCAGTGTTGAGTTTTTTTTATGGTCTTGAACCAATCAGATGTGTCCTAAAGTTGAGGACATCGGCGTTCACTACAAAAAATGAAGAGAAAGACAAAATTAAGAGGATTGAACATTCTAGAAATGTATATTGGATGCCGTACAGTATGTCCCCCAGTATGTAAACACACACACAACCCCCCCCCCAAAAAACAAGTGTGTCCGTGCATGTGCAGTGTGCATCTGTGTTTGGTAGGGGTGTAACGGTTCACATATTCGTACCGAAAATCTTTGGTACGGGTCTTTTGGTTCGGTTCCCGTCTGTACCGAACGAATGCAGTGTTGTACTGCACGTGCAAAACTTTTTTGAAGTAATCTCAGGTGGTGTGTTCGTAAATTTGCTCTGAGAGCGCCGGAGTGCACACTGGGTTCAATGTCATAGAGTCATTTGATTGGACTAGAGGCATTCCATGAGTGCTGATAAGATTTCCAGAGCGTATTTACGAACGCACCCTCAGCCAGTACGCATGCGACACAGAGAGATACTGAGAGTCAGTAGTTTTTTACCAGTCGTTATGGCGAACGCTATATTATAGCTACGTATATGCTGGCATTGTTAAACTGCAATATGCGTATGCTGCTGGCGGTACGTCAAACATGCTCACTCATATATGAGACGGCATCACCTGAATGTAGGTATAAAAAGAAAACAGAGTGAAATGCAAACCCAGCTCCCCATGGCATTTAAGCAACCACTTCCTAACAATTCAGACCGGGCCAAAGCAATAACAAACACGTGCCATAACATTCCGGAACCTCAAGTCTCAACCAACTCATCACAAACATAATTAACTCCTCCCTGTCCACCGGCATTGTCTCCCCTGCCCTCAAGCTCGCTGCTATTACCCCCATACTTAAAAATCCCGGTCTCGACCCCAACACCTCCAACCAGGGTTCGAGTTATGTGGGAGCCAATGGGAGCTGAGCTCCCATAAGGAAGGTCTGAGCTCCCATGAAAGCAGTAAAATCATACATCTGTGGGGGTCGCTAATAATACATTACCACAACCATTATTTGATCAAAAATGTCAATGTAATGAGTATTATTTATATTTATTTATATGATAAATATTCTAAAATATACACGTTTTCCAAAAGAACTACGCGCACCAGCATTAATCTCCTGTGAATGACAGTAGGCCTTTGACTGCCTGCACTTTACCACCAAGACACTATGGGGCGCAGTAGAATATTGTGCAGCAGCAGAATATGATCGTTGAGAGCTTGCGAACGTGAAAACACGATTATTGAGAAGAAAATATTCAGTAGCTAGCTATCATGCCGCCCAAAAAAAGGCCACTGCTGCCGACCGAGTCGACAAGCCTGGAAAGTTTCGTGTTTTCATCCAAGAAACCAAACTTGAATTCAGCTGCCCTGTTATGACACCTAACGTTGAACTGAAACTGAATGAAATAGCAGAGCTCAAACAAAAGCAAGTGCTTCCGAAGAAAGTAGCAGAACTCACCTCCAGTATGTATAAGGAGACAGCTAGCTAGTTGTTGGTGTGGTGAAATAGCCTATGGCTAATTAAAACTTGTAAGTCCCAACGCTGTGTGGGCATGATTCGCGCGCGTGCATGAGAACATTTCGCACTGTTATTTTGGAGACCCCCACAAAGCTCAGCTTATAACTCGAACCCTGCCTCCAACAACTACTGGCCCATTTCCAATCTCACCTTCCTGTCCAATATCCTTGAGAAAGTTGTTGCTGCTCAACTCAAATCTCACCTTGACTCCAATAACCTGTATGAACCATTCCAATCTGGCTTCCGTTCCAAACACAGCACTGAAACAGCACTACTAAAAATCACCAATGACATACTCCTCTCTGCTGACTCTGGCCACCTCACCATCCTCATCCTCCTCCTCGACCTCAGCGCCGCCTTTGACACCATCAACCATTCCACCCTCCTCATCCGTCTCCAACACATTGGCATAACCCTGCCCTCTCCTGGTTCAAGTCCCATCTCTCAAACAGACATCAATACTGCCCTACAAAGGCAAAAGGCAGTAACTTCCCAGAGTGCAGAACTGAGAGAAAAAAAAAAAAAGTTCAAAGTGTTCTTGTTGTCCAGCCAAAATAGTTCCAGGCAGATCACTGGATATGTGGCAATTTTATGGCTTTATATTAGGTTATACTAAGTTTGTACATATTAATCCTGACCTCTGATTTGATCTTTGACCCTTATTTGGAAGTTACTGTATTCTGCCTTTGCATGGCTTGCCAAAAGATATAGAGTCATGCCAAGGCAAAAGGCAGTAACTTCAATTTCATCTTGTCACTTTAGTTTTGATCACAATAAAAAAACTGTATAATGAGAAATATGATAAAAATCCTTATTTTGATCAGGAACATTGCCCACATCAGACCCTCCCTGTCCTTTTCCGCTGCTGAAACACTCATCCACGCCCTCATAACGTCCCGACTCGACTACTGCAACAGCATCCTCTATGGTTTGCCTAATAACATCCTAAACAAATTCCAATATGTCCAGAACTCTGCTGCCCGTCTGCTCACCTCCACTCGCCGCCGTGACCACATCACCCCTGTCCTCCAAAACCTACACTGGCTCCTGGTCAAATACAGGATCCAATTCAAAATCCTACTCACCACTTACAAAGCCATCACAATCTGGCCCCCTCCTACCTTGCCGACCTCGTCCCCCTCCACACCCCCTCCCGTTGCCTCAGGTTTGACGACCAAACCACCCTCAAGAACACCAGGACCAAGCTCCGGACCTGGGTTGATAGGGCCTTTTCAGCCGCAGCCCGTCCCTCTGGAACGCCCTCCCCAACAACATCAGACAGGCCAACACCCTGCCAACATTTAAACTGGCCCTCAAAACCCACCTCTTCAAGCTTGCCTTCACCAGTTAACCCTCTGCCCCTCCCCCTCCCTTTCCCATGTGTCCCCAGCACTACCTTAATTAGGCCCCTATACTTTCTTTTATTTATTTTTTGTTTCTTTTTATTATTACTACTCTATCTTTTCAGTTTCTAAAGCGTCTTTGAGTGTCTAGAAAAGCGCTATATAAGTCTAATGTATTATTATTATTATTATTATTATATGTGTTTTTACAGCAGCGGACCATATTCTGTTGTCGAGAACACCGTTTTTAGAAAGTAATAGAGCCTTGTTACGTAGTTCCCTCTCGTTTTAGCCAGGAAGTCATACCAGCCCTTTATAAAAAAACAAACATGAAAATACAATGAATGTCAGTACAAGCTAGCAAGTCCTAATGTGAAATTGAAAGTTGCTTATGTGAATACAAGTACAGTACAGTTTAAGTAATTGCCATTTAGCAGACGCTTTTATCCAAAGCGACTTACAATTACGAATTACAGGGACATTCCCCCTGGAGTAACTGAGGGCTAAGTGCCTTACTCAAGGGCACACTAGTAGTGGTGTGGTTTCAGGCGGGATTTGAACTCACAACCTTCCGATCGGAAGTCCAACACACTATCCACTAGACCACAAGTACAGTTCATTTTCTAAATACTGCACCTTATTATACAAGTACAGTATAGTGTACTATGGATATTTATTTTTTTAAAGACCTTTTTTATAGTAGGTTTTTTATTTAGTAGGTTGCAGCTGGTTGCAGCAGTATTGACAGACATTATTTTATTTAAGAAAGAGACCCGCTGTTTGTTCAGTAAACCACTGTTAAATAATAATTAAAAACTTTTAAAAAGAATTGTATGTTTTGTGATGATTTTTATCCTGCTATACCGAAAACCTTCCGAACCGTGACTTACAAACCGAGGTACGTATCGAACCAAAGGTTTTGTGAACCGTTACACCCCTAGTGCTTGGTAATAAAAAGAGATGAGCAGTGGAGTAGACATTTCTAGTCTACAATTAACTAAATACAGCCTGTCTTACCAGAACAGGTGGAGGGAAACAGCACTTTAATAAACATTCAAGCCAAATCTGTACTGTATGGTCTAATGGGGAGTAGGGAAGGGGAAGGGAGAGGAGAGGAGCGCTACAGAGATTGTCACTCTCTCATCTCGTCTGATTGGGTATTCATAACCACACTAGCCCAATCAGGGATAATGGGGGGGCAGGAGCGCGGGGGGTTGAAGGAGATGGGAGACAGTACCACTGAGTCAGAGCCCATATGATTGCAGAATGAATCCTTCATGTATATTATGACGCACACACGCACGCACACACAGAAAAAAGGACATGCCTGGCCCTGCACACACTCTGACAAATGCACACACCAACACACATAAAACGGATTTACTTGTCTGATGGCGTGTGTAGACTCCCGTCTGTCAGAGGGAGGATTAACCTAACACCTCAGATTAAACACATCACACACTACAGTGTTTCCCCTAGGTTTGCTGCCTTGGGGGGGTGGCATGGACCGTGGCATGGACCCCCCCCAGGGGGTAAGACCCTGCCTCATACCAGCGTCATGTCCAGGGGTGTACTTGTACATTAAGCCGCCTCACGCTACGGAAACAGGAGATAGGCTCCTTCCCTATGGGCCATTAGGCTCCAGAACCATCGGTTCTCACGGTGGTCTTGACTACCTGTCCACTTTCTCACCTGGTTCTTGCGCTCTCTCTCTCTGGTGTGCCGACACCATCCTGCTCTCTCTCCTTCTCTGCCTCCCTATCCTCCTCTCTCCCTTTTGCTGTCAACCAAAAGGTAAACAAAACAGCCAGAGTATTTATAATCTAATAATAGGCATAAATTGATCCATATCAATTCATAACATAATTATAATTGAATATTGGATTGCTGTGGGCAATGCAGTCAGATAATCATGTCATTTTTATTTTACTCTCTCACCTGAAAATGTTTTTGTATGTCCAACTATAAAAACCAGACATTTCCAATGCTTCAATCAACTGTCCATGTACTGTAAATATGCCATTATGGTATTACCATGAAGCCCAACTCTAGCAGAATAAGAAAGATAGTATATCTACTTTAAGTAAAATAATAAAGTGCATCCAGTTAGCTCTTTAGCTGGCAAGTGTGCAAGGAGACTAGCTCATCTCATCACCTCTGAGCTTGCTAGTTCTTTGACACTATTTACACTATGGAACTATAGTCAGAAACTTTCTAGTCACGATAATAACGACCAATTTTAACCAACTTTCTCTGTCAGAACACTCAGCAATTATATTTGCTAACGTTTGAACTTGCTTACTTTCAATCTGCAGACATCACAGCCGGCAAAAACTCTCGCGTCTCGCACGCACACTCGCGCAAAATCTTGTATTATTCTCCAGCGCTGGCGCTGATATTATGTGGTATTCTAGTACTTTGAACTCCATACTACATTATGGTGAATAAACATTTTAAGAAAACAAAAGAGAAAGTACTTATTTTTATGTTTTTGTGGTGGGTAGTTTGCTAGCGAAACAACGTCACGTTGAACGTGTCTCATTCTCAGTTAAGCAACGCACGCACACATGACATGAGCGAAAGGAGAGACGATACTTCCACCTGTGTTATTGCCAGTTTAGTTTACTGATGCTCACAATAAGCATAAAGTAATAAAATCTTAACTAGAAGACACACAAATGGATCTGTCCCTCGCATACCGACGAGGCGAGCAGACTAACACTGCATCACAAGCAGACAAACGAGACTGGCCGATCTGCATAGGCTCCTCCCCCGACCCGGAGGAGAAAGGGGTCGGGGGCAGCATGGGGGCAGCATTTCTCACCTTTCACTTTTTTTGACATGATACATTAAAATGCTCATAACTTTTTAAAATAAAGGGCTATCTCAGTCATTCAACCAGTTATGAATAGCTGAGAACTTCTTATTTATGGAAATATTAAAAAATGAAAATGTCAAAATGCCACCATGTGAAGGGTTTTCCCAGGCCACCACACATACGTGTGGTGGCCTGGGAAAACCCGTCGGATGTCGCTGGCGTTCGTTTGTGGCAAAGAGCAAAAATAGATGGAAATCGCGATTTTGGCGATTTTGATATTATGTGGTATTCTAGTACTTTGAACTCCATACTACATTATGGTGAATAAACATTTTAAGAAAACAAAAGAGAAAGTACTTATTTGTATGTTTTTGTGGTGGGTAGTTTGTCTGCATCACAAGCAGACAAACGAGACCGGCCGATCTGCATAGGCTCCTCCCCCGACCCGGAGGAGAAAGGAGTCGGGGGCAGCATGGGGGCAGCATTTCTCATCTTTCACTTTTTTTGACATGATACATTAAAATGCTCATAACTTTTTAAAATAAAGGGCTATCTCAGTCATTCAACCAGTTATGAATAGCTGAGAACTTCTAATTTATGGAAATATAAAAAAATGAAAATGTCAAAATGCCACCATGTGAAGGGTTTTCCCAGGCCACCACATATGGTCTACCTGTCAAGCTTAAAGTGCACTTTTACCTTTAATTCCTCCTCTCCTATACCAGTAGTCAAGCCTATGAAGCACTTTTACATTTGAAAGTGTATATACCATTTTTTTTTACATTTGAAAGTGTTTTTTGTTTAGATATATACATTTTTTATATTATACTTTATATTATAATATGCCAGTCATATTCTGGAATGTGTCTGATGTTCCATAAGCAAAATAAAGTAAAGTAACAGTTTGTAAATAAATAGTAGCATTTTCTTTCTCCTAACACGTACCGAAACCGAACAGAAACTGTGACCCAAAAACCGAGGTTCATACCGAACCGTGGGCCAACTGAACCGTTGCACCCCTAATGGGAAGGCATCACATTATAGTAGTACCCCAGCATTATAGCCAATAGGGCGCAGCAGCCAGGATACTACATTGTGCTGCAAGATACTAACACACATGAAATACACATCCACTTCCTCCATCAATAAACCACCTCAATGAATCAATGTTGTGGAGGATATTGCGACTTCTGTGGGAGGGAAACAGAGGGAAAGGAGACTATCAAACACTAAGAAAGTGTCAGACTGTATCCAATAGCCTTAATAGAGAGGAAATTAAGGTACAGTATTTGATGTTGGACAGTCTCACACACAGCTGCCTAAACTCTGGCCATTCAGAACCATCTGTCTAAGCAGAAAGAGAAATATGTCATCAATGAATTTGTATTTAAATGAGACTCAGCCAAGCTTGTGTGATGTAGGGCTCAGATACGGCTAGCTGGGCATAAATGGACCATAAATTGTGCATGTGCTTCCTGGACGGGAGTTTAATTGCTGCAAGAGAGAGATCAGTGTTTGCAGACCTCTTAAATTGCCACCGGGGAACTCATCTGGGCAGGAGATGTCTGTCTATGAGGGTATCTGTCTCTTTCTGTCCCTGGTCTCAGTCTCAATCTTTGTATTTTTTATAATTTGTTTGTTTGAAAGTCAGTCACTTTCTTTCTTAAAATGTGCCTTAACAGATCAGATCACTTTACTACTGTTGTAACTTGTCTTCCTACTTTATACTGACAAATTCACTGTAGCTGTCTTCAACAGAGATTAGTGTCTAAGATAGACCCTGAACATGGAGGTACATCTGTTTTTACAGTAGCAGACTCCCACAGAGAATCATGGGCTCCAGCTGGCTTCACCAAGAGCTGAGGAATGAGAGAGGAGAAAGAGTGACAGAGAAGCCCCTCGTTTTACCTGTGTCTGGACAGTTAGATTGCCCTAATCCCCAGCATCTACACTCCAGACGCAGAGAAGATGCTCCTAAAACGTACCCTTATAAAATCCCTGGGACTCACCTTTAAGCTTCTGCTTTGTCATGACCCCTAAACTCAGGAAGGTCTGCGTTTTGTCAGACTATTCCACTCCATTTGTATCAGTCAGACTCACATCACGAGAGAAAGAGTTAAATCATCTGCTATATTGGTGGTGTGCCAAATTAGTCACTCTGTAAGATGCAATCTAATCTGACAGAATCTAATAGATCTAATAGAACACCTTCCATTCCCAATTTCCCCTCTTCCTTTCTAGTTCTACTCCCCCATATCCACTCTGTGAATGAATTGAGAGGAGAAGGATATGAGTGGGAGAGGAGTGTGTGGTTGGCCATTCAGGGACTCTGACAAGGGGAAGAGTAGTCAAATTAAAAACTAATTTTACCGTGATACATTTGTCAATTTAGTCCAAAGGTTCAGTCACCATGTGTTACATTCAAAATAAAAATGTGTAGCTAAATAAGTGTAGGCTATTTTTGCATGATGATAATGTTATCAATTATAACTGTCTGTGGGCTCATAACAAAATAGGTTAATGCACACAGTGCCTTTCCAGACCAGAGAGTAGGAGGGGTGGGAGGTGAAATAATATAGACTACGGAAACGTCCATTATTATGTTATTTGTCATAAATAATAGAGGTTTACTGGCAAGATTTAAAGTGAATCCTCAATCAAATGTTCCTGCTCTAATCAGTGTTCCTCTCCTCTGGTAGGCTACTAGTGGAGAGACAGGGTATTGTCCAGTCCGACACACTGTCTGGGCCCTTTTATAAACCACTGCATTAAAGAGAACTGGTAAAGGAATTAAATATTCTAGCTGACTCAATAAGAAAGTCCCAGAGAAAGGTTAAGTAATTAAGGGGGTTCAAGAAAAAGCTTAATAGTGAACTACAGCTTTTACAGTAGTAGTAGTAGTAGTAGTAGTAGTAGTAGTAGTAGTAGTAGTAGTAGTAGTAGTAGTAGTAGTAGTAGTAGTAGTAGTAGTAGTAGTAGTAGTAGTAGTAGTAGTAGTAGTAGTAGTAGTAGTAGTAGTAGTAGTAGTAGTAGTAGTAGTAGTAGTAGTAGTAGTAGCAGTAGTATGCTGTTTTGAATGATGCAGACATGTAGCTTTATGATGGTCAATGTCCTTTAATAGTGGCTAGTGCAGTAGGCCTGATTATTAACCCTACATGTACAAGCCATGATCCATATCAAGGGAAACATAAAATGTCTCACTGATCGCTTCATAGCCATCCTTGAGGGCAAAGAGGGGTCAACGATATCCTGCAGCCAACAACATTGAAGAATTCCTCCACAAGCAGGATATTATTGCCACTAGCGCAAAAAAACAAAAAACAAGCAGGCAATTGCCAACTTTTTATATTAGCAATTAAGCTACAGCATCAGCTATAGCAGCCAACTGCTCAAAAGAGCAATCTAGAGTCAAGTGAGCCGAGGGCACTGTTACCTTACTGTTCATTTCAGCACATACCGTACTGTAGCCTAGACTGAGTGCAGAATTAGGGAAAGCCTTGTATGTGTGTCTTTGGTCATGCTCCAAGAGGAACCCACTACTAGTGTTACCTAGTCTACCTGTGGGCCCTCCCATAAAGCCATGCAAACATGATTCATTGTTTAACAGATGATTCATTTTTAGAAAAAGTATACGATTATCCGATGGATAAATATGAAACGGATGAATAAAATATGATTATGCTACATTTGAGTCTGATTATGAAATAGGCTACATTAACAAATACATTTGGGGTCCCTTGGAAAGATTCGAGCTTAAGGCCCAATCCCGATTCTCTTTTCTACCCCTATGGCTCGTTTTCGAGTGTCACTCGATTCGAAGGCAAGGCCTTCGAATACGTCACAAGCCCTACCCCTTGAAATCAAAGCCCTATGAATTGGGACAACCCTTCACGGCGCCTACGTCATCACGCGGTACGGTTGACGCGTTGTGTTGCCGGCGAATTCTCACATCTCGCAATGCCTTCTTCAGCTGTGTTTATTTCTGTTGCGTGTGCTATAAGCATCTATTTTCGTTTGTTATCAACACACTGTAGTGTTTAGACGTTCCTTTTTTAGTCTCTTCCGTCAGCGATGTCTTTTTTGTGGACATCGCAATAATGACAATGAATTTAATGACAATGAATGACTCCAACCAAAACAACCAGTCCATCAATAGTCATAAAGCGTTGTCCAAAAATCACGTTACCAAGCGCCTTTCTCAGAACAATTCGTCGTCTAGAATCCAAAAATCAATCCATCATAGTGGTGGTCAAAAACGTAGAAAGAGGATCTCTTGGGGACGCGGCCACATTTGCCTGTGAAGGAGAGATGACAAATAAGCGGAAACATTTCTCAGTAGAGTCGAACGGTGATATATCATCATCCTTTACGCGTATCCTTAACTGTAGTTACATTTCGCGTGTCATATGCCATTAGACATGGAAATATGTCAATGCGCGGCTGTCATGCACAAATCAGCTTGTAACGTTAGACACACAGCACACAGCACATCGGCATAATAACGTTTTGTTGTTGTTGTGCTTGTTATAAAGAAAAGGTCTATAATGCATTGAAATGACATTAGTACAACAGACATTAGACATCAGACATGGAAATGTCAATGCGCGGCTGTCATGCACAAATCAGCTTGTAACGTTAGACACACAGCACATCGGCATGATAACGTTTTGTTGTTGTTGTGCTTGTTATAAAGAAAAGGTCTATAATGCATTGAAATGAATGATACAACCCATTAATAATATTACATAATAACAACTGCTCGGATTAGATTGCGGGTGGAAATAGGTCAAAATGCGCATCATGTACAAGTCAGCCGAACGTTTGATAGATAACTTTACATATGTGTACCATCATCCGCTGTCAAACGCCACAGGTAATAATTGATTTATGACTGTACATCTCTGAAATGCTCGACTGTCATGCAGCGTTGCGTTACTGTAACGTTAGACACAGCACCGACATAAAAGCGATTTTTGGGTTATGCGTGTTATAAATAAAAGGTCTATAATGCATTGTAATGACATTAAACTAAGACAATAAGATGGTTATCATAATTTTTCAAATCTTTATTAATAAGTAATTACAGAGAATTAAAATGACATTTCCGCATTGAATAGAGCGACATAAGATTTCTGTAGATGATTCGCAATGCATCCTGGTATCAAGGGGTAGCGTACCGTTAGCCCTTCGAAGCTAGTCTGGTCCTGAAATCCCTCGAAACGAAGTAATAGTTAGCCCTCCCCCTTACCCCTAGCCCTCGACGAAATATGAATTGAGACAGCCCTCGCCCTAAACGTGAACGCGCAAATCGAGCCATAGGGGTGAAAACGAAGGGCTAGGGGTGAATTGGGATTGGGCCTAAGTCATTGGTGTTTTGGTTATGGAACAGTTGTAATTACCTCATTATGCTATTTAAAAGTCTTATTTATCAAAATCCAGGGGTAGACTTACTATACAGCATACATTACCGGTATTTGAAATTACTGGGGAAATTACAGGCTCTGGCTTTAATGAAAATGCTGCTATTTAAACATCTGTTTGACCGCATATGCAATTGTAGCCAAATTATGAAATAAGATTGGGTTGTCGTTACAGAACATCCCAATTTACCACAGAAAATAACCTGCGGCAGATCAACACAACCAGTAGTTTGTTTTCACATTGTGGGTGTTGTTCTTTTAAAGCTCCTCAATGTCACAGAGTAGATTGATAACAAAGGGTAATCATTCCAAGGCTTTCTGACTCATCTACCTCTGTCACATCTCTGTCTGTCTGGCCTCGGTGCTATATGGAGACTGAGCCGTATAAAGAATGACAGGAGGAGCTGTGGTAGAAAGGCTGATAGCAGAATGTGGTGAATGAGGAACACAGCAGACATTGAGTGTCTGTCAGTGACTACAGAGAGAAGCCTGCTCTTAATCTGAATTACAGAAGGCCTTAGTTATCATCACTGTGACTTTCCTGAGTGGTCAGACTAAAACAATGAATCAATATAGAATCAGTACAATATCAGTACAACTCTATGCTACATTGTTCCACTGCCTCATTAAAACACACCTGCAGAGTGAGTTGATACAGTTATCTACCATTACCTTTTAGTAGCCTACTCCATCTTCTTATCAGAATTTCATACTGAGTCAACGTTTTGGACCAATCAGAGGTGGAAAGAAATGTGTTATGTGTGTCAATATTTCCTATAGCTGTCTGCCTGATTTTAAGTTTCTACTTGATGAAGAGTGATTTTCACTTGTGCCCTTTCCCTCCAATGTCCTCATGTCCTCATTAACACTACAGCACTGAGAGAGCACTGAGGCAGCCGCTCGCAGATCAATTTCAGTCTCCAATTCCACTTCAAACAAAAGGCTTAATTTCAGCTGATTCCCTCACTTAGATTTTTCCTCGACTTAACAAAGTGTTGAGTAATCAGAAAACACTAACTGGCTTCGTCGGCAGAAAGAAAAGAGACATCCTACACAGAGCAGCTTGCCTCTCAGCCATACAGTGGGAATGGAGCAGAGGTGACGATGGGGCGGCTGTGGCTCAGGAGGTAGAGCCGGTGTCTAATGATCGCAAGGCCGGCGGTTCGATCCGGCTCATCCTGTCCACGTCTCAAGGTGTCCTTGGGCAAGACACTGAACCCTTAATTGCTCCCAATGAGCGGGCACCAGGTCGCCCGCAGAGACCACGTGAGTTGACCGCAGGGCATGTTCTAACAATAGCACTATTTACCATGAAGGTCCCTCTAATGGGTCTCCAACACGTCGCTCACGAGCTACTGGTAAAAAAAGATAAAGATATAAAAACGACAACAAATAAATTCACCCTGGAAACCTTTTCCAATTTCAATCCAATACTGATATCCCATCCCCTCCCAACACAATTTATTTTTAATATCAGCTGTCAATCAAATTGCTACTGTCTGTCAACATGTCACGTGATACGCTGTATCGGATTATGAGTAGCTCGCGGCCACTTACATTTTTTCCAATTAGCTCTCAGATGAAAAAAGGTTGGAGACCCCTGTATTACATCAACTAGCTGCTAGCTACTGTATGCTAACTGTATTACACGATGGTGAATGATTCTTGGTAACACGACACCCTATACGGGCAAACATTCACCTCTGAGAAGCCCAAGGGCCAGAGTGGCTCTGTCTGTGTTGTGATAGCTAACACATTTGTGACATAAAACCACAGCGAACTGGCTTAAGAAAAGTTGTCTTTTGAGAACTGAATTGGATATTCAAATGCACGAAATGAAAACGTAATACCAGTTGCTAGCTTGCTACCCAACCAGTCAGCTAGCCATGACAGAGAACAGCATTCATCCTTCGCAGGACAAAATGACAACATTTATCGAAATTGTATAAAAACATTGTCATTTGTTATGATAAAAATGTGCTTACATGATAGCTACCTGTGGCTGAAATAGTCGTTTGCTGTCCTGCGCGGAGTTCTCACACTGTCCTCACTCACGTCAGTCAAGCCAAGTCTGAGCACGTGGATATGTACGGCGTCACGTTTGTGCGTCACGTTTGTGTGTCGCGCCAGCGGGTGCGAATCCTGTGCCAAGGTTGCAGGTAGGCCCCTATTGGTTGAAAAGCTGATCAATGCTGGTGATCAGGTGGAGATGATCGACGCCTACTCATTTAGTTATAATGAATAGCAGCTAACAGTGATTTTTGGAGTCGTTTAATAAAAACAAAAAACATTAAATACATGTATTATGATTCATATGACTCGGCCTGTCTTTAAAAGAGTGGAACAAGTACTCATCATAACCAAAGACGTTATTACTGTATTGTTTATGCTTTGTTGACATAGGTAGGAGATTATCATGTAAATTATGTACTGTTTAGCTTGAAATAATGTTTTGTATTCCTTGAGCACAGCCGGTAACTCATAAAAATCTGTGTTTTTAAATTATATTTTGCACTGGAAAATACAGGAAAATAGGAGCACTATTACACCCAGAATAACAGTGATTGGGAGAGAATAAATAATGGGATTATACAACATTTGGCATAGAGACAAATTACAAATTGCTTATGTTAATTTAGATTTACCACTGACATTCTCAACCCTGATCATAGTAACCTGAAAGCGCACTACCCCTCATTACATAAAGGTACAGACTTCTTAGCAGAAAGTGTATTGCTACATACTGTAACCTACTGCACTGTATTTGAAATGGCTTTGGATGGCCCACATCCTGGTGACCCACCTCTCTGTCTGTAGCATTCACGGAGGGCAGGTTATCAGAGTCATGTCAAGTCAAATGTATTATCCCACTAGGGGAAATTTGGTTGCAGCCAGGTATTAAAAACACATTCAATCCATCATAAATACAACATGAAAGACAACATACCAGACAGGACACAGAGACAACAATACAATACAGTACAGTGCAAAATCGCTTAATGTGAAGACAAAGGACAAGTACATTTCTGAGTGTAGAAAGTGCTTAGTTCAATTTGTGCAAAGCCTACTCCTGGACTAAATCACGCTTTCAATGTAGAATCTAATCTAATCTGTAATGCACCTTACCACAGAATTCATCAGGGCCTCTTTCAGCTTTGCAACAGTGTCAACATCAATGGTACTTTTTTGACCCAACCTACACCTGTTGCTCAGCTCATCTGTCTGGTTTGTAAAGTCTTGTTTATCAAACCTCAAGTAGAACTCATAACTGTCAGCTAGTTGTGTATCAGAGTTAAAACCATCAAGACTAACTGCCTTATTCCCCCTCTCATAACACGCAGTCATTCTGTTCCAGGCAGCTCTTGGGTTATTGCTTCCAAACTCTGTCTCTATCTTGTCTTTGTAATTAATTTTAGCTTTCTCAACTTCAGCCCTTACCTCTATTCTTATCCTCTTTCCCTCTCCCAGGTTACATCACCTCTATTAAAAGCAGATTTCCTTTCAAAATTTTGAAACCCAGAGTTTATTATTTTGGAAGACTTTCACTTCCTTGGTAGGGATCATAGAGTCTTTACAAAACGTAAGTAACCACGTCAGTACGTTTGTTTATGTCGTCTGAAGAGTCCAAGAACACTGACACGTCACTCGAAGCAGCCCTGAAGGGCAAGGGAACTGTCCTCAGGCCACCACTTGCTCATGTTTTAACACTGTCTACGTCGGTAGGAGGTAGACTACATTATGATCTGATGATCCGAATGGGAGTCCACCGAAAGATTTATAAGCCTCCTTGATAGGACCGTAGCATGAGTCTAAAGTTTTACTAGGACGTGTAGGGCATGACACATACTGATAAAAACCAAACAACGTGCCCTTCATTTTGCAGTGCTTAAAATCTCCCAATATAATGTGGAGTGGGGAATCCGGTGAGATAGATTGCAGTTGCTGTGTCACTTTGAATATTACATCAGAAGCTGAATTGGCGTGTGCTTAACGATGTACAGTCATGGACAAAAATATTGGCACCTCTGCACTGTCAGATAATGTACCACTTCTCCCACTTCACATGTTTATTTCTTTTGTTTGCATTGGAACTAATCTAATATCATTCCACACAGAACTCCTAAAATGGACTGGACAAAATTCTAAATTGTAAGAAATAATTGTATTTCAAGCATGTAATGCTCCTTTAATTTGTATTTAAACTCATCTGTGGCAGTCACAGGTGCTGGCAGTATAGAAATCATACTTACAACCAGGTAAAATGGAGAAAAGTTGACTCAACCTTTGTGTTGTGTGTCTGTATGTACCACACTGAGCATGGAGAAAAGAAAGAAGAGCAAAGAATTGTCTGAAAAGCATGGACAATCTCAAGGCTATAAGACCATCTCCAGAGATCTTAATGTTCCTGTGTCCACAATGTCATCAAGACGTTTACAGCCCATGGCACTGTCGCTAACCTCCCTGGACGTGGACAGAAGATATTACATTTATGAACGATTGCAACGAAGGATTGTTCGAATGGTGGATAAAAAAATCTAAATCAACTTCAAACAAATTCAAGCTGACCTGCAGACACAGGGTACAACAGTGTCAGCTCGCACTATTCGTTGCCATCTGAATGAAATGGGACACTATGGTAGGAGACCCAGGAGGACACTGCTGACACAGAGACATAAAAAAGCCAGATTGGCTCGCCAAAACTTACCTGGGGAAGCCAAAATCATTCTGGGAGAACGTCCTGTGGACAGATGAGAGCACAATAGAGCTTTTTGGTAAAGCACATCATTCTACTGTTTACATAAAACGAAATGAGGCCTTCAAAGAAAAGAACACAGTCCTTACAGTCAAACATGAAGGCCTCCAAGATCTCCAGGGACCCGACCCACCCTGGGTACGTACACTTTACCAGGCTGCCCTCGAAAAGGCGGTTCAGGACCCTGGCCGCTAAGACTAACAGACTGAAGAACAGCTTCTACCACAGGGCCGTCCAGGCCCTGAACACAGCAAAGACCTAAGTTCTGGGCCCTGGACAGTCTGGACGGATTGTATGGCAGCTGCTGGACTGAAAAAATCAGGTGTAGTGCTGAGGCACAAACATGTACATTTCAAGCCTGCAAACTGTGACACTTTAAATAACGTGAAACAATACTATTGTGCAATATGACAACCCTAGTCGTCTATCTGTACAGTATAGTACAGTGGATTGTGTACATAGCCTTTATTTATGTAAACCAGCTCCTTCCCTTCTTGTGATTTTTTTTTTAAAGTTTTTTTTTTTTCCTTTCCTAACACCAGGGGAGCCACCCCTCCTACATTTCGTTGTTTGGTACCTGTACTGTAGCAATGACAATAAAGTCCATTCATTCATTCATTCATTCAACATGGTGGAGGTTCACAGATATTTGGGGTTGCTTTGCAGCTTATACCACCGGATGCCTTGACTGTGTGCATGGCATCATGAAATCTGAAGACTAGCAAATAATTTTGTGTCAGAAAGCTGGGTCTCCGTCAGAGGTCATGGATCTTCCAGCAGGACAATGACCCAAAACGAGAAGGCACCCTTCAAATGTGAGAGACCTGGAGCAGTTGGCAAAAGAAGAGTGGTCCAAAATTCCAGTAGAGAGGTGTAAGAAACATATGAATGGTTACAGGAAGTGATTGATTTCAGTAATTTTTTTCCAAAGGGTGTGTTACCAAATATTAAGTTGCCAATCATTTTGTCCAGTCCATTTTTGGAGTTCTGTGTGGAATCAGATTTGGCCTTTTTTCTCAGGTTTTTTGTGTTGTTCCAATGCAAACAAAAGAAATAAACATGTGAATACCAAATCATTTGTAATTGCAACCATTTTCTGGGAGAGGTGGTGCATTATCTGACAGAAGTGCAATATTAGTGCAATATAGCCAATAATTCTGTCCATGACTGGAGCTGGGGGGATGTTTCAGTTCCTCCAACCATACTAGGCATTAGAGTCAGTGTAATTACATCCTTTGTGTTCACTCAGCTTAGCTCTGCCTCAAGCAGCATGAATCAGTAGCCTCAGCAGCATTTCTGGCTTCTGGTGTCGCATTAGAAGTCACACAGCTGGTGAAATAATGCCTCAGTTATTCACAGGATGTATCTTAGCAGTATAAAGGAATATGAAGACCCCTTTTCCTCACAAGCTGCTACATGACACATGAACGTATTGTATTGTCAGCGCAATACAAAAAACAACCCTGTGTGAGTTGTGTGCGTGTGTGTGTGTGTGTGTGTGTGTGTGTGTGTGTGTGTGTGTGTGTGTGTGTGTACTGCAGCATTGTGTGTGTGTGTGTGTGTGTGTGTGTGTGTGTGTGTGTGTGTTTGTTTACAGCTCAGCAAGCACAAACATGTCATAAAGACGTCATGATGACGCCTGAAATGACATGTTTGTGCTTGTTTGTGCTTTACAAATCGCAAAATCGCCAGTCCTGGACGTCTCTGAAAGGCGTCATCACAATGTAATTTGGCTTGCGCCAGGGTTTTATTATCTGCTAAAGAATAACCTGTCTTTCTGCTGGCAATTACACTTAGCTAATTATCAGAATTCCTACTTTGCTACTTAGCCTACGTTTAATTCCAAAAAGTTTTCTTTTGCATTCCGTATTGCTCACTCAGAAAAGCATCCTCTCAGTTGCCTTTGTCCGTTTTGTCCTGTGAGCATGCACGAATCTTATAAACAGATATCTATCTGTACCTATCAAAATTAATGTATCAAGCTGTAGTCCAAAAAAAAAAAGTTTTATAATCAAATCAATAAGAGTCTACTGTTTTAAATAACAATTATTGTATTGAATGAACGACTTCATTACACTTTTTACAGTGAGAAGTGATATGATACGCAAAATCGTGTAGACCACATTAGACCCTCTCTCTTTCAAGCTGAACAAATATTATATATAAAATAGTTATTTTTACCTCGATTAACCATTTAGTTATTTCAGTGGCAAAGTCTTTTTCTGTCTTTTTAAAAAAAATGTATTTTTGTTGAAATAGGGTGATATTCTGGGCCAGATACTAACTAGTCATGATATGACTTGATCTGGCCGTTATCGGGCTGGTCCGAATTTGTCTGAGTCCGTCGGTGCTTGCTGGGAGAGTAGTGTGGATTCCCATAATTACACTCATCTCGATCTATTGCTCACAGTGCCTTTTCATCCTTCTGTTCTGTGTGTGTGTATGTGTGTGCCTGTGCGTGCGTGCGTGCGTGCGTGTGACTAGTGGTGGCCTAGTGGATAGTAAGTTGGACTGGTGATCAGCAGGTCCTGCCTTCAAATCTGTGTGTGTACAGTAATTGCCCACATCCATATTCACACATATCCAGCTGCGATACACTACCTATAACCACCCCCCCCACACACACACACACACACGCACACATGCACACAATCAGATCTACCCCCCAGTGGACACATCTGGAATCTACTCCTGTTAAACCTTTGTTCTGTTCTGGAGATAATACAGTGCCTCAGCTTGGATAATACATTAACAGACAAAGTTTTACAGTTGTCGTTTTACAACTTTTGACCCCCCCCCCCCCCCCCCCCCCCCACCGGATCCTCATCCAAAGCCAAGTCATATCACTTCACGCACATCAACAGCTGCACGGGGATCTGCCATCAATATTTATGACTGTCCGCCCCATAGTGTATTGCGCTCAAAACACTGTGCCGTGCTGAGAGTGTGGAGCCTACAAGCTAATAAGAAATAAGTGTGCACACACACACACGCACACACACACACACACACACACACACACACACACAC